>NC_143511.1:83979417-84293167 GCF_031878675.1 Megascapheus bottae
AAGAATAAGAGAAAGTAATCCATATTTGAAGTTTTAGATCCAGCATTTTTTTTGAAACTAAATGTGATGAGTGTACCATAACAAAGTAGACACTCAAGCATTAAATACCTTTTAAAGAAAATTTCATTAAAGGTTGCTTCTGGCGTGCACTGTATTCGCTTTTTATGCTTCTCTTTTTCATGTCCACTTGATATTTCTTGACTGCCAATGTGGGGGCTTTTTTCCCCCTGATTGCTTATTTCCAACAATTTGTTTTCGTCCTTATTTTTGTTCAACGAAGAGGAATAGAAAGGAAAAGAAAATGACAAAGAAAAGCCTTTCTGAATCTCTTCTTGAGCAAATGCAATAGCCCATTTTTGAACACCGTTTTAACAAGCCCTCGACCATTGGAAAATAAAAACAAGAATCCAAGAAACAGTATTTTAAAGTGGCTTTTTTTTTTAACTCTGAAAAGATCTACCTGTGTTCTAACAGGCTGTAAATGAAGGATATAAATTCTCAAAAAGGTAGAGGCAAAATTCTGTCTAGATGGACTAGTCTCCATCTTCTTCCATCAAAACCCTCACTCAGGGAGACCAGTGACCTGCCTCAGCCCTGTCCTGTACTCTGCAAACATCGAACTCAAGAATGCTTCGTTATTCTCTGAGAAGGAATTCCCATTGAGAGACTCCCCTCCCGAAACGTAGATCACAAGCAAAGTGGCACAGAAACGCATTCTCTGTTCTTTGTAGGAATAAATTCTGGTCTTGGAGGGTTCTCTACAAGCTCCCAGCAAGCGGCCCCACTGACGAGGCGGCCCTACCCTAAGTAGGCTTGTCAAATTTCGCAAATAAAAAATAAGGAATCTCATTCCCATGTGAATTTCAGATCACTGAGGAATCTTTCTGGTATAAGTATCTGGGGACATTCTAAGACTCTTGCTGTTGTGCTCCCAGCCCTCCCTCTGTGTTTTGTTTGTTTTCATCTGAAATTCACGCTTCATCTTGTATGCTGGATTTATGTAGCCTTGGGTTGAGGGAGCTAAGCAGGAACACCCCTCAACTTTTCCTTAGCACTTCCTGTGGCCTAGGAACAATGTATGGCCCTCTTCCCTGTCATCTGTCTGCACCCCAGTTTTCCCATTCATGGGTTGGATTTAGGGTGAGGTCTGAGGGGAGAGAGGGAAGTACTGAGCCAGCCAGCTCCGTGCCTGACCTGAGCAAAGATTTCCAGGTCTGACACGGCCCTGGAAGAAACTCATGCCCCATCCCTGCTAGGGATGGAGAAACTGAGGCTCTGAGGAGTAGCGCCCGGCTGGTGAGATGCTTAGGCTGCTGGCTAAACACTGGCACCTAGAAACGCCAATAAAGCACCTAACACTTCCTAGCAGAGGAGCCAGGGTTCTCTCTGGTGGCTCCTGAGGCTCACCTCACGGCTCCGGACCACACGTTTTCATTCTCTCTGGGGCTGTGGACACTACAGGTCTTGAGCTTTGGTCAGTGCTCAGTGGTCAGTTCAAGCCTCCAGGACTTGGAGTTGCATAGTTTTTCTTTGGCTTCAGTAAGCTGGGAGAAGGGATCCCCAGGGGCTCCTGTCTCACATTCAATCTCCTCAGACTCTGAATAAATGGGAATCTGGATCCGGATGTGCAGGGATGCTGTGTGCAGGGGGAGCAGGGGACTTGCCGGCTTCAGATCATGTCCTTACAGGAAAATGTTTACTTTCTCCAGGCTGTGTCTTCCAAGTGTCCCCTTCCTGTGGCAGGTCCTCAGCCTCCAAATGCAGTGCCAGGAGCTGCAATCCTGCTCCTTAGGGCCTCTCGAAAGGATGCTCCCCAACTCCTTCAGTCTCCATCCACCCCTTCAGCCAGTCCTTCCTCCTATCCTCCCTGACTCCCTCCTGCTGTAGGACAATGCCTTTGGTCCTTCTGGGCCTCCAGGGAGACAGAGAACAGCTGGCCAGCATCTGGTACTCTCCATTAGCCAGGGCCCCTGCCCCCTGGGCCTTCCGCTCCCTGGGCGGAATAATCCTGCTTCCTCTAACCTTTCGGCTGGGCCCCTGCCGTCCGGGGCTTTCATCATGACCGTCAGGTCTCTGAAGCCACTCTGGCTCCCTGGCCCTCCTATGGCTCAGCTGGGCCAGGCCAGGCTGACCAGCAGGGGTGAGGGCAGGGGGTGAATGACCCCTCTTTCTGTCGGTCTGGGGGAAGAATAGGAGGGCAACCATGTCTGGAAGAAGGAAGTAGACATCAGGGCTATGCCAGGTCTCTGCACCACCAGGTGAACCTGTGTGTGTGTGCTGTCTGGTGGGGGGGGTTCCCATGTCCCTGAGGGTTGGCACCAACGAGGATGCTGGGAGAAGATCTAGCCACAGTCCTGGCTTCCCGTGCAGCCACCTCCGTGTGTAAGGTCAGCTGCCTCCTCTGTGAGAGCCGGTAGGGCAAGGCCCGGATGGGAGCCCTGGACTGCACCTGAACAAGTCAGCTTGTCTATACTCTCAGAATGCAGCTGGGGAATCTCCTCTTTCTGGAAGCTTCTGTGGTACCTGCTGGACCCAGGAAGGCTGAATCTCTGGGCCTCCCTCCATCTATCTCTAGCTTGGAGTCGCGCCCATGTTGCCACGGGCCCTACTTGGCCAACCCAAGTGGGCTCAACATTTGTACTCAGCACTGACAGATTTGAACAACAACAAAATACTAAGTTCCTGGGTATTCCACCCCCCCCCATCGGAGCCTCAGGCTGGGCCCTCCAAGGAAAGCCACATCCGCCCTGTTGTCCCAAAATACCACTGGGTCCACAGACAGCCTGGGCTGCCTTTGAATGCAGGGCCCCAACCCCTGATTCTCAGAGTGCCCTCATCCTGGAAGGGGCGGGAAAAGCCATGTTATCCAGCTTGCTCCCGACTGGAACAGTCTCTCTGTACCCCGCCCTCTCCCCCCACACCCCCAAGCCGGTCTCTCGAGGACTCCAGGAGCCTGATCTGGTCCTCAGTTTACCTCAGTGTTAGGGAAGAGTCCCCTCCCCAGCCACACAGCACAATCACAAACACCCAGCCTAGATCTCCCGATGTATTCAGTGCTCCAAACTTGGAAAGAATCCCAGAGAACAGAGATACATTTATTAAATGCAAACTTCTAAATGACTCCTTTGGTAATCTCTTTTTTTTCTAGTGGCCTCACTATGACAGACTTTTTTCCTAGCAATTATTTTTTTTTTAACATTCAGAAAGCTGCCCCGAAGATATGCGAACCGTATTTGTATAAATCACACTTAAGAGAGAGGCAAGCTTGCCTCCCTTCATCCCACCTAATAAGAAAATGGAAACACAGGCTGGGTGTAGTGGCTCACACCTGCAATCCCAGCTATTCACGAGGCTGAGATCTGAGGATTTCAAAGCCAGCCCAGGCAGGGAAGTCCATGAAGACTCTTATCTCCAATTAACCACCACAAAGGCAGAAGTAGAACTGTGGTTCAAGTGGTAGAGAACAAGCCTTGAGCAAAACAGTACCCAGAGACAGTACCCAGGCTCCAAGTTCAAGTTCCAGTCCTGGCACAGATGCAGAAAGAGAGAGAAATAAAATTGGCCAACAATTTTCATTCCCTGGTTTCTACAGAGGAGAAGAGGAATGACTCAAGGACGCAAACCAGAGAAAGAAAGCAAGACAACCTGGAAAGAACACGCTCAGCATCAGAGTAGGCCTGAGTTCCCTGCGGAGGAGCCCCCAAGATGGCGTTTCCCTGGCCATCCTGCCTCCCCCATGCTCTGTAAGTCAATCAAGGAGCTTACAGGCATGAGAACTCACCTGTCTGTGTCTGTTGGGGGCAAGTTGGCTGGGACCGTCCATGTCAGGGCTGGGCCATGGGAGGTACAGGCTGGGGACATGGAGGCCCTTTGTGGACAGGTGCATGGACCCATCGCTCTCCGA
This sequence comes from Megascapheus bottae, assembly GCF_031878675.1. Lineage (NCBI taxonomy): Eukaryota > Metazoa > Chordata > Mammalia > Rodentia > Geomyidae > Megascapheus > Megascapheus bottae. The sequence goes on from NC_143511.1 coordinate 83,983,322, forward strand.
ATCACTACCTGCGGTTTACTGGCCATTTATTAGAAGCTCACGCAATATCGCGAAGCACCTGTAGGTAATAAAATCCCTTACATGTGTGAGGCCTTGAGGAAATTAAGCGCTCCTCCCTGGGGATGCATATTTTGTGAAGATGTTTATTACAGATGAAGTCCCCCCGGGGAGGACCATTAACAAGTTGTAGAGTGATAAAAGGATTTTTATCCTTTCTCAGTGACACAAGTAGGAAGGCAGCTTTAGCGGAATCTATAAAAGGCCTACTTCCTAATGAATTTTCCTAAGTCTTTATTAATAGGGTTGACTGGGCGGGCCTGGGTGGACCCTTGGACAATGGGGGAAAGAGAAAAGTAGGGCTATTGGGCCTGGATACCGGATGGGGAGAGCACACAGGAGGGGTCTGGGTACCGATCCTGAGCGAGGCAGACATGTGCGTGTGCGTGGCCTGGGGAAATTCATTTGGGTGCCCGGGTGAGAGGGCTTGCAAGGCAGGTTCAAAATCTCTCTTTTTTGACAGTGCGGCCTGCAGGCCGTTATGGAGATGAAAGCCCAGGGGAAGCCTTTGGACCAGAGCTTGCGGACCTAATTGAATTATATGAATGCCGTTAAACGTCTGCTTCACAGAGGCAGGGCGGCCTTCCAAGATTGGCTGCTTCAGGAGCTAATGGGCTATTTGAACAATAGAGGCTGAGGGCCGAACACAGGTGGGCTGTGTTAATAACTTTATTTAGACCCGCTTTTTTTTTTTTCCTTTGAGGTGCACAAGCCTTCCATTAATGCATTCATTAGAGTTTATGGCCGGGCTCTGGTTTTCTCCTAATGACACTGTCCAGACCCGGCTCCCAGCTAATTGAGGCCAGCTGCCCAGCAGCCCCACCCCAGCCCCAGGACCTGGTATCAGTGGGATTAGTGGCTGGGGATGGGGCGGAGGGAGGAACTTCAGGCATAAGAGAGGAGAGGTCAAGGACATGGGGGGGTGGACACCTCCAGCCCCACCCAGGTGTCCCTAGATGCCCACTGTCACCATCCTGTTGCCCCCTCCTTGCCCTCTTTTCCACTGCAGTCAGAGCCAGGTTCTAAGTGGCCATCTGACCCCTCCATGCCCTGCTGGGCTGCCCACGGGGGATCCATTGCTCTCAGAAGAAAGCACAGGCTCACACTTGGCACTGAGTGTGCTTGTCATTGGTCCTAGCCTTATCCCCTCCTCTCTTCACGCCTTCAGGATTCCAGCTATGTCCCAGCCTTCCTTCTTGACTTGCTGGGGACCATCATCCAAGATCCCTTATGCCAACTCCCATGGCCCCACCATCCCCCAAACCATGTAGCCGCCTCCAGGAAGCCCTCCTTTTCTGCCAGAACCTGCAGCCACGAATATGTTATCAAGCATTTCCTGCATACCCATTGCTTTAAGAGGCATAGATAGGCCTTTCGATCTGCAATAACACCCTGGGGGGGGGGGCTGTCATGTTCCCATTCCACAGATGAGGAAACTGAGGCCCAAGGTCTAGAAGTTACTTGCTCAAGAATGGCCAATCTTGGGACTAGCGTTTGGTTTACACCAGCTTACGAGAGCTTGTTAAGTTTGGGGGAATTATTTTTGTGAGCTGATGGCTCAACACAGACATTGAAGGTGAAATTTTTTTAGTTGGAAAACTTGCAGTTAAATGAGTGACTGTCAAATAAAAAGTAATAAATAACTTCTAAACTCATTAATTCCTAAAGATTTATTTCATTTTCACTGCTATCTAAGCCTTGGGGCTATTGCTCCCGTGTCACAAATAACTACATGATGGGAGGCGGGCGGGGGGTGGGGCGAGTCCGCTTCTGTCACTGTAACAAGTAACGGAGCTACTCGGCTTATAAAGAAGAAAGGTTCCTGGGGTCTCTGGGTATTGGAGACTGCAGCCATGGTCAGTGGGCCTATATGAAGCCGCAGGCAAGTCCCAGGCAAGCAACACAGGATCCTTCATGGTCAGGAAGCAAAAGGAAAGAGGAAAATTCCAGACATCCTGCAATCCCCTTCAAAGTCATGTCCCCAGTGACCTAAGACCTGCAGTGAGGGCCCCACCCTAATGGCTCCACCCCCCGCCCAGAGGGCTGCCCTGGGGACAGGCTCCCCAGGCAAGCCTCAGGGGCCTCTCCTCAGAGCCCACCTTAGCTGCCTCACCAGGTTGCTGACAAGGCTGCCACGGGGGCTGCCCTGACCCTACACACCAGCTGGTCCCTACATCCCCCTCTGGGACTGGCACGCTCACCAACACGGGAGGGTTCCATTACCCAGACACACCCGAGGCTCAGTGTGAATGCAGACTGCACACACAACTGGGCATGCCATGACTGCTTACCATGATAGATGAAGGTGGGGAGAGGTAGTGCATTAGGTGCAGATGGCACTGGCCTGTAAACGCTACTTCAATTAAATTTAAAAATTATTAGAGGGGACTGGGACATAGCTCACTGATAGAACACTTGACTAGGGTATACCAGGCCCTGAATTCAATCCCCAGCATTAGAGATAAATAAATATCACACCTAATATACATGTACATGCATGTATATAATTATATACATATGTGCATATGTGTATGTAATATACATATGCATATAATATATATGCATGCATAGCATATATACATGCACAGCATATGTATATATACGTGCATTTACATGTATAATATGTGCATGTATATACATATACATATAAGTATACATATAATGTATAATTAATATAATATCTGGTATATTATATAATATATAATAATACATTGCAATGTAGCATGTCATATATGTAACATGATATAATTCTACATAATTATATTGTACAGGAAAACATTATCTGGTATTATATATTGTACTATATATAGCATGTAGAGTATAATACAATGTAATATATAGGATACAGGATATTATGTAGTATAATATCCTATACTGTATATTATATAGAATAATATAATACAATGGTTTTTTTTGTTGTTTTTGTTTTTTGTTTGTTTTTTTTTTTTTTGCCAGTCCTGGGCTTGAGCTCAGGGCCTGAGCACTGTCCTTGGACTTTCTCAAGGCTAGAGCTCTACCACTTGAGCCTCAGCTCCACTTCCGGCTTTTTTCTATATGTGGAACCAAGGAATCGAACCTGGGTCTTCATGCATGCTAGGCAAGCACTTTAACCACTAGGCCAAACTCCCGGCCCTATATAGAATAATATAATACAATGTTATAACAGTATAATACAGATTATATATTATTATGAGGTGATGGCTCAACACCGACATTAAAGGTGATTTTTTTTTTTTTTGGTGGGTCATAGGTCTTGAACTGGGCCTGGGTGCTGTCCCTGAGCTCTTCAGCTCAAGGCTACCGTCCTACCCTTGAGCCAAACCCCACTTCCCATTTTCTAGAGGTTAATTGGAGATAAAAGTCTCAGGTCCTTTTGTGCCCAGGCTGGCTTTGAACCTTGATCTTCAGATCTCAGCCTCCTGAGTAGCTAGGATTACAGGCGTGAGCCACTGTGTCCGGCCTAAAGGTGAAAATTTTTTAGTTGGAAAACATGCAGTTAAATGAATGACAGTCAAATAAAAAGTAATAAATGACTCCTAAACTCATTAATTCCTATAGATTTATTTCATTTTTACTGCTATCTAAGCTCTTAAGCCTATTGCTCCTGTGATACAAATAACTAGATGATGGGATGTGTGTGTATATATATATATATATATATACATAATTGTATTGTGGTATACATAATATAACTATTATATAATATAAAGTATAGTATAAATTATATAGCATATAATACATATTGTAAGCATATTTATATGTTATATAGTATATGTCACATAATTATATACAATTATAATTGTATATAAAACATGCTATACAATATATTCTATATTATACTATATAATATTCTCTATAATATTGATTTATATATTAAATATTATATATCTTCATACAGTATATAGTATAATAAAATATATGATCGCCTATATTACCTTTTTATATGTATTATAAACATATTATGCATAATATATTGGTTTAATATATTATATAATGTTTGTCATTTATTGTGTCATATTATTAATGTGTTATATGTAATATCTTGTGTTATATAATACATGATATATAATATGTAGTATGTACTATAGTAATATTCAATATATAATATAATTGTGTAATATAACATGTTATATTATTCTATATTCTATACATGCTGTGTCATATAATAACACAATATATTATAAGTAAATAAATAATAGACTCATAACATATAGTTATTGTAGATAATCTAGAATCAGGAGCAAAGTGGAGGTCTCCTGATGGGTGGACACAGAGCCCCACCCCACGCTCCCAGAGGTCAGGGCCAAGCCCTGGAGATGCTGGAGTCAGGACCACCGAGAGAGCAGGGACTGGTGTGAACGGCCTGGGATCAGCACAAGTGGCTGCCAGGTGCGTGGCTCTCTGCCTCTGTGCCCTCATCACCAGGCACCCTCTCAGCCCACACCATGGTGGCTCAGGCACTGCTGGGCCTGGGCCTGCTCTTGGTTCTGTCTGGAGAGAAGTGAACTTGCCCATGGCCTGCCCTCAGCGGTAGCCTCGGGAAAGCCCTGACCTCCCTGAACTCATTCTCTCCTCTGCTAAGCGGGCACAACAGCGAACACAGCCACATCATCCAGCTGTGGCATGGGCTGAATGAGAAATTCCATGAACACGCCTGGCTCAGGACTGGCTCAGGGCACAGGATGTTGCCCCCCCTTCCCTCTGCCTCAGCTCCCCCTCCATCCCCTGCCTGCCTACCTTCCCATCACCAGCACACGCCTGAGCTGCCTCTCTCCTGGATCTAGCTCTGAAGGCTTTCCCAGGGCAACGATGGAGCCTGGGATGGGGAGATGGGGACATGGGATGGAAAGCCAGGACAGGGAGTGACGGGATGTGGGATAGCACTGGGCCAGGGAGATAGAAGTGAATGGAAAAGCGATTGTCCCAGGCTGGGAAGGGGCTGCTGGCCTGCCAGCCTCTGTTCCAGGTCCTGTAGAATCTCACTGCCCCCTCCCCTGCACCAAGGACTGGGACCCACACGTCCCTCCATTCCTGAGTCAACACATTGCTCTCTCCAAGGTGATTAGGATGATCAGGTGAGACCCATCCCGGACCTCCTAGGGCCCTGGTCACAATGCCTACCCAGCTCTGCCTCCCAGGCTTTCATTTCTTCATCTATAAAATAGAGCCAGACAGCAGCCTCAGAAGGGACGCGTGGGGACTAAGCATTCTCCCAGCATGCACTCCCTTTCTGAGCATCACATTGTCACCATAGTCTGTGTAGGTCAGAGTAAAAGGGACTGTCCCCCACCTTTGAACACAGCCCAGAGAAGTTAGTTTCCCTGGGGCCACCAGGCTCAGGGGCAGTGAGGACGAGAAGTCTGACCTCTGCACCAGGTCTCCCCCACCACACTCCGAGTAACAGAGTCTACAAAGCACTGGGCTGATTCTGGGACCTCCACGAGTCAGTAAGGAAGCCCACAATGTTGGGGATGATAAAGGCAACGGACTGAAGGCCAGTCACTTGCCTGCCAGGCTTTGGTCAGTGGTAGAGCTGCTTCATAAACCTTGGTACCAAAGCGGGCTGGCTTGGCCTCATTCGCTCATTCACTCACTCACTCATTCACCCATCCATCAGATATCTCCGTCCTTCCCCTGTGGGTTCAGATTCTGAGCAGAGACCTGCACCTTTCTCAGCATCTGGAGGGGGGACCTGGGCAAAAGGTGGGTTCCAGGACCAAAGATGTGCATGCAGGTGAGCTGGGGGGAGCTGGGGGGGGGGGCCAGGCTGGGACCCTGCTGGGGACGGGCTTACCATGGAGATGGGGCCACAGCTGCCTCTCTGGCCTCCTGTTCCTCCCTTGTGGAGCGATGGGCGGGTTGATAGGGATGGCGGGCTGTCGTGGGGGGAGCGAGGGGGGGTTACATGGGGGAAATACCGCCCCCCACCACCACCAAGTTCTTTATCAGCAGGATGAGCCGTTGCCAGGGAGCTGGCTGCGAGCTCTGCTCCAGCCGTTGCCGGGAGGATTATCAGAAAGATTTGAGTCTTTTTAATTAAATCCAAGCCAAATGCAATTCTGCACCAGCCGGGAGAAGCCCATTCAGTATCCTGTCGCCGCCTCCGATAGCTTTGTTGTTCTGCAGGCCCTGCTATCAGACCACTATCTGACCATGAGACAGCTGACTCCCACCTCCCTGCCCCCCTCCACCATAACCCCCTCCCTCCTGCAAGCCCTCCCTTCCCAGTATCCAGCAGCACCTGGGAGTAAACAGGCCGAGGTCTCTTTCTGGCCTCTGGATGCTGGTCTCTTGGCCTTCAGAGAGGCTTTTCCCTTAAAACCAGGCACCCAAGACCCTCCACTCAACCCTGTGTCATCTTCCTGGCCAGGACACTCAAGCCCACCTGCTCCAAGCTCTCCCAGGGCTCAGGGTCGGGCCCCGGCTTGCAGACACCCAACACTGCAATCCCCTGTACTATCCCCAGCTGGGCACCAGTGGCTCATGCCCCATAATCCTAGCTACTCAGGAGGCTGAGATCTGAGGGTCAAGGTTCAAAGCTAGCTCAGGCAGGAAAGTCCACGAGACACTCATTGCCAATTAACCAGCCCAAAGCGGGAGAGCTTTAGCTTCAGTAGTAAAGCACTAGCCTTGAGCAGGGAAAAAAAGATGAAGGGATAGATAGAACCCAGTTGCTGAGGTCAAGCCCAGTACTGGCACGCACACACACACACACACTTCCTCCACTTTCCAGATGAGGAAATAGAGCCCTGAGGCCATATGGCTACTAAATGTACAGTCAGAATCAGAATTGTATCTGTCTGTCTGGTCTTTATTTTTGTTCATTAGGAAACAGGGTCTCTACCTAGCCAGGCTAGTCTTAGACTTGCGATCTAACTTGGGATTACAGGAGTGCATCCACCCAGACCCTTTCTCTACTGCTCTCAGGGCCTGCTTGGGCCTCCCCAACCATACTGGCCACCCTCTTGCCAAGACCCTTGAGCATCTCCAGCAGTCACACCAGGGGTCCCAAAGCTGAGGGCTGTGGCAATGACGGCTGGGTGACTGCTTTCTATGTCTCCTTTGGTCCTTGGGAGGTGGTTTCAGCTCTGTACCCCTCCTGGATTCTGGGACAGAAGACATGCAAGAAATGTCCCCTGTCCCTTGGCCCTGGCTCAGGAAGCCACAGGAGTCCCTCCCAGGTGCCCCAGGACCAGAGCTGGCATCCTAGCCTTGCTTCTCCCCAAGGGAGGTGGCTTATGCCCTGCCCAGCGTGCAAGTGGAAGGCAGGTCAGGGCCATCATCGCGGCTCGGAGCTGTCCTCTGCGGCCGGAGGACAAAATTAACTCAATAAATAATGTGGGCACGGGGAGGGGGGAGAGGGGGCGTTCTTTTCAGAAAACCCAGCGGCTCTGGCACCCAGGCCAGTGCCCCGACGTTACACAGCGAAGTTTTAATTGCAGAGCTACAGCCATCCTGCACAGGGGAGCTCGTGTGCTTTTTAATTAAATCTGTCTGAGGTCGTTACAAAGAGAAGCCCATTTGCCAGGCGTCGGCTGCAGGAAAACACTGGCCTGGGCTGCCACATGGGCCCAGCAGCCCCGTGGGGCTCCACCAGGGACATGCTCTGGGCAAGGCCACCACGTGCAGCCCCACTGTGCGCCCGGTTTTTGCAACCCATAGCCCTGGCTGACGGAGGACCCTTCACTCCAGGAAAGCAACCTGGGCAGGAGCCTGGCTCAGCCACTCTATGCCATGTCCTGAGGCCATGGCCTGACAACCCATCCCCATTGCTGAGCACAGACTCAACAGCTCTGGCACCACCCCCTCTACAGATGGGGAAACGGAGGCTTGGAAAACACTTGTGGTGGGTCACACAGCTGGCATTTGAAGGGACCATGGATTCCGTTTCCCCACATGAAAAATAAAGATGATGACCCTCTCCAGGAACAAAAGACATGGCATATGACAGTGGTGGCCTTGTGGCACTGCCTGCTGAGCATGGAGGTCCCCGTACGTGAATGGCTGTTAGGCCCATTTTCCAGGCATGGAAACAGAGGCTCTGGCCCCACCCAGTCCCACTTGAACATCATTCCACACCTCAACTCCACTGTGTACCCCTGTCTCTCATTCTCTCCTTAAAATAATGTTGTCTTTGGTGTTAACTGGATTGTAAAAAGTCAAACCTGTATAAAAGAAGATTATTTTTAAAAAATAGACCAAGCCAGTCTTCTTGTTATCACTTTGGGTTCTTGTCTCTCCTTCTCTGTCTCTCTCTCTCTATCTCTTTCTCTCCCCGGCCCCCAAGAAATGCTGGGGACTGAACGCAAGGCCTTGCAGGCCCCTGCCATGTGAGCCACTCTCTGCCTTGTTTGCGTCTGTTGTTTTGCAGGCAGGGTCTCTCATTTTCCCCCCAAGCTACCTGGATTGTGAGCTTCCTTTCCTATGGCTTCCCGCGTGACCCACTGGGCTCCACATCATCACGTTCCATTTTTTTTCTGTCACTTTTCTGTTTATCCATTTGTTCATTCATTCATTCACTCATTCATTCACTCATATAGGAGATTGCATGGCTGGGAAGCTGAGTAACCACACTCATGCAGCTTGCTTACTAAAAGGCCTCAGCTACACACACACACACACACACACACACACACACACACACACACACACCCCTCTAACTCTCTGCTGGGAGGGTGGCAGGCTATACCAGCATGTGCTCTTGCTCTGGTAGAAGTGGCAGCTGTTGTGGAGAGACCCTTCTCTGCCCCAGCACCCCTAGCCAGGGCTCCCATCACAAGACCTGCCCTTCCTGGACGGGGGAGGTTGTGGCCCGGCACCCTTCCCTGCCCCATGGCTGCCCTCAAAGCATGGGTGATGGGCAAATGGACATCAACAGAGGCTCACAGAAGCTTCCAGAGTGCCACTTGCTGCCTTACACCTGGCAGCACTGCTCCCTGCCCTGCCACTCTGCTGGGAGGGTGTGGGACACACGTGGAGGAGAGCCTTGAACCCACCTGAGGCCTCCCCTCCCCAGCCAGCCCCCATCCACCTGCCACGGCCGACGATGCCTGGACACACCCAGCCGAGAGCACATGGTGCAAGGACGCTGCCGTTCATGTGGAAGAAACACAAGGAATCCCAGGATCGGCGGGGGAGCTGATGTCTGCAATCCCAGCTCCTTGGAGGTAGAGATCAGGAGGATTAAGGTTCAAGGCCCAGCCAAACAAAGACAGGCCCTTCTTTGCAAAGTAACTAAACTAAGTAAGTAAATAAAGTAAAAAGGGGAAGCGCTAACAAGGAGGATGTGTGATGAATACAACCATACTTGCATGTATGAAAATGGAACAATGCGGGCTGAGAGCATGGCCTAGTGGTAGAGTGCTTACCTAGCATGCACGAAGCCCTGGGTTCAATTCCTTGGTACCACATACTCAGAAAAAGCCAGAAGTGGCTCTGTGGCTCAAGGGGCAGATCCCTAGCCTTGAGCAAAAAAGTGTCCAAGGATAGTGCCCAGGCCCTGAGTTCAAATCCCAGGACTGACAAAAAAAAGCAAAGAAATAGAACAATGAAAGCTGCAGAAATTGTTTTAGGAAAGGGGGAGAGTATGAGGAGAGAACGAATGAAGGGGGTTGATTCGTTGTTCACATGTGAAGAAATGTCACAATGAACAACTCCCCCCATACCTACACACCCTCATACAACTAATGCATGCTAATAAAAAGGGGGACTGGTGGTCTGACTCAAGTGGTAGATCACTTGCCTGGAAAGGATAAGGCTCTGAGTTCAAATCCTACCCACCCCCCCCCAAAAAAAAGAAGGAAAGAAGGAAGGAGAAGAAGAAAGGAAGGAGGGAGGACACAAAAAAGGAAGGAAGGAAAGGATAAAAAGAAATTCCCTGAGCCAGGAGCTGGTGACTCATACCTGCAATCCTAGCTGCTCAAAAGGCTGCTGTGTGAGGACTGCAGCTGGAAGTCAGCCTGGACAGGGAAGTCCACGTGACTCTTCTATCTTCCCCGAAAGCCACAAGTAGAGCTGTGACTCAAGTTGTAGAGTGCTAGCCTTGAGCTAAAAAGGACCAGCACACATAGACGCAGACGCAGACGCAGACACACACACACACACACACACACACACACACACACACACACACACACACACACTGTAAAGCTATAGTTACATAAAAGCCAAGGTTACTTCTTAGAGTGGGAACTAGGAGACTTTGTCCCACAGGAAGAGAGAGGAAGATGAGGTCATCAGTCTTTTATACTGTATTTTTTCTTCCTTCCTTCCTTTTATCCAGTGCTTTTATTTGAACTCAGGACCTCAAAGTTACTAGGTAAGCACTCTACCACTTGAGCCATACCTCAGTCCTTCTGATTTTAGTGTGTTTTTTCCAGATAGGATCTCTTGCTTTTACCCAGACCAGCCTTGTACTATGATTCTCTTATCTCTGCCTCCCATATAGCTAGGATTTTAGGTATGAACCATCACAAAATTGACAGCTGATGGCTCACTCCTGTAATCCTAGCTACTCAGGAGACAGATCTGAAAATCACAGTTCAAAGCCAGCCTGGACAGGAAAATTCAGGTTACATTTTTTTTTTCTTTTTGCCAGTCCTGGGGCTTGAACTCAAAGCCTGAGCACTGTCCTTTTTTCTTTTTTCTTTTTTTTTTATTTTATTTATTTATTTATTTATTTATTTGCCAGTCCTGGGCTTGAGCTCAGGGCCTGAGCACTGTCCTTGGACTTTCTCAAGGCTACAGCTCTACCACTTGAGCCTCAGCACCACTTCTGGCTTTTTTTTTTTTCTAGGTATGTGGTACCGAGGAATTGAACCCGGGTCTTCATGCATGCTAGGCAAGCACTTTAACCACTAGGCCAAACTCCCGGCCCTGTCCTTTTTTCTTAAGGCTAGCACACTACCATTTGGGTCACAGCACCACTTCCAGCTTTTGAACCCAGGTCTTCCTGCATGCTGGGCAACCACTTTACCACTAAGCCAAACACCTGGCCCTCCAGATTACTCTTATCTCCAATTAACCACAAAAAAGTAGAAGCTTTCCAGAAGTAGAGCTTTGGTTCAAGAGGTAGTGTGCTAGCCTTGAGCATAAAAACTCACAGACAGCACCTCAGCCCTGAGTGCAAGCCCCCAGACTAGAAAATAAATAATAAATGAGATATATCCAGATGTGGTATGTACCTGTAGTTCCATCGACTGGGAAGGCTGAAGCAGGCGGATTACTTGAGCCTAGGATTTTAAGGCCACCTTGGGCCACATAGCATGATTTTGAAAACAAACAAACATAAAGCCACATTTGAGAAATAAGTGTTTTTCAAAGGCAATGGCTTAAATGTCCCCTTTGGGGTAAAGCTTTGATGTCCATTCACCAGGATTCAGACCCCAGCCTCCTTTCGTCTCAGCTTCTTCATCTGGGGGAATGAGAACAACACACATGAGTCCCAGCACATAGGAGCTCCTCCTCTCTTCTCACTGCGCTCAGCCAGCCCTGCGCTCCCCCTCAGTCCAGCCTGGGCTCCCTTGCTCCCTGCCAGCCCCAGGGATCCCTTTGAGCTTTGGCTTGGATCCCTTTTCCCACTGGGCGCAGTCTTGGCCAGCTCAGACCCCAGGCTAGATCTGGAAGTCTCCTCACAGGACAGGAGGCCAGAAATGAAGGCTCCCATGCAAAGAAGGGGTTTGAGCCCAGATTGTCCCCCATTTTCCTGAGCATCTGAGGCCCATGTGTGTGCTGTCTGGGCTAGGGCTTTGGGGTCCTTGTTTTATGGCGGTCTAATCCTTACTTGGCAGAGAGGAAGTGGTGGGTCATCCCGGCCACGCAGAGAGTGGCCAGAGGATCGGCTGAGGAAAGATTCATGGCCCATCAAAAGGGCCTTTAGCCTCCGAGGCTGCCCTGGCCCTTCACATGAAGATAAATCACAGTCAAGGCAGGGAGATAAAAGGTGCAGAGATGCAGGACCCTGCCGGAGGAGAAGAAAGGGGCTTCTTGGCTCAGACCTGAGTGGCTTCCAGGGCTGGTCTCTCTTCACTCCGTCCTACTTACTGTCTACAGGCTCTGCTGAGCTTAGTACTATGTTGTCCTTGGAATGACCTTGACAGTGCCCAGACCAAGAGTGCTGCCAGGGCATGGGTTTGTGCAGACACAGTGAGCCTCGAGCTCAGGAGGACTGTGCTCTCCCAAGGATCTGTCCTCACTATCTTGAAATTCTTAACAACTTGAGAGCAAAGATTCTCACACACTTACTTTACTCTTGGTGTGAGGCTTCTTGTACCCCGGCACCTCTGGCCTCATTCCTCATGAGGTCCACAGATCAGTGACAAAAAAAGACCCTAGTACTTTCTCCAGTCAGGTTGTGGTGAAAGACAAGAGGTGGAACACACACACACACACACACACACACACACACACACACACACACACACACACACACACACACACACACGCAACCCTGGCCAACCTAGAAGCTCAAACCTAGGCCTTCACCTGGGCTCCACCCGGCAGGTGTCTTGTTCTCTGCTGCCATCTGCTGGCTAGAGGAAGGCACTGCACCACAGCTGGTGCCTCATTTGTTTTTCTAATAATTAGAAAATGATCCAATCACTGGACAAGACCCGCTCAGACATTGGGAATTTTGCAATGAATGTAAGAGACAAAAGGCCCTTCTCCCCTCTATCTGCCATTTGTGTGGGAGGCGTGAATAATAAGCAAGAAAACAAATAATTTGATTTCCGCTAGTGATAAGTACCATGAAAAGAAGCGTGGCTGGTGTGCAGAAGCACAAAAACAGAAGGGCAAAGTCCATCCTGGGAACAGAGCCAGGGAGGTGACAGACTGAAAAGCTGTCAGGAGGAGGGACCAGTAGGCCCCGTTCTTGTCTGATTGCTTTGCTCTGGCTTCCCAGCCTGACCTTCACTCTATGTGTCAACTTGGGGCAACTTCCTCCCCTCTGTCCCCACCTGGGAAAATGGGGCCAATCTTGGTCCCTTTCCCGAGTATTTAGTATGATCCAGCGGGCTAGGGAGGAATGTTGGGTAGGCTACATTATTATTCATGAAAAGCTTCAAATGGTCAGGTGGCATTTGCTAGGTCCCCACTAGAAGCGGCGCTCTATTAAGTACCTGCAGGGGTCGTCTCGGTGAATTCTTAGAAAAGCCCTGCTAGGTAAATGCCCTGCCATGATTACTTCTCACATGATGGACAAGGAACTCAAGGACCAGGACACCAAGCAGTGGTCACAGAGGAGTGTCAGGGGACAACAGTTTGAGATCAAAGCATGCAGCAGAATTGCTGGGTCTCACTTCCTCCAGGACCATAGCCTGTCTGTCCCCACTCGCCCACCCGAGTTACACCCAGGCTTCACCACCTGGTTGAAGTGGCAAGAGCAGAGCAAAGATTCTGGGCCGCCGCTACAGGAATGCCTACTTATTGAGCCCAGCTCCCTTGTGCTGAGCCTAGTTCCCACCTACTGAGCCTGACTCCCTCGTGCTGAATCTGATGCTGCCATGCTGAGTTACCCCTGGTCTATAGGAGTGAGTTTCTCCACTTTGTAACCTCAGATATGCTATTACCTCTGTGCTTCAGTTTCCCATCTTTGGAGTGGGACCATGCATGTGAAAGAGCTGATGTGCAAGGGTTTTGTAAACTGAAAAGCAATACACAGACCCTCCGCCACTGCTGTCATTTCCCAGGCATCTCCTAGGGTTTCCTGCTGGGCTGGACATTTGTACATTTTCCCTTTTCATTCTCACAACCCCGGAAGTGACAAACCCTCCCAGTTTGCCTGGACCAATCCAGCTGCTTCTCCCACAACCTGGGAAATATGTAAGGTAGAAAATGGAGGCTTAGGGGAGATATGCACTTTCCCAGGGTCCTAACCTAGAAAGGGCTCAGGTGTGTGAACCCCAGAGCCGTCATCTTATGTGAGGCACCTGCCTGGTCCCTGTGGACAGTGGAAGCCATCAAAAGTTTGGGCAAATGGCAATTCACAAAACCAGTAAGCCTGTGCCATCTGGCCATTAAGGTAGCATCTGTGATGAGAAATGAATGAATGAATGAATGAACAGGAAATGCTTGCCAAGAACCGTCAGGGATCTTCCCTCTCAGAACCCCCGTCTTTAGGATTCAGTTTTCAAGATGTAAATGTCTCAGAGAAGTTAAACAAGAAGGCTGGGGGTTTGGCCTAGTGGTAGAGTGCTTGCCTAGCATGCACAAAGACCTGGGTTCGATTCCTCAGTACCACATACATAGAAAAACCCAGAAGTGGTACTGTGGCTCAAGTGGCAGACCGCTAGCCTTGAGAAAGCCCCTGGACAGAGCTCAGGCCCTGAGTTCAATCCCCAGGACTGGCTAAATAAATAAATAAAATATCTTGTTATTAAAAAAAGGAAGTTAAATAAGAAGAGGCCAGAGACTGAGACCCAAGTGTTCCTCAGTGGGGTTGTGAACCACTCCCCAGAACTGCTGGTCAGATGTGTGGACAGTTATGGCCTGAGGGGTTCCTGACAAAATGTGAATGGCCCCAACACTCATTGCAGTTGTCATCTTTCTTTTCTTGTACCTGAAATGATCCACTTCTAAAAGAGAAAAGGGTTATCTGCGTTCACAGATTTGGGGGCTCAGATTTGGGGACTGATTAGTCCCTTTAGGTGAAGTGGCATGTCAGGGGAGGGTCATATAGACCAACAAAGCCATTCACCCCATCGACGGAAGGAGAGAAAGAAGAGGAAGGAAGGGGCAGTTTCCTATAATCCCCAAGACTGGAAGATCTCCCACGGCTTCCCAATAAGGAATGGCCCTCTGCGGGAGTGAGTTTCTAACACTTGAGGAGAAATTCCAGATCTAAGCAGCTATGGAGTGGAGATGTCCAGGCTTTGGGGCTTCTATTGGCAGTCACTGTCCACCAAGAGCTCACCAAAGATGCCTGCAGCGTCTCTGGTGACCAAAAGCCTGCTGACTTCAAGTATAGACGGATAAGGTCTGCAGGGCACAGGACTGGCCCACACCACCTAAAAGGAAGTTCCTGAGCTAGATCAATCCTGAGACCACACAGCCTTCCAGCCTTTTGCTGGTGTCTAGACCCGGGCTCTGCCTGGTCTACCTTCCAGTGAAGTTGTCATTGTGGTAACAACTTGCAGGAGCCAGCTCCTTGGCCAAGTTCATGATCTTGGTTCTTCGTTCCTATAGCCGCTAAGCGTGCTGGGAGTAGAAGTAGCAATTTGTTGAATGATGACTCTGTGCCAGGCTCTGGGGTAAGTTTTTATGGGTGTTTTGACTTTGTTTTTGTTTTGCAATAGTGGGCACTGAACTCTTGGCCTTAAGATTGCTAGGTCAGGCGGGCCTGTAATACTTAAAAGTCCCTTAACTTTATGTGTGTTAAGTGTTGGTCTCAATCTAAGATAAGCTCTGACAGCCTCTGTCTCAGGGGCTTACAGGTGAGATTTGATCCCTTTAGGCCCAGAGAGATAAAGGCAGGCGTGCGTGTGCTCTGCTGCTAAGTGGAGCTGAGTGACTTGAAGCCAGGTAGGCTGGGTCTGGCTAGGAGTTGGATTCCCCAGACCAAGGCACACTGGACCCCTGGGGTACTCTTGATTTCAGAGAGATCAGGAAGCTGGGGAGACCCCAGTCTCCTGAGAGATGGGGGTCAGAGGTGAGATCCCAAAGGAATCACACCAGGGTGCAGAGATGCAGACCTGAGTGGAGGTATGCTAACAGAGCGTCTGGACAGCCTTGCTGAGGACGTGTTTGCAGCTGAGTCCCAAAGGGGAAAGGTGCTAGACTTGAGAAGAACCAATAGAGTTCTGGGCAGAGCTAATGTCTGTGCTCACCAAGCCACTGTTTCCCATTCTCTCCGAGCCAGAGAGGCCAGCCTGAAGGCTAAGACATAAACAGAAATGGAGGCAGAACTCCAGGCAGCGGTGACTGAGGCAAAGGCCTCGGACATCCTTTCCTGGACAGGAGAAGAAGAGAAGGTGGGCCTTTCTGGAAATCTGCCTGGGAAAGCCCTGACTCCAGGAGCAGCAAAGTTCAGCCAGGGAGCCTTGGGGCTGAAGGTTGTAGCCTGCATTTCCAGGGGAGGGGAAGAGACAGCTGTGGGTCTGGGGTACAGAGCCTGAGGGGAGACAAGGAACAGGCAGAGTCCTAATCTACCTCTGAAGTCTTCCCTATGGGGTGAAGGGAAGAGCTAGAGCCTGGCCAGCTGACAGGACAAGACAGGACAGGAAGTGGTAGGGGGTGGGGAGCGTTTGCATAGATGGGAAGCAGGTGGGATCTGGAGAGGCAGGTGACAGATGAAGCCAGGACAGGGAGGAAACAGAGAACAAGATAGGAGATAAGATTTCAAAGGCACAGCCAGGCAGTGGTAGAGTCAGAGGCACAGCCTGGAGGAGGGATGGGCCTGTGGAGAGATGCAAGAGACCAGGGACAATAGCAGATTACACTCTCCAGAGGACTCTCCTGCCCTGACCCCGCATCTCTAGTTCCAGCCTATGACACCATCCATGGGCCAGCCCAATCTTCAGCCAGTCTCCTGTGATCCTGTCTTGTTGACACCAATGAGGGGTGCACCTAGCACTGTCCCATGTCCCCCAGTGCTTCTGATCCCAACCTCTTCCTACATATGCCCCCAAATCACTAAGCAGACATGCTCTTACCCAGGGCAGAGCTCATGGCGCTGAGTGGCCAGTGTCCCACGTAGAGGAAGCCCAAGGCCCACCTAGTGGATAAGCCATGGATTAGGGCTCACTCAACACCCCACATTTCAGTAGACAGACCCAGGAGAAAGAAGCTGGAAGAAACACCAGGGAGCAGAGAGCAGGGTCCATGTCCTGGACTGAAGGACAAAGGTCCAACTACAGCAGCCACTCACAAGCTCAGTGCTGTGTCCCCAAATGAACTCAGCCACAATCGGGGCCACTGGAAACATGCAATGGTGGGGATACAGGAAGTGTGGGGAGTGTGGGGAGCAGGTGAGGACTTTCTTTGATCCTAGCCAGTGAATCCAGTGTGGATGTGTCATTTCTGATGCCAAGATTTGTGCCCAAAAGAGCATCTTTTAGGTTGTGTGTGCAGCTGAGCTCAGCATCCAGGGAGCCTCTCCCAGGTCCTGCCATGCAATGGGCACTGTTTGGGGGATACACCAGTACTAGAGCTTGGGTATCATTTGAGTGTGTCCCCTAAAAGTTTAGTATGCCAGAAGCATGGTTTCCAAGGAAGTAATAGGAAGTTGGTGGGAGCTTTAGGAACATAGGAACTAGGTTAGTTCCCTCCAGAGGTGGCTGTTATCCAATACAAGGCCTACCCAGTCCTTCCCTAGTATCTTGCTTCCTCTCTTGTCTCTTACCATGGGATGCCATCTGCCACATCATGACACAGCTGGAAGATGGTTCACCAGAGACTGAACAGATAGAGTCACCCATCTTGGACTTCCAGTCTCCAAAGTGCTGAGCTGAATGTTCTTTATAAAGTGACCAATCTTGGGTATTCTGTTCTAGGCACTGACTCTGGAGTGAGCCATTGCTAGGCCTGCCTGGGTTCCTGAAGTTTCCCATTGATCTTAATCATAAGGTGGATTAATATTCAAGCGTCCTACCAGATCTCCAGAGCCACAGACATGCTCATCCTCACCCCTCTAATGGAGCCGCAGTTAGATTTCCCTTTGGTTGTCAAGAGCAATGCAACTGCCAGCACCATAACTTCTTTCTTTGCCTGTTGACTAAGAAGCATGAAGAGCCCAAAGTAGCTCCACATTAAAATCTTCTACTTCAATGGAACCATGGTATCTACTGAAGGATGCCTAATCCTCTCAGAACTTAGACCTCTAGGCCATAAAAGCTAGGAGCACAAAGGCTTGGGATTAAGAAGCAGACATTTTGTCCCTGCATGATGAGGAGCAATGATGAATGGAAGGACTTCATTTCCATCCCACAACTCCTGGACTTGAATCCTGGCTGTGAGAAAAACTACACTATGGACTCCATGATCTAAGCATAGATCAGATCTAGAGCACCTCACCCAGCTAGCTGTGTACTGAGTCTCCAGGCCCTTCCACCATCGGTCAAGTCAGCTGCCTCGGGAGAGAAGGGAACCCGGGAAGACTGGTGACTTCCACAAATTAGGGCCCGTTGTGGCACTTGTTATTAGGCTGAGGCTAGAAGACCTCTTCCTCTAGCTGTGATGACTCCTCTGAATTTAAGCGCTCAGTGTTCCCAGCTTCCCCAGAGCCTTCCCACACACAACTCTCCCACATCCAGAATCTTGTTCTTTCCCAATCAAGGCCCTCACTTTAAAGGTGAAGATGGTTCAAGGCAGAGCTCGAGTTGTGTTGCCTTTCAGTTATTAACAGAATGAGGTTCTACATCTGCTTTTCAGCAATCTCAGCACAATGGCAGGGGCTTGGGCTCCCCTGCAGGTACGGGGAGGAGCTCCTTAGTCAGTCCTAGAGCTCTTGAGTTTGGAATCCAAATTCCTGAGCAATTCCTGTTCTATCACCCTTGTCCAACGATGCTAAGAGCAACCAACCAATCACTGAGTCATCTAGGAACTGTGGTTACGGCAGGAATGTGCCCTGCTCTGAGGACAAGTAGCCACAGGACCCTTCGACCCCTGGGGCTTTACTACTACTGAATCACTCCTTGTTGCCAAGTTGCCCCTATTCCCAGGCCAAGCCATTATTATACCCTACCTGGAGGGCCCAAGCTACTCTGGCACCATTCCATGCTGTGCAATTCCCCTCAAGCTGGGCTGCCCCCATGGCTCTACACACTACCTCCCAGGAAACAGTGCCTCATCTGCTCACAACAGCCTCAACCCCAGGCCTGTGGGTGAAGTGGGGTATCACCCCCCTGTTGAGTTGGGTAGCTGTCCATCCCAAGGCCACTAGCCCTCACCTGAGGGAAAAAGAGCATTGGCTCAGCTGACATACCCTGTCCTATAGGGCAAGAAACTCTGAGACCCTGCTTTCCTGGAGCTGAACTAGCTCCCTAGAATCTGAGCTGCTGGAACAGCCCCTCCCTGTGTCCAGGGCACACATGACAGCTGTACTGTGCCATTCCACAGTGCCTATCACCTCTGTACCTGGCTTGGTAGCCAGGCAGCCGTGTCCCACCATCTCAGGGTCCAGAAATCCCTAACAACTTGATACCTTACTCCTAGGACCTCAGCAGCCACTGTGTCCTATTGGCTGTAGTATCCTTTCCCATGAACCAATCTGCAGAGCCACTCTGCTAAGTCTAGAAGAAGTAGTGGTTCTGTGCACATCATGATACCATCAGAGTACTATAATGCTCTAGTAATTGACCCTAAAGAAAAGTTAAAAAAAAATATCAGAAAAGGAATTCAAAGTCAACGTCTTAAGGAAACTCGGTGAGATAAAAGAGAAAAAAATAGACAATCCAACAAAATCAGAAAAAACAATAATTGGTCATCTGAGTGTGGAAAGAAGGAAGGAGGGAAATAGAAATTGTGAGCTGAGGAAGTCCATGAATGAAATAATAAAATGGAATGCTATGTATCAAGCTGTGGAAAGAATTTCTGACAAATAGGTCTATTAAAATTACTTAAAATTTTATAGCTGGGCACAGCTATAAAAAAATGAACATATAAAGCACCTGTTACCAAACAAGTGCTTACTGTGTAAGTTTCAGAAAGATATAAGCTAAAAAAATTAATGGAAAGATTATCTCTGGTACACATTTATAATCCCAGCTAACTGGGATAAGGAGACAGGAAGATCAGGCACAGGAAAAGTTAGCAAAATGCTATCTCAAAATCAAAATACACACAAAAAGGCTGAAGGTGTGGCTAATGTGGTAGAGCACTTGCCTAGCACATTCAATGTCCTGGGTTCAATACCTAAGGATCTGGAGAAAGGGAGATATTTTCATACTATTAACATTAATTCATATAGCCATTATAGAAAAGGTGCAGAAAATTCCTCACAAAAACCTAAGAGGGACAGGGAGTTTGGCCTAGTGGTAAAGTGCTTGCCTAGCATGCACGAAGACCCAGGTTCCATTTCTCAGTACCACATACATAGAAAAAAAGCTGGAAGTGGTGCTGAGGCTCAAGTGGTAGAGTGCTAAGCCTTGAGAAAGTCCAAGGACAGTGCTCAGGCCCTGAGCTCAAGCCCAAGACTGGCAAAAAAACAACAACAAAAAAAAACACACACAAAAAAAAACCTAAGAGTATAACTACTGCATGGTCTGGTAATCCTGTTATAAAGAAAATGAAAGAGTATGTCACAAGGACAGATGTGCTCATAATCTCTGCATCTCTATTTATGGTAGTCAAGAAATAGAATCAACCTAAGTGTATAGGGCTGGGTGTGGTGGCATGTGCCTGTAATCTCAGCTATTCAGAGGGTAGACAAGAGGATCGTGGTTCAAGGCCAACAAATGATCCATAATGCCTCTATCAACACAGGAGGTATCAACAGGAAGATTCGGATCCTGGGCAAAAACACAAGATCTAACTGAAAGAAATAAGTCAAAAGATAAATAAAATGAGTAAGACACAGAAAGACAAATGCTGCTGATCTCACTCTGGTATGGAATCTACAAAAGTTGATCTGAAGTAGACTAGAACCGTGTCTCAGAGCTGGTGGTCGAGGAGGAGGAGAAGGTGAGGTGAGCTTGGTCATTGGGTACCAAGTCACCATCAGATGAAATAAGCTCTAGTGACATATTGCCTAGCGTGGTGATCGTCGCAAACTATGATGCATGCTTCAAAACAGCTAGAAGAAAGGATCCTGAATGTAAACACTGTATACACTGTATAGTACACATGTACACACATACAGTGGGTGTATGTACAATACAACATGTGCAATTGTGACATGTCAGTCCAAAGCCAAAGGGAACTTAAATGAAAAGAATCAGTCCCAGGTGTCAGTAGAAATCCTGGCTTCCAAGATACAGTGTGTGTATTGTGCATTTGGTCCTCAACAGAGCTGTGCAGGATGGGGGAGCTGAGCCTATGAATCATAGAGCTGTGTGTACATGAAGTTCCCTCTGACTCTCCGCTGCCTTGACTGTGAAATGGGAAGGGAAACATTCACCCTGCTGTGTTACGAATCTCAAATGCCAAGAGCTTGGTTGTCAGCCTCCCTTATGGGATGCTAGTGGAGCCTTTAAGAGGTGGAGCCTAATAGAAGAAAGTGAGGTCATTGTGGGAGTGGCCCGAAGGCTGTTGGGATCTCAGTCCTCAGGGATTGAAACCTCAGCAACCTTGAACCTCAATGGGCCTTTCCTTCTTTGAGTTGATCATCAGTGTTAGGGATTTTTTTTTTTGTCAGTGGATCAGAAGCCTGACTAGCACACACCTCTGTAGGGTGTAACAGGATTTCAAAACAGAGTCTTTGCAGAGACAATTGATTGAACAGGCATCGTAAATTAGAGTAGGCCCCAAATCCAATGACCAGTGTCTTCCTTAGAGAATGGAGGAATGCACAAGGAGAAAGCCAGGGAGAAACTGAGGCAGGGATCGGAAGAAGCCGAGTCCGCAAGCAGAGGAGTACCCGGGATCTCAGGAAACTCCTGAATCCAGGAGAGAGGCACAAGGCAGAAGAACCCTTGGATATCGACCCTATCGATCCCCTTTTTTGTTAGTCCCAGAAGGAGTCTGTTGTTTGAAGCCACCCAGCTAAGCCAGGAGCTACAGTGTCACTGCTGGCACGAGGACCACCAACCAGGTGGGCGAGGCTCGGGTATGTTGAGGTGGCTGGGCCTGAGGCACCTGTGAATGCTGGCCCCCAGACACGCCACAGAGAATGACACCCAGAATGTGTCTGGAGCTGGGGCTCTTCACAGGTCACGGAGACTGTCTGGGTTTCCAGGCGTCCACGTGTCTATTCAGAACACCATGTCTAGTGGGGATCCCTCACGGTGTGCCCCAGCTGTGAGCCCATCACCCCAACGCGGGCCCCTGGGTGGGGGAGTGACAAGCGGCTCCCTGACATCTGAGGAAAGGTGATGGAGCCTAGCAGGCAAGGCAGGAACCCACCATGCCCAGAGCAGGTGCCAGGGCAGTGCCAGCCTCCACCACATGTGGGCACTGAGAGAAGCCCATGATAGCAGGTACCAGGGACCTACACAGCACATCCCTGGAAAGCATCCACCATCTACCATAGGTTTCTGCTGCCCCCAGGGAAGACACAGATGCTACAGAAGTGTCCTAAAGGAACTCTGTGTAGTTCTAGCCCATGGAAAGCAGAGAAGGAGGAAAATCCATTTGGGGCCAAGAGCTCTGTCTGAACTTTGTCCTTTTCTCAAGCAAAAGAAAATATTATTTCACCCTCTAAAGAACCACACATAATAACAGGCGAAATGTCAAGACCAATGTTGATATAAACCCCTAAGGAAAACAAACATCTCCGTACCTTCTCTGTGGCCTCCCCACCTCACCCTGCTCAGCTAGTTTAAACAGATCTAGCGGTAGGCAGAGGGAAGGTGGGGGAGCCTGGCTGGCAGAGAGCTCTGGCTGCTGTCAGGACACGTGGCCCTCGGGGACTGTTGTAGGTGAACCAGGAAAGGAAGGATGCACAACCAGGCCAGAGATGAAGGGTTCTATGCGACTTCAGAGCCCCTCTCACTGGCTGTGTGATCTTGGCAAATAATCTGACCTTCCTAACCCTGAGTCCATGTAGGACTGGCATGGAAAAGGTAGGTAAGGCATCAGGCACAGGGCCTGGCACAAGGACTGATTTTGGATAATTATTACTTTTTACCCAGTGGGGTTTCTGTGGAATGTGTGTGTGTGTTGGGAGAGCCAGGATGAGCCTTGCAGGGAGGCCCTGAGGATGTATATCTGCAGTAATGCTGCATGCCTGCACACTTGAGCAATTCTTGGGACACACCAGGTGCCCAACGCCAGCCCAGGTCCATGACTGAAACTGTCCCACAGAGTCCATTGTCCTGTCCAGTACAGGCCATCATTCCCATGATGCAAGAGGACCAAAGGAGGCTCAGGAAGGTGACGGGATGAGGCCAACGTTGCACAGCTATGGAATTTAAAGACAGGCCTCTCAGGCTCCAGAAGTCAGAGGCAGTGAGGACGCCCAGGCTCCCGGGAGAGCCAAGGTATCAGACCCAGTTCTGGGATGGAGGAGGTTACTTTGCACGAAAAAAAACCCAAGTTTGGCACAAAAGCCTCAATCGACCAATCTCTGGCCCTTCCCTTCCCTTCCTCCTTCCCCCTTCCCTTCCCTAGCTTTCCTTCCTTTCTTCCTTCTTTCCCTTCCCTTTCTTTCCTTTGCCTTCCCTACTTATCCCTTCCTCTCCACCTCCCTTCCACCTTCCTTTTCCTTCCTTTGGACTCCTCCAGGCTGGCCCAGAATCAGCTTGTCCCTGGGCAGAGCCCCTGAGAAATTTCCAATTCAGCATGGGGCGGAAGGACAGACAGGTACCCAGAGATTATTAACACCTCCTGAATCGTCCCTTTAATAGGTGCCTGTAGCACTCCAGCAGGATCACAGGAGGAACGTGTGTCCAGGGAGCGAAGGAGAGACAGCATTGGCGTGAAGACTACATGGGCAGAGCAGTTCGCCTGGAGGTCCAGAGCGAAGGAGCTGGAGACAGTGGAAGGCTCCGACACCTGGCACGTGCTGCACCTGTGAGCATGTCATTTTCACCTTCAGTTGGGACAGGGAGGGAACTGACTGTCTCAAACCTCACCATGGGAAAGTAAGATTGCGTAGTGGGCCAGGGAAGATGGTGACAGGTTTAGGGGAAGGACAGAGAGCCCCAGAAAGAACACATGAGAAGGCCAAGTTTGCCTTGGAGGTAGCTGGATGGGGGCAGAGGGGAGGGGGGAGGGGGGATGTGGTGGGGAGGGACAGTGGGGACAGGAGACCAAGAGGACTGGAATGATGGAGCATCCCTAGGGATGCCCTGGAGATAGGTACCAGGGAGATCGAGAGGACTGGACTGTCCTGGAAAAAGTGTGAGATGGAGAACAGGAAGTGTACACAGGAGCTGGCCTGGGGTGAATGTAAACCCCGAAGAAGGTCTGTGGGGTCGTAGGGGTTCCAGGGAAAACACCATGAGGAAGTCAGCCAAGGCAAACGAGGATGAGCCAGAGCTGGGGGGGCCTAACAGCTGCCTGTGGTGCTGAGTTCCCTGGGGTACAGCTGTGGAGCAGGCGTGGGACATGGGGGGGTGCCTTTATTAGGACACAAAGCAAAGGAGGAGATAGCCAAAAGTAGCTGGAGGAGGAACGGCCCGGTGAACCAGGGGAGAAATATGGTTGATGGAGACAGAGAACCTAGCAAGAAGTCATAGGTGGCCCTGCTAGTGCCATAAGGGGGAAAGGTGAAAGTCCTGAGAGGTAGCCAGGCACTGGTGGCTCACCCCTACAATATGAGCTACTCAGGAGGCTCAGATCTGAGGATCAAGGACTGAAGCCAGTCCTGGCAGGAAGAGTCTATGTGCCTCTTATCTCCAGATGTGGCTCAAGTGGCAGAACACCAGCTTTGAGCTAAGGGACAGTGCCCAGGCCCTGAGTTCAAGCCCCAGTTCCAGCACAAAAGGAAAGAAAGAAAGAAAGAAAGAAAGAAAGAAAGAAAGAAAGAAAGAAAGAAAGAAAGAAAGAAAGAAAGAAAAAAAGAAAGAAAGAAAGAAAGAAGGAAAGGAAAAGAAAAGAAAGAGCGAGCTAAAAGGATGGTGGTAGAGGAGAGGAGGTGGACAAGGACGGGGCCATGTGTCTTAGAGAAGCCCAGCAGGAGAGGGAAAGAAGACTAGAAAATGGTAGCTAGCAGGAGGCTCAGGGTCAAATCACAGTTGCTGATGGACTACCGGAGACAGAGAGGTGCCGGTGCTGAGGTCCGTGGTGGGTTGGCGGGGCCCTTTAACAGTGAAATCAAGGGACTAAGGGACAAAGTAATGAGCTGTCACCAGAGAGCGAGGGACAAGGAATGAAGTGGGCACATCAGGCCCCTGCCATGCAGGATCCCCAAGGGCAAGCTGAGGAATCTGGGGGCTTTGGCTTAGAACGATCTGCACAAACCATGAGTTTGTGCACAGCACCCCCAAATCACTGCTCTGTGATCCCCTACACGGGACCAGCAGTAGTCTCTCCCCGATGAATCAAAACGCATGCAAGGCGCTGAGCCCAGGGCCAGGTCGAGCAAGCAGAGGATCTCAATCAATATTAGCAAAGAAGAATAATAAATAATGAGCAGCTATGGATAGATTTTGAAGCCGGGAAGTGACAAGGTCAAATCTGTATTTTAGAAAGACCCGGCTGGAGGAGGAGGTAGCCGTGGGGAGAAACGAAAAAAGGTCGTGCACTTCTTGAGGTATTTCTCTGAAGTCTGTGGGAAGTTTGCAGTGTCAGGTTAAAAGATTTGATTGGTTCCATGTTTGGTTTTTGACCCGGCTATTTCCTCGGCTCCTCCAGCTTCGGATGCAGTCGAGGACGTGAGTTGGTAGCTGGCCTGGCCAGGCGTGCTGAGGGAATGAAGAAGCGTAGGTAATGGGGTTTTGAGGTGCATTTCAGCAGTGAAATAAACTGGCAGGGAAAGTCAATAAAATAAAATAAATGCCAGAGAGGATAAATTTGGGGACAGAGACAGGGATAGGGTGGCAAGCTCAGAGTAAGAGGTGACAGCCTCATCAGGGTAGACTAGGGTGAAGCCTTACTCTGGGTTTTTGGGGGGACAGTCAGCAGGGTGTGGCTTCACACTTGTCTCCATCTACATTGGCTTTGACTATGGGGGTCTCCTGGGTCGGCTACATATCTGAGGATCCAGGGCTAGGTGAGACAGGGGGCTGGCTGTGATGCCACTAATGATGGTCTTTGAGGTTTTTCCATGTGCCAGGCTCCCCTTCGAACTGCAAAACCTGAGTAGACAAACGCTTATTTTGTCCATTGTGCAGTGTCCCGGAATCACATTGCTTGGACGAGGCCTCCATTTAGATCAGAGCCTCTTGTCTGGAAAGGATGCTCATGTTCTTTCCCGCTTGGGTGAGCAACATGTCCTCCAGGAGGCTTTAAGGGCGCTGAGATCCTGTGCCTATCACTCAGAGACAGCCCAGGGGGCAGGCAGCCTCCAGTTCCAGCTCTCCATCTGCCCTGTGGATCCCCTGACAGGAGCCAGTCTGTCTTGGTGCTAGCACATAGTAGGAGCTCCACAGAGGCTGGAGCCCTCTCCCCAGGGCGGCCCTGTCAGCGTTGATTATCTCCATGGAATCCATGCTGTGAAAATAAACATGAACTCAAGTGGCCCCAGTCTCCGTGGCAGCCAAAGGGAAGCTCTGTCCCCAGCCGTGTCTGTTCTTGACAAGAACAAAAGTTTCCCTGTGAAGTTGAAGTTGCCCCCCCCCCACTGCCCGCTACCGGCTTTTCTCCCGCAGCCAGCTGGAATGGGGTAGGGGTAGGGGCCAGCCAGGCCCTCAGCGGCCCACAACCCAGTGTCAGAACCCAGCCCCATTCCAACCCCAGAGGGCAGGTGAGGGGATGCCTAGCCCAGGAGCCCTAGGGCAGAAAGCTGGGTCAGGCTGTGAATCTGAGGACAGAAGTTTCCCACAGGTGTCCCTGGGGACAGGCTGCAGGACTGGGGTCCAGGGATTCACCTGGATGCCCTTACAGGGTGCTGCATCCATTCACTCACCTACCTCACCCCTTTACCTGTCAGCTCCCAGCCCAGAGCATCTTGAACAGCTGGCCAGACACAGGCTGCCCCAGGAGGACATGGCAGGATGGCCAGGGAGAAAGGGAGTCAACTTTGGGCTCTATTTTAGCTGACTCTGGTAAACTCAGGGCAGGTGGAGGCCATTCTGAGTGACTCCCCCCCAATCTCTGCCTCTGTGTCCCCAGCTGAGAGATACTACATCTGGATGGGCAATGCACTTCTGCTGCAGCTCTTTGTGCCCTCTAGGATAGAATGGCCACCTGAGAGTGGAATGAGGGGAGGGGAGGAGAGGGGAGGAGAGGGGAGGGAAGAGGAGGGGAGGGGAAGGGGGGAGGGAAAGTAAAGGGGGAGGAGAGGGAAGGGGAGCAGAGGGGAAGGGAGAGGGGGAGTAAAGGGGGGAGGGGAGGGGAGGTGGGTTTCCACCTGCACAGACCTGGGGTCCAGGGAGGACCAGTGGTCCCCACAGGGCATGTCTACTTCAGGAAAAGGGAACTGGGAGCCAAACCAAGTTGGCAGGGCACAGTGGGGCTGTTCTGGGTGGCAGGTGGCACTTGGTACCAGGATCGTGGGCACAGGTCTCCAGATAATGCAATGGTGGCTGCAGGAGCTGTGCAGAAGAAAGCCCCACCCCTTTTATGAGACTCCAGCCCTCCGGGGACATACGCACCCCACTAGAGTCCCCCGCCACACATCCCCTTGCCAAATGTGAGGCTTCTCCTCCCCAAGCATGGAGCATAGCAAGCTCACAGGGAAGAACAGCCCTGTGTGCTGGCAGTCGAGCAGAGCTGTGTGGATACGTGCCGAGCTCTCAGGACCAAGGCTGCATTGTTGTCCCCCACAGGCCCCACAAGGCCCAGAGGTCTGCGGAGGAGCTGTGCCCCCGTGGTGGCAGAGGTGAGGGAAGCGGGGAGTGTCCGATGGTATCGGAGATCTCAATAGCACTGTTCAAAAAAGTCTATAACCAGACACTCGTAACTCCAGCTAGTTAGAAGGCAGAATTCAGGGAAACTGCGAGCAGTTCAAGGCCTGCCTTGGCCCCAAAACAGAACCAAAAGTTAGCAGAGCCCTATCTCAACACATATACCAGGCATATGGGTTCATGACTATAGTCCCAGCTATGCAAGAGGGGTAGGGAAGAGGATGTGGCCTGGGCTACTTTCAAGAAAAAGCCGGACTTTCTCCTCAGAAATGACCCAAGTGTGAGAGGGAATAACTGAAAGGGCTGAAATTTAAATTTACTAAAATAGAAGAAAAGGGGAATGTAAACTCCTCAGATCAATCCCCAACTCTATCAAAACCCAAAGACATCTAGATGCTGATGATTCACATCTGTATGCCAGGAGACTGAGATGGGAGAATCTCAGTTCAGAAATCTGAACGACTCTCATCTCCACTTAATCAGCAACAACAACAACAACAAAAAACCCAGAGGCAGAGTAGAGGCTCAAGTGATAGAGAGCCAGCCTTAAATGAAGCTGCAAAACAAGAGGGCCAGGCTTTGAATTCAAACCCCAGTAAAAAACAAAAACAAAACAAAACCAAGCAAACAAACAAATAAGCTTCACTTGCGTTTGCTTTTTATTGTTATTCTACAGGTTATATACAGTGGGGTTACTGTTTCATAAGCCAGGTAATAAGGACATTTCTTCTGTTGTTGTTTTTTGTTGGTTGTTTGTGACACCTGGAGATGTCCTCACACTTCTTTTGCTCAAGGCTAGTGCCCTACCACAGTGCCACTTCTGGCCTCTTCTGAGTTGTTTACTGGAGATAAGAATCTCACAGACTTTCCTGCCCAGGCTGGTTTTGAACTGTAATACTCAGATTTCCATGAGTATAATTCTTTTTAAACAATGTCACACCCCTCAATTTCTGATACCTTGTTAGCAGGATAGACCTATACAGCTGAGTTTTATATTTTTTATTTTATATGTCATAACCTTAGAGCTTTTTAATAGATTACATTTCTTTTTTGTGTGTGTGTGGTTCATGGGGCTTGAACTCTAGGCCTGGGCACTGTCTCTGAGCTCTTCAGCTCAAGGCTACCACCCTACCCCTGAGCCACAGCCCCACTTCCCATTTTCTGATGATTAATTGGAGATAAGAATCTCTTAGTCGTTAGTGCCCAGGCTGGTTTTGAACCATGAGCCTCAGATTTCAGCCTCCTGAGTAGCTAGGATTATAGGCATAAGCCACGGGGCACAGCTACATTTCATTTTCTACATAGATGATTTATGTCATTCTTCAGATATACAATTTTACTTTTTCTTTCGAGATAAAATGGAATTCAGTACTTACCTGTGAGTAGATGCTACATATCTGCTGAGTCCTTGAAATGCCTACAAGAAAGCTAGATTCCCAGAGGTGAGACCACTTAACACTCAGAGCTAGCCAAACCCAGGGTGTGTGTGTGTGTGTATGTGCGTGTGTGTGTATGTGCATGTGTGTGTGTGTGTGTGTGTGTGTGTGTGTGTGTGTGTGTTATGTGCACCAGTACTGGGGCTTTAACTCAGCGCCTGGGCACTGTCCCTTAGCATTCTACCACTTCAGCCACAGCTCCATTTCCAACTTTCAGGTGGTTAGAGATGAGTCTCATGGACCTTCCTGTCCAACCTGGCTTTGAATCCAATCTTTGATTACAAGTATATACCACCTGAGTGCACCACTCAGCCAATCCAACTTTCATTGTCGCTATGTATCTTCTTGATATCAGCATCTTGGCAACCATCTGAGTTGTTTATTGCCCCTCACCTTCCAGGTGATCGAGACGTCTGAACTGAAAATTGTCTTGTGTGGACCACAGTTCAGAAACCACAGAACTGGCTTTTCAGCTTTCTGTAAAGGCACTTAAATCCTTAAGAATGCATTTTACAAAAATGAAAGTTTTCAGGTTAGGTGCCAGCAGCTCACTCCTGTAATCCTAGCTGCTCAGGAAGCTGAGATTTGAGGATCAGAATTCAAAGCCAGCCCATCTGTGAAACTCTTTTCTCTAATTAACCACCAAAAAGCCACAGGTAGAATACTAGATTTGAGCAAAAAAAGCTCAGGGACAGCACCTAGGCCCCTGAGTTCGAGCCCTAGAAGTGGCACAAAAGAAAAAGAGAAACAGGCTAGGAGTTTAGCCTAGTGATAAAATGCTTACCTAGCATGCACGAAGTCCTGGGTTTGATTCTTCAGTACCACATACCAAGGTACCCAAGGACAGTGCTCAGGCCCTGATCTAAAGCCCAGGACTGGCAAAGAAAGAAAGAGAGAGAGAGAGAGAGAGAGAGAGAGAGAGAGAGAGAGAGAGAGAGAGAGAGAGAGAGAGAGAGGAGAGAGAGAGAGAGAGAGAGAGAAGAAGGAAGGAAGGAAGAAAGAAGGAAGGAAGAAGAGAAGAAGGGAAGAAAGGAAGGAAAAAAAGAAGGGATTTCAGTGTTCAAATTACAATATAAGTTTTTGATCTTTAAAGCATTTAGAGTCTGGAATCATACACACAGCAACTGGTGGACCACTGGCAAATTCCACAAGATATAGACCAGTCTGTTGCTAATGTCATCAGTCTATTATTTGTACAAAAATAACTTTGGAGGTCATCAATATCCAACAAAACATGGAATACCACACAGCCAATACAAACAACTATCCTGCAGAGATAAATCTTTAGGATGTATTTGATTTATATTCAAGTGTAAGAGGTTATAAAATTGTATGATCCCATTTTTTTAGATTTTATAAATATATAAGAACATGTCTAGAAGAAAAATATTTCAAAATATTTGTCTACCCCTTAAAAGGTGAGATGAAGGAAAACACTTTTTTTCCCTGTCTCTATCTCCATACATTCTCATTTTTCTACTGTTTAAATTTATAGCACCAACAACAATATAAATAACTACCTCTTACTTTGTGCCAAACATTTTATCCAGGGCTATATAAATGTTCCCTTAGTGAATACTTTTAGCAATTTAGGAAGGCAAGCACTACAGGTAGAATATCTATTCCAAAAACTTGAAAAATCTGTAATACTCTAAAATCTAAAACTTCTCTTTTTTTTTTGTCAGTCTTCTTTGCCAGTCCTGGAGCTTGAACTCAAGACCTGGGTACTATCCTTGGGCTTTCTCAAGACTAGAGCTCCACCACTTGAGCCACAGCACCACTCCTGGCTTTTTCTGTGTATGTGGTACTGAGGAATCAAACCCAGGTCTTCATGCCTGCTAGGCAAGCATTCTACCACTAGGCCACATTCCTGGCCCCTCTAAAGCTTCTTGAACTCTAATGGTCCACTCAAACAAGTTTTGGATTTGATTCCTCCTCTCAGGAAGCTGAGTCAAGAGGATCAGAGTTTGAGGTCAGCCTGGGCTTGGTAGTGAGTCTCAGGATAGCTTGAGTTGAATGGGAAATCCCTACTTCAAAATGAAAAGGTGGGCCGGGAGTTTGGCCTAGTGGTAGAGTGCTTGCCTAGCATGCATGAAGACCCGGGATAGATTCCTCGGTACCACATACGTAGCAAAAAGCCAGAAGTGGTGCTGTGGCTCAAGTGGTAGAGCTCTAGCCTTGAGAAAATCCAGGGACAGGGCTCAGGCCCTGAGCTCAAGCCCAGGACTGGCAAAAAAAAAAAAAAAAAAAAAAAAAAAAGAAAAGGTATTTTGGATTTTGGATTGTCCAATTAAGGATACTCAAAGGTAAAGATATGCAAATCTTCCAAAATCTGACATCTAAAACACTTCTTGATCCTTTTGGAGAAGTGATACTCAGTGTTTATTTTTTGAACTTTGGCCATCTTCACTGACACTGACAGAATGGTGAACTCAAGCCCCGCTTAGGCCAGGAGAGAGGGTTAACCAGCTAGTGTGCATGGAGAACCATGACTGGCTCGGTGCAGGAGCTCAACAATTGCCCACCATCTCCTGGCCATTGTCTCAGGCCATTTGGGAGTGAGATGACTTCCACACAGCTGTCTTCCCAAAGCCAAGGCCTTGAGGAAGTCCTACTTCATGCAAAAGCCTGGAGATTCGCTATTGGACTGGCTTGGATCCCATGACCATCTATGAACCAATCTCTACAATCAAGTAATAACATACTTCTGGTTGGCCTAAGCGTGGATTACTCAGGAAGCCAGAGAATGAAATCTCCTGCTTCGGAATCCTACAGAATTGGTTCTCCCAAAGCAAAACTAAAATCGGGGCTCAGAACCATCCACACCAGGTGTTGGTGGCTCACTCTTGGAATTCTAACGAGGCTAAGATCTGAGGATCATGGTTCAAAGCTATCATGGACAGAAAAGTCTGCAAAACTCTTATCTCCAATTAATATCAGAAAACCAGTAGTGGTGCTGTGGCTCAAAATGGTAGAGTACTAGCCTTGAACAAAAAGAACTCAGAGAGCCCTGAGGTTAAGTCCCACAACTGACAAAAAAAATTTAAATAAAACAAAGCCATCCACCAGAATGAGAGTTTGCAACTTATTGGACAAGAAACAATTTCCCAAAGATGGCCAGGATTTGAAACCTGCCCTGTCTAACTCTAAACACTCTACACCTGCTTAGTACATAATACTGCTTTGTGTGGTAACCTGTATTTTGAGTTATTTTGAAATAAAATAGAATCATAAGCCCCTCTTAACAGGTTTGTGGGGCCTGGTTGCTGGTGGGGATGGAGGGGGGGGGGGTGGAGAGCATGCCTGAGACACCATGGCTCAAGCCTGAAGGGACTCCACAAGGCTTGGATTAAGCCTTCCAACCAGACAAGTTGCCAAGGACAGTGAAGTGAAACTCAGGGGAAGGGAAGACAGGGTGCTTCAAAGCACAGATGTAATAAGAAGAGTTACTACTTCCCAGTGACTTCTATGTCAGGCACAGAGTTTTGACTCCTCCCAGCCACCAGGGGAGGTGGCATGGTTGCCATCTGTGTTACTGATGAGGAGCTGAAACACAGGTGGCAGTCCTTGTCAAGATCACAGGGCCACCTCAGTGGAAAAGAGCTTAGGTTAGAGTCTGACTCCCGAGGTCCAGAGATCTGAGTCCCTTCATCCCACATTCCAATGTCAGTCCACAGGGAGTGTCAGAGTTATCTGCAGAAATCAGACCATAAAACAGCAATTGTGCTGAGATGATTACTCCAAGCTTTTGCTTTCACTGTGGTTTTGTTGGGACAGTACTGGAGTCAGGGATTCCCATTTGCCAGGCAGGAGCTCTATCCCTTGAGCCATGTCTCCAGCCCCCACAACTCCACAACCAGGGCCAAGCAGGCCAGAACCTGTGGCTGAACTCCTCACAGCATCTCCATGGTCCGTGATGCAGTCATGGCTAAGAGACAGTCACGCAGCCCTGAAACATACCACTTACTCCTCCAGTTGTGCCTTAATCCTGAGTTTATAATTATTTTATATGGTAAAGAATGTCATCGCTGATAGAAATAAATCCAGCCCCTAAGTAGACACCCTAAATCTAAAGGGATGTTCAATTAGGAGAACGTTCATAATATATTGTTAGTGATTTTCTTTAGGATACAAACTGCCGAGTAAATATATATAGCATGCCAATTTTTTTTTGAAAGGACTATCCATATATAAGGCAGACCAAAGAAACAAACAAAAAGAGCTGGTTTTATGGTTATTTTTATTTTCTCATTTTCTCTGCTTCTCAATTTTTCTATCATAAAGTACACTACATTCATGATTTTTAAATTCTTAGAAAATTTTACAAAGGTTTCTATGTCTAAGAGGCATACGATTTCCATGAGGACCTTGAGCTCTGTTTTCCTTTTAACTTCCCTTATTTTAGTTTGTTTTTCATTCGGCACTGATTTCTGCTGTGTTTGGCCCTGGGTCAGAGTAGACCAGAACCAAGCCCTGAGGAGTGACATGTGTACTAAATAGACAGACAGACAGACAATACTATGCCAAAATCATCAGCTCAGACATGATGGCCCCACTAGATGTGAGCTCCCCAAGGACAGGATTATAACTTGGTCACCTCTGTACCCCAGAACCTACGATGGGGACCAAAGCCAACTTAGACACTCCAGAAATGCTTAGAAAACAAACACATGAAGTCAGGGAGACACGAGTTCAAATCCCCCATTTCTTCAATCCTCATTTCCTCTTCTACAAAAGAAAAGAGATAGTCTGGCTACAAATCTTATGGATGGGGCCGGGAGTTTGGCCTAGTGGTGGAATACTTGCCTAACATGCTCGAAGATCCAGGTTCGATTCCTCAGTACCACATACTTAGAAAAAAAAAAAGCTGAGAACGGTGCTATGGATCCAGTGGTACAGTTCTAGCCTTGAGAAAGCCCAAAAACAGTGCTCAGGCCTTGAGTTCATGGCCGAGGGCTGGCAAAAAAAAAAATCCTACAAGGTCTGAGGGGCCAGTTTAGCCTAATGGTAGAGTGCTTGCCTAGCATGCACAAAGACCCAGGTTCAATTCCTCAGTACCATATACATAGCAAAAAGCTAGAAGTGGTGCTGTGGCTCCAGTGGTAGAGCTCTAGCCTTGAGAAAGTCCAAGGACAGTGCTCAGGTCCTGAGTTCAAGGCCCAGGACTGGCCTTTCCTCTACAAGCATGTGTAGTGGGACTAGAAAGAAGTTTTATCTGAGAGAATTGTCTAGGAAGTATGAAGGCTGACAGCTCATGCCTGTAATCCTAGCCGCTGAGGAAGCTGAGATCCAAGGATTGCAATTCAAAGCTAGCCTGGGCAGGAAAGTGACTTGTGTCTCCAACTGACCACCAGAAAACCAGAAGTGGTGCTGTGGCTCAAGTTGTAGAGCACCACGCTTCAACTGAATTGCTCAGGGACAGGGCCCAGTTCCTGAGTTCAAGCCCCAAACGGGCCCCTGCCCGTCCCCCTCCCCCCAAAATAGTACAGGGGCATTCATTACATTTTGAAACAGACAAACTGAAAGCACAAAAAATTACCTAAAGGAGGCCTGGAGTTGGAGCCCAAGCAGTAGAGCATCTGGCATTATAAGGTCATGAGTTCAAACCCAAGTACCAAAATTACCTAAAAGGAGAAAAAAAAAAGATGAGGGAAGAAAGGAAGAGATGTCACATAATATTCCTTGACTTCAGACCTGATTGGAAACTCAGCGTACACTTTACACATCTTAAAATAATATGAACCTCCTAAGCATCAGCCAGGCATGTGGCTTATTCCCGTAATTGGAGCTACTTGAGAGGCTGAGTTCGGAGATCACAGTTGGAGGCCCAGCAAAGTTCTTTTAACCAATAGCTGGGCAGATCACGATCCAGATCAGCCACAGCACAAATGACAGCCCTTGTCACACACAAAAAATAAGTTTGAAAGGGCTGAGGCTGTGGCTCAAGTATCAGAGTGCACAAGCCTAGGCCCTGAATTCAACCACCACAAAAAAAAGAAAGTAAATTCCAAATATCAAAAGCAAACTGTTAAAAACAACAATAACAACAAAAAAAAGTGGTAACAGAGGCCAAATTGGTAAGTCAGTAACACAGTCTCATAAGGGAAGAATTCCTGAGAGTGACTAAACCTCATCCCTAACCAAATATTCCCTAGGGCAAAGCCAACAATAAATAAATAAATAATTAACTGCTAGATGTCCCCACCAGATACCACCTCTGCGGAGACTTCCAGCCTCCAGAACTGTGACAGGGAACTTTCTGTTTATAAATTCCCCATCATCAGGGTGTGTGTCCGTTTAAACTTCTTGATTTTTTTTCCCCTAAGAGAAGACTACTAGGTAGCCTTGCTGGCCTTCAACTCCTGATCCTCCTGCCTTAGCCTCCTGAGGGCTGAGGTGACAAGCCTGTATGACCACCCTCAGCCCGAGGCTAAGATACTTTGTTAAAACAAGCCAAATGGTCTAAGATGTGGTGGGGGTGTTATTACCTCAAAGATACTCAGCAAGTTAGTATCTTTAACCAGGGGCAGGGAGAAGAAAAGAAACAGAGTATCCTACAACATACAAAATGCACAAAGGAGGAGAGGGCATTCAATGACAATAAAAACTCAATGACAATTTTAAAATACAAACAATATTTCTCATGAGAGAAAGAGTGTTTGGATGCAAGACCGACAAAGCCAAGTCAAAATGCGATAGCCCAGAATTTAAGTTGGATATGTCATTACAACCTCATGATCAAAAATAAAGTATTATTAGGAGCCCGGAGTTTGGCCTAGTGGTAGAGTGCTTGCCTAGCATGCATGGGTTCGATTCCTCGGTACCGCATACACTGAAAAAAGCCGGAAGTGGTGCTGTGGCTCAAGTGGTAGAGTGCTGGCCTTGAGGAAAGCCCAAGGACGGTGCTCAGGCCCTGAGTTCAAGCCCCAGGACTGGCAAAAAATAAATAAATAAATTATGAAAAGACTTATTTTTGGAGCACTTGTAAGTTATAGAAAAAAATCAAACAGAAAGTAACTTCCACTGTACCCCAGCCCAAGTCTCCAGACCCCCTACCCTCCCACTAGCACCCCAACTCCATCTCTCCTGACTCCCCACTCCACCTCTCATGCTCTATGTTTTTAACAACTTGTAGCATACGTTTGTTATGACGTATAAGTCAATATCAATGTGTTATTGTTATATAGGTTCTGTCTGATCCTAGGGTTTAGTCTTTCACATAAGTGTACACTGGCTGTCCCTATCCACCATCCCGCCATAGCTCCCCATTCTCTGAGGGCCATCATCTCAAGGCCCCTCCCACCAAAAGCAAGTGCCTGGAACTCAGAACTGACCCCCACGTATACCTTTCCCCTAATCGTGTGTACCCATGACAAAAATTAAATTTGTACACCAGGCACAGCAAGATGGCCACGCCTCGACTGTGCAATGTCCTCACACAGGCTCCTGTGTGCAACACTAGGCCCCAGGTGGTGGCAGGATGTTGGGAATGTTCTAGAAACTTTAGGAGGTGGAAGTTAGAGGACGTAGGTCCCCAAGGACAGGTCCTTGGGAGGCATCTTCTCCCTGGCTACTTCCTGTCCACCATGAGCTGAAGAACCTTTTACCACCATGTGACCAAGGACTGAAACCATGACACCATGAGCCAAAATCCACCCTTCCTCCCTCAAAGTTCTTCCCGCCAGGCATTTGGTCACAGCTATGCCAAAGTGACGAACACAGAGGTGGACAGCAAAAATGGGTGATAAAACTAAAACAATGGCAATGACTAACAGCATTTGTGCGAATGCAGTCTGTGGAAATGGCTTTCTGAGAGCCCGGTGAGGTGGCTCACGCCTGTAATCCTAGCTACTCAGGAGGCTGAGATCTGAGTGTCATGATTCAAAGCCGGTCAAGGCAGAAAAGCCCGTGAGGCTTTTATCTTCAATTAACTAGCAGAAAACTGGAAGTAGAGCTGTGACTCAAAGTCATACAGCACTAGCCTTGAGCAAGAAAGTTCAAGGCCAATGCCCATGCACTGAGTTCCACATGATGAGGAGGGGGAGGAGGAGGGGGAGGAGGGGGAGGAGGAGGAGGACGAGGACGAGGAGGAGGGGGAGGAGGAGGACTAGGACGAGGAGATGACTAAACTGTGCCTAAGTGCAAACTATCCTAGTGTTATAAAGAATAGTTTTGCTGACTTAAATTCTCTGTGTTCCACTAGCTAGGTGAAATACCCGCTCCCTCCACCTAACACCTGACAAACACTTTTACTGTCTTTATAGTTTTGCCTTCTCTAGAATGTTATATCACTAAAATTACAGAGACTCATTTGTCTTGCCTCGTGAGATTCATTAAGATCTTTTCTTTTTACTAGCTGAGTGATAGTTCACAGAATGGGCAAACCACCACATTCACCTTTTGAACGATCCCTGCATTGCTTGCAAAGATTTAGCCATTATGATCCATGATGTATTTTGTCTTTTTAAAAGTATATTTGGAAATGTTTTAATACCCACCCCCCAAAAAAAAATATATTGGGGCAGAGTTTGGTCTAGTGGTAGAGTGCTTGCCTAGCATGCACAAAGACCTGGGATTGATTCCTCAGTGCCATACACATAGAAAAAAAAATGCCAGAAGTGGTGCTGTGGCTCAAGTAGTAGGGTTCTAGCCTTGAGAAAAAAACCCAAGAACAGTGTTTAGGCCCTAGCTCAAGCCCAGGACTGGCAAAACATAAATAAAAGTATGTTTCTCATTGAGATCTGAGGATCACGATTTGAAGCCAACTGGGCAGAAAGTCCATGAGACCAAAAAGCTGGAAATGGAGCCATGGCTCAAGTGATAGAGCACTACGCTTGAGCAAAAGAAGCACAAAGCCAGCACCCAGGCCCTGAGTTCAAGCCCCAGTGTTGGCATCAAAACAAACCAAGTGTGCCCCCCCTTGTCCACTGAGAAACAATGACCAACACCTTAGCCGTGGCCCTGCGTAGACCCAGACTGTGGTCCCTACATGCACTCGTGCCTCCAAGAAACCAGGGTTCCTAAAGAAAATGCTGGTTTTAGGTCTGGGGCAGAAAATTCATGAAATTCTTTCCAGAAAGAAAAGAAGCCATCAGAGCCTTGAAGTCAATGTGAAGAGAGTCTCTCTGGAAAAAGGAAGGCATTGGGCCACACATAAGAACTGCAGCGATATAATACGAAGTCCTCCACTCCTACTCATAAGGATACTTAAAAGTAATAATAATAACTCCCAGGATGTTAGAAAACATCATTGTTTGGAAA
This sequence comes from Megascapheus bottae, assembly GCF_031878675.1. Classification (NCBI taxonomy): domain Eukaryota; kingdom Metazoa; phylum Chordata; class Mammalia; order Rodentia; family Geomyidae; genus Megascapheus; species Megascapheus bottae. Next base: position 84,021,618 of record NC_143511.1, read on the forward strand.
CTGTTGAAGAATCAAGGTCTTATGCCATCTCTAGAGAATAAATCAGAGATCACTCCATACCTCATAGTGACAAAAGAGTTAATGAGGCAATGCCCTTTTCTCAAGGATCCCAGCTAATAAAGGAAGACAGAATTGGAATCAGATCATTTTGCAATCCCAAATGGCCTAATGAGTCTCCCCGCTGCTAACTTTGCACACACAAAGGAGAGGGCAGGACGACCTGGGTCTTCTCACAGGATGCTACCCTTCCAATGCCAGCCAGTCTCCATATCTACCTATGAGAGATGCAGAGGACGGAGGAGAATGTTAACCCCAGAGGGGCTCAGGCAGCAAGACTGACAGTACAACAGAACAAGCATGCCCACTCCTTCAACAAGGAGTCAGGGAGAAAAACAGAGACACTGGGAAAGCAAAAAGTGCAGCTCGGCCGAGTTGGAAAACATTTATAGACCGTCATATAAGACTCTCTCTCTAAAGTTCATGAGCCTCCATCTCAGCCAATGACAGGGATACACACCTGCCATCCCGGTGACGTGGAAAGGCACAAGTAGAAGCATCACTACATAGGAAACATACAACCCTCACCATGAAGGAGGGACAGGTTGCTAAGAATGAACACAGAGGCCCTGGAAGGCTTCCAGGAGGAGGTGGCATCTACACAGAGCCACCAAGGATGCACAAGGGTCGGGAGGCCCAAGGCACGGCGGCCCCCTCCAGGCAAAGGGGAGCAGCACGTTCTGAGCCTGAGAAGCTGAATGAAGGCCAGCAGGCTTGGCAAGCTATGCAGAGAGCAAAGGGGAGGGAGGCAGAGACCTGGCCAGGGAGAGGCCTTGGGGAGGGAGGGCGGGTTCTGCACTTGGAGACTGGATCACCACGCTCTTCCAGGGAGAAAAGCTCTGCCGAGCAGATTGCGTTGTGTTCCAGCAGAGGTAGTGGCTGGGACACAGGGGTGGCAGTTTCCGGCTTTGCTGTACTGTACCCTGAGAGCAGCTGCAGGGCTGTCTGGAGCCAGCGGAGGACAGCACACCCCCAGTGTCCCCTCCCCCGGCCCCTCCCCAGCTGACACCTGTGGTGTCCCCTTGAGTCTGTTTTCCCCACCTTGGGAATGGTATTCATGGCTCATTTTTTTTTAAGACTCACTGATATCAGCAGCTTCACCCAGGACCTGGTCTGCCATGAAGCTGATTATTTTTATGATTATACTATTATTAATTATTGCTGACAACTTGCCCCAGCTCCTGGGAGCGGCTTTGGCTGTTGGCTGCTAGATCATCTGAGGCACAAAGGCGGCTGGGCTGGGCTGTGGAGCTTGGCCGGGTGTTTTTTTTTTCTGTATCCACGTGTGTCTCCGTGTTCACAGGAGTCCCTCCCTCCACAGAGGGTCCAGCGGGGTTGCTGGGGGGACACATTCCAGAAAGAATAACTCCGTGTAACCTGAAACCCTGATTCTGGAAACACAACCTCTATGGGAAATTGGAGGATAAGGTCTGCTCTGGGATCACCCGGCCCCCTTCTATACAAAAGGGATATTGAAACCCCAGGGTCTGGTTGTCACTTGCTCCCACCCCCTGCCCACAGCCTCACCCATCACAGGAGCCAGAGACATCTTCCTTAACAGAGCTGACGAGGCACTGCTGTCTGACACACCACCCCTTCCTACTCCCTCGAGTGTGAGTCCACACTCCTTAGCACCATCCGCTGGGCCCTGGGATCAGACTTCTCCCCATACCGACGGCCATACCTTAGGCTTGCAACAGTGCTGGATTCCAATGACAAAAGGGCATTCCTGCCTCAGGACCTTTGCACATCCAGTGATTCATCAACCTTTCTAAAATGCCATTCTTCCAGACTCAAAAGACCACACACTTTGCCGATCCCAAAGTAGTAAACTGAAGAAACGGAGACAAGAACGACTGAGGAGTTCCTGAAATGCAGCTTCAAGCCTCATCATAATCCCTGAGTATCCAGGAGGAAGGGTCCAGCCATACCTGCAGAACTACGGAACAGCAGAGGTGATGAGCCAAAGAGAAAGGGTGGGGGCAGAGCAACTTCAGGGAAGGCGTCCATCCATCCATCTTGCATTCAACAGCCAGAGCTCAGGCATGAAGAGACTGACGCATCTGCGAAGTGGGGTGAATAGTTAGGGCTCCCTCACAGACTTACCATATGAGGAACCAACAAGTAGGAAGGCTGGTGTGTGTGGTGGGCACTTGGTGAATGACATCCAGAGAGGCTGCTCCAGCCCATCCCAGCCCAGCCTGGACCACATTTAAGGCATCCAAGGTTAGGCAGCGGGGGCCTGGGAACCATCCCTGCCCTGTTTGCTATTTGGGTCTTGTGTTTCCCAGGGTTTCCTTTGGAGAAAGTCCAGCTTCCTCCCTGCTGGAGGAAGGCAGGAGAGGACTGTTCACGCCTAGGTCTGATGCCCAGGGGAGCCATGTGGGGAGGTGACAAGAGCCTGGGGTTTGGAGTTCATCCAGTCAGGTTCAAATCCAGGATCTGACCCTTTCCAGCCTGTGGGACCCCCACCCCCCTCCCGCCCTCACCGCCAGATTTCATTTTTCTGAGGTGGTGATTTCCTTACCTGTTGCAAGGTCTCTCGTGCTCTGTGCCTCAGGGGGTACCAGGTGTTGTTGGACAGGCTGCAATGAAAGAAGATTCTAGGCGTGCTTTCTCAGAGTGTACACTGGTGATTTCTGGGAAGCCCATTACATCGGAGAAGAAACTCTAGGCTTATAGAAGGAGTTACCACACCACTACCCCCTGGCACTTTCTATGCATATTATACTCCAGCAAAAATGCAACCACAACAAAGAAAGATTGTAAAACAAAACAAGGCTGCAGGGCTGGGGAGAAAGAGCTAGTCCATTCTGCAGATGTACCTGCAGAATGCACGGGCCACGATGAAACCAGGGAAGGAGTGACCTCGTGGCCCTGCCCCACTCACTGCCTTGTTGGGAAGAAGGATAGACAGCCATAAGTTTTGAACCGGCTTCATCTCCCAGCTAGATCTGCTGAGCCACACAGCCTCTGTCACTCCAGTGATGTTGTGATCGCACACACACACACACACACAGTCAAAAATCACCTCATTTATTATTCATTTTCTTTTACCGAGAATACCCAGAGAATAAGCATCAAAAGACAAGGGTTGTCAGGAATCCTTGGCTCGCACCTGTAATCCTAGCTACTCAGAAGGCCGGGATCCAGCCTGGGCAGGAAAGTCTGTGAGACTCCAATTAACTACAGCTGGAAGTGGGGCTGAGGCTCAAACTGTAGAACAATACTAGCCCTGAGGGGGGAAAAAAGCTCAGGGACAGTGCCTAGGTCCTGAGTTCAAGCCCAAAGATGGGGAAAAGATAAGCTTTCTCTGGAAGGTGGTTTGGAGATCCCCCCAAAACCTAAACATCGGACTTCCTCAGGAGCCAGCCACATCACTTTTGGGCATCTACCCAGGACATTACGGGTCACGACGCTTGCATATCCATGTTCATTGCTGCACTATTTATGATAGCAGAGACATGGAAACAGCTCAGATGCCCTACAAGGAACAAGTAGGCAAAGAAAATGTGGTACCTAGCTGGGCACAGTTGCTCACACCTGTGATCCTAACTACTCAGGAGGCTGAGATCTGAGGATCTCTGTTCAAAGCCAGCTTGGGCACAAAACACTGTGAGACTCTTCTCCCCAGTTAACCACTAGAAAACAGGAAGTGGGGCTGTGGCTCCAGGGGTAGGGTGGTAGCCTTGAGCTGAAGAGCTCAGGGACAGCGCCCAAAGTTCAAGCCCCATGACAAAAAAAAAGAAAGAAAGAAAGAAAGAAAATGTGATACATCTATTCAATGGAAATTTACTCATCTATCGGAAAGAACAGAATTGTGACATTTGCAAGGACATAGATGGACCTAGAAAAAAAAAAAAACCATGCTATGTGAAGTTAGGCTCAAAAAGAGGAACAGCACATGTTTTCTCATGTGGGGAACACTAGATCTCATAGACATACATGCATGATAACATATGCTGGGCCGTGAGCATCTACGCATGAGCAAACTGACATAAAGGACGGTATACTTAGGGGAGGAATCCAGTGGCATAACTCTCCAGAAAAGCTCACGAACCCTTTAACAGAATTAATAACAGAAAGTGGAAACATGTTCTGGTATGGAGGGTTAACAAGACGGGGACGCAGAGTGGGGGGGAGGAACGGTGAGCAAATGCAAGCATTATATTAATGGATAGGATGTAAAAATGAAGCATGTAACTTGAGGGTAGGGATAGGATGGGAAAAGACGAGGGAGAAGGATGACAACCTTCAAGACAATTGTACTCATAGTCTGACTTCTGGAATTAAAACTCCTGTGTTTACTACTTAATAAAAATAAATCCTTCTTTTTAAAGGGCCAGGCATCAGTGGCCCACACCTGTAATCCTTGTTACTCAGGAGGCTGAGATCTGAGGATCAGAGTTCAAAGCCATTCCAGGCAGGATAGTGTGCCAGACTTTTATCTCTGAACCAATTAACTACCAAAAACCTGGAAGTGGAGCTGTGGCTCAAGCAGGAAAGTGCCCGCTTTGAACACAAAAGCTCAGGGTGGGTGCTCAGGCCCAGATTTCAAGCCCAGGTCCACAGGCTCACACACTCTCACACACTCACTCACACACACACCACCACCACCACCACAGCCTTTTTCTGTTTCTAAAAAATGTCCTCCTAAAACCTAAATGCCACCAAGTCTCCCACCCAGCCCTGAGCACCCCCACACAGCAACCCCACTCAGCTGGCAGCATCCCAGCACCCTCCTCTCCCCCCCCCCCAGTGAGGCACACACACATCAGAGGCCAGGGACGTGCCTGCCCGGGCTCCACCCTCTGCCTGATTTGGAGGGCTTCGTTGTATTTTTATTTTCACCGTCATCATCCTCGTCCTTTTCTCCTCTCGGGGCCAACAGAGCACGCGGGCACCTCCCACATCAAGGGGCACTCGCCAAAAACAAATGCACATAAGATGCATTTATTTGCACAGACACTCATAAAAACTTTACTAGACACCAAATAATTACAGGAAGGGGCGAACCTCCAACTCCAACTCCGCAGAGCCTCGGTGTTTTGAAGTGGATTTAAGATAAAGATCAAATACAATGACACTGGCCCCCTGCTCACACCCAGGCCCCTTCCCCAGCCACAGACTCCGGGGTGGGGGGAAGACCTATGAATTCTCTAGCTTTTGTGAATTTGTGTCCAATTCATATAAAATGTCTTTCGGTGAGTTTTCTTTCTTTTTCTTTTTCTGGGAGTCCTCATGGGGCTTTTATGGTTCTGACTATGGCCCTTGGCCTTTGTTCCAGCTCAGGTCCTTGATTGGGGATCCCCACCCCCAGTTTTTGATGGGTTTGCTGAAATAACCCCACCATTTAGCAAGACATTCAAAGATACCAGGAGAAAGTGCTTGTTCAGAATCAATGTAAGAGACACCCCGGGAGCAATGGGCGGAGGGGGCCCCCATTGCCAGGCATCTGACTTCGGGCAGGGGTTTTTCCAGCCTCAGATTCCAGGGCAAGAGGAACTGAGTGTCTGGGCACCGCCCTGAGTGCTCCGTACTTGAACTTCACCTGTCCCGAGGAAGGGAAGGAACGCGGCGCCCTGAGCTCAGGTTAGGGCTGTTTTCGCTCCCGCCCTGGTTGGAAACAGAAGGTAGCTGTGATGCCTCTGTGTTCCGGCATTCACTAAAAATTCATCCAGTTATTTACCAAATGTTTTAGAAGCCTACTACGTGCCAGGCACTTTCGTCTCTGCCTCTCGGAGCCCTGTGGGATGGTGGCTGGCACCGTGTCCCAGTGTAGGTCACCACTGCAGGGGGCCCTGCCTTACCCAGACGCGGGAGCTGCCTGCGATCTCCTACCCGGGCTGGGAGCTGCTCCCCACCACTCCCGATCACTAGACTACGACGGGAAGACCTCAGCCCGGCGCCACCAACCCTGGGGCGGCGTCCAGGAGAAACCCCCGCGTCAGAGTCCTGTAGGAAAAAGTCAGGGGTCTGTGGCCCCAGGAAGGCGCTGCAGGACAGGGCGGGGAGCGAGCCTTGGCTGGGGAATTTTTGTTGATGTTGTTTTTGCTTTCCACATCGGGCACAGACACGGATACGAACACAAAGTCCACACTGCAAACCCCATCTCCTCACTCTGCTTCTCCCACCAGTCTCCAAAACCCCACAGAGAGCGTGAGACCCAGCTCTCCAAGCCGCCCCCTCGGGGTGTCTGGGGCTCGCCCACCGGTCCAGGAGGACCACAGACACTTTTCCTGGAGCTGTGGGAAAGTGGCCGCGCTCCTTTACGATCGTCTGACCCTTTGACCCACGCGTCCTGGGTCAGGCCCAGCCGGGCCGCACCGAGGGGCGCGCGGGCTGCCGCTGGGTGGGAAATCCCGAGCACTCGGCCTCTGCTGAGTCTCCGGCACGGGCGTCCTGGCTCCATTTCCTCGGCCCGTACGCCTCTCCCGGAACCCGGGTCGGCGGCTCTGGCTAACCCGGCCTCGCAGACGAGACGCCCGGCGGCCCCGGGCGGCGTGGGGCGGGCCTGGAAGGCGCACTCTCCGGCGTTTTCGAATCTCCCGGCCGGTTCCTTCCTGCCCGGGTACCGGCCCCGGGGCACGGCCGCGCCCACGGCTCCATCCCGGTGGCCATCCGCCACTCCAGCCGGAGTTCTAAACGACCACGCGGACCTCGTCCTGGCTCGGGTCAGAAGCACAGAGCACCCGGCACAGTGCGGGGCGGGAGGGCCGCGGCTCCGGGCCCGGAGCGCTCGCCGCCGCGCGCTCGCCGGAGGCGGGCGGCCCCGGGGAGAATCCGGGACCACCGCGGGGGCCTGGGGAGAGGAGTCCGGGAGGGAGCCGGGCAGGGCTCCGTGGAGACGCGGCCCCGCAGGCTTGGAACCCGCCAGGACCCTTCCAGCCTTGCTTCTTGAGAACGAAACGCCCTGGAGAGCCAAACCTTCCGCAGGCGGAGGTAATCCCGAGCTGTTTCTGCAGCTGAAGTCCGAGCCGAGGCTTCCCGGGTCGGACAGCAGGCGCGGTGCGAACGGCCGCCGGTGTCGCGGGCCCCGGGACCGCAGATGGACGCGGGGACGCGGGCGCGCCCGGCTCGGAGCTCGGATCCCGCGGCGGCGCCAGGTGCCGCGTGGCTTCCTCGGATGGAAGACGGCTGTGAGCCTGGGTCTCTGCCCTCCCGTCCAGCCCGTCTATTCTTCAGCAGACACGCGATCGCGAGATGCGAGCGCCTTGAGGATGTTCAGAGGAAAAACTCTGGGAGCCTGTGTAGCCGTGTGCGGAGGACCCGGGAAGGCCAAGCTCGGCCGCGGGGACGGGGACCCACGGAACGGAGACAAAGGGCGCGGAACCGGGCCGCGGAGGAGCGGTGAATAGAGAGGGAGGCGGGGAGGCGGGGTGTGGACTGAGCGCCCCGGGCAGGCCACGCGAGGCAGACCTCGCCTCCCCGGTGCACCCAGGGAGCACCTCCCGGTTGCGCCCCCCTCTCCTCCCACCCCAGCTTCGGGGCCTTCCTGGTTGCAAGGCCTGGGACTTGAACAGGGGCGCGGGAATCTGAATCGAATCCTTGAGCCCGGGACACGCAACCGCAGGGCCACGCCGCCGGGGTTACGGGTGCGTCCTCGTGAGCTAAGACCAGGCCTCCGGATGCCCCCAGAATGCGCCCCTGGACTCCATCACTAACTCCGATCCCAGTCAGAGGGTCGGAAAGCCTCGGAAACAGGGCCACTGGGCGTTCTCTCAACCAAGTGGGATAAAGGAGAGGGATGGAAAGGAAGAGGCCGGGCGCAGAGACGGTGAAAAGTGGGAAGCAGGAGGGGAATGACACACTGCCCAGGAGTTCGGGGCCAGGGTGGACCTGCAGGGCCCGTGACCGGATAGGGCCCTCCGGCACGCCCCGAGGAGAGAATGGGGCTCTGGGCCTGGAACTAGGACTTCAGCCCACAGGCGGTGCCCAGCGGAGGCTGTAAGGAGTCGCGGTAGCCAGCAGAGGGCGGAATGCGTCCGGTCCTCCCGCAGGCCCCACGCGGGATTCGGCGCCGCGCGCCCCAGCCTTACCCGCCCGGCTTCGGCCGCGCCGCAGAGACGCGCCCTGGCCGCGACGCCCAGAAAAGGCGGCGCAGGCCCAACCTCAGAACGGAAGGCCTAGGGCTTTCCAAGCTGAGCAAAGACAGGGGGCGAAGGGGAACCTTCACACCCACTTTACCAATACGTGCACACAAAGGCGAGGAGAAGGATGCAGAACAAAAAGCCACACACACCTTTAAAAACAAAACAAACCTTTGGGAGATGCATGATCATTCAGCAGCTCCAGGATAACACAAAGGTAACATGCACATGCATGAACACACACACAACCCCCCCCCCCCCAATCTCCCAGACACATTAGGGAGGCTGAGACCCACACAAAGATGTAAGCGCCCTGCTAGACTGACACAGGGCACAGACACACGGGGACACTCACAAAGGCACGCAAGGCACACGTACAAAGATGCAGCAGCACGGAAGAAACTGCAGGTTTCTGCGGCACGCTCAAGGATGCAAGGAAATCAGATATAGGTTCACACGGGGCCCGGAGAGTGTCAGGGGCGGACACACACACACACACACACACACACACACACACGAGTGCAGCCCGGTGCACACGTACGCGGCAGCCTGGACGCACACAGTTCCACCCCGATACCCACCAACACACACGCAGGTACTGGGGTGGGGCGGCAGCCTCTAATCCTCCACAAAGCCGGGCCGCTCCGTGAGGGCCCCCCGAGGCACCGGAGGCCACTTCTGACCGAGCCTCCCGTAGGCTCCAAATCCGACCCGCCCTCTCGCCTCCAGCGGGGTCAAGGGACCCGCCCCCCCATGCCCTCCGCCCCCAGCCTGGCTCCGCGCCGCTGCCCCGCTCCGGGCGGGGAGGGGGCAGCCAACGCCGGCTCTTGGGCCGCCTTCGCCCTCCGGAGCCCGGATGAGCCGGTCCTGGGGCGGGGGGCGGAGGAGAGGAGGCCTGGGGGCCACAGATGGGCGCTGTCCTCCATAGCCCCGGACACGGTGTCCCCTAGCATCCGACGCTGGTGTCAGGCCCGACGGGCGCAAAAGTCGCCAGCTGGGCTCCGCGGGCCTTGGACCCGCAGTGTGGAGGCCCATTCCGGTTTGGCTGGTCAGGGCACTGTCCCAGACCCGAGAACAACCCCTCGGCCACCTCCAAAGAAGGCTTGTCCCAGCTGTCCACCCAAGGTCCTCGGTGGGGCCGAGCCCACGTCCCTAGACCTCGGGAACCACGGCTCCCCACACGCCTCGCCTCCGAACCCCAGGAGGCCCCAGCTTGCGGCCACCACCGTCACCCCCGCCCGGGACCCTTCCCCACTTCCAATGGTCCCCTCAACTCGCCCGGCCTGAACCAGCCCTTCCTCTACCCCCGCGTTGCCCACGCTCGGCCTCGAGGCCCCTCTGGGCTCACCTCCTCCGCCCAATCTCTGCCAGGCCCCGAGCTTTCCGGCAAACCCCGGGGTCGCCCGATCCTTCCCCCACTCCCCCACCCCCGGGGCCAGGGCCACTTTTGGAGAGTCCGGGGCCAGCAGTCCTCTCCTTCGTTCCGCCTGGATCCCGACTGCCAGAGCCCTCGGTGGAGCGCGCTGGCCAGGACCCGCGCTGCCGCCAGCTCGTGCCCGGCGCCCTACCTCGGTTTACCTCGCCCGCGCCCGGGGTCCCCGTCGGCCGCTTCCCGGCCGCGGCGTCGCTGCGCAGCCCGCCGTCTGCGCGGTCGGTCTGGCCTCGCCGCGCTCAGGGCCACTCCTCCCAGCACTGGAGCTTTACGAAATATTAATAATAAAGAAGGCAAGAAAGGAAAAAGAATGCCTTCATTCCCCAACTCCCAAATCAATTTTTCAAGGGGGTGGGGCAGGGGATTTGTTCCGAAGGAGACCTAAACTTCCGAGACGGGCCGGCGGGCCGGCGGGGCGGGCCGGCCGGGCGCGCCGGGGCTCCCCTGGCCGGCACCCGGGGCCGGACGCGGCTCGGGGCGCAGGCCCGGGGCGCGGGGAGCCCGCCCGCGGGGGGGCGGCCCCGGCACTATTTGACGTGGAGCCGCCGGCTCATCCCGGCGCAGGGATACGAGGCGCACCAATGAGTTCAAATGTCAGGAAGTTTGAGGAGGGGTGAGGCGGCTCCCGGCCGGAGTATCCCTCCGCCGCCAGCCCCAGCTCTAAACCGAGCGGCTCCTCGGGCGCACCATGGCACTGGAGTAGCGCGGGGAGCGCGCCCGGAGCCCCGCGGCCCGCTGCGCCCCGCCCGGGACCCCGCTGCGCCGCCCGCGCCCCCCCAGCCCGCGGGGCCGCCCCTGCACCCCCGCCCCCTCCCCCGCCCGCCGCCGCCGCCGCCGCCGCCGCGGCCGCCGCCTCCTCCCCGCGGCTCCGTCTGCCACCGCCGCCGCTGCTGCCGCCGCCGTCGCCACCACCGCCGCCGGGCTCCGGGGCTGACGAGCAGGTGACAGAGGAGCCGGCGCGCGCGGCCGCGAGTGTCCGGGAGAGCGCGGCGCGGGCTGCAGCCGCCCCGGCCCGCCCGCACGACGCCGGGGCCCGGGGCCAGCGCGCCGCCGCTCCACCGAGCTCACCCGGGCCAGCGGACGGCCCCGGCTGCTGCAGCCCGAGCCCCGCGGGGGCCGCGCCTCCCCGGCTCCAGGGCCGCGGCCGCGGGGAGCGGGCGGACGGGCGGGCGGGCGGCGGCCAGCAGTCCGGCCGGCGAGGTCCGCGGCGCGTCCCGCGTCCCATGGATATAGCAACAGGTCCCGAGTCGCTGGAGAGGTGTTTCCCTCGTGGGCAGACCGAGTGCGCCAAGATGTTGGACGGCATCAAGATGGAGGAGCACGCCCTGAGACCCGGGCCCGCCACTCTAGGGGTGCTGCTCGGTGAGTGCTAGGTCGGGACGGACGCCCGAGCGGTCACGAATGGGGGCCAGGGGCATCCCGGCCAGCGGATGAAGGAAACGGGTTGGCAGGACGTGGGGAGCGGACACAGGGGCAGGACCCCTGGAATGACCGCCAGAGGGGCAGCAAGCACGCCCAGGGCGTGTTGGGGGGTGGACAGTGTGCGGGGACCTCACCCAGGAGGAGAGCACTGGACGGCTCCAGCCGCCGCCACCCCTCCACCTTCACCGGGCCCAGATCTGGAGTTGTGGTCCAGGCGGGTGAGTGATGCGGGACCCAAGTAGAGTCACCTTGGCGAGGCTGAGAGGTACCGGGTCACCTGGAAAGGGGGACCTTCTACAACGGGGAACAGAAAACGTGTTCCCCGGGTCATCCAGACCGCAGGTTTGGGGAAGGCAGGGAAACAAGGTCCCCAGCGCCCCGTGTGGGGCGTGTCCGCCAGCGAAGCGCCCCGGCCTCGCCTCGCCTAGCCTTTTTCCGTCCCAGCCGGCGACCCCGCGCGCGGCACTCCTTCTCGTTTGTTTTAACCCGAGCGCGGCGTCTCCCGAGAACCGGAGAGCGCAAGCACCGGGCGAAGGGGCTCCAGGCCCGCGGCCTGTCCCTGCCGGAGCGCATGGCCTGGGACGTACTGGCCGGGGCTTCCCGGCCTCTGCAGCGGAGGCCGGAGGACCGCTGGCAGCGGACACCGCTCCGGGGGTCGCCCCCGGGCTCCCAGCTGGGGGCTTGGGACGCCGTGAGACCGGGACGCCAGGGGCTGGGCCGGGCCCGGCGGCGCTGACGGCCGGGCTCTCGCTGTGTGCGCCGCAGGCTCCGACTGCCCGCATCCCGCCGTGTGCGAGGGCTGCCAGCGGCCCATCTCCGATCGCTTCCTGATGCGAGTCAACGAATCGTCCTGGCACGAGGAGTGTTTGCAGTGCGCGGCGTGTCAGCAAGCCCTCACCACCAGCTGCTACTTCCGGGATCGGAAACTGTACTGCAAACAAGACTACCAACAGTAAGCGCCTCTCGTCCTCCTTCCCCCGCTGGCGCCCGCCGCCCCAGCCCGGCCAGCTCCTGCCCCGCCGCCAGCTTTGCGCTCCGTGGGGGCCCCCGCTGCGCCCAGAGTTCTAAATGCTGCGCGCCTCCCGGCCGGCTCCGAAAATAACCCCCTATATGCCATCTGTTGTCCCTGAAATCTGCGCGGGGAGGCTGGATTGGGGGTACAAGACAAAAAGCTATGGGCCGGCTGGCAGATAGGATACCTGGGTCTCGGGAAGGGCTTTGGCCCCGCTGAGGCCCAAAGTAGGGACCGAGAACTGATTTTCAAATAAACGCAGTGTTTTAGAGAGCCAAGCTTGGAGATGTGCTTTCCCAGCCCAGAGGCAGCTATGTTGGTGGGGGGGGGGCGATTTCCTGGAACCAGGGAGGTGGGTACTGGGCATTGAAATATCTGCTTAGCAGGCTGGGAGGGCCCCATCAGAACAGGCTCCCTGTTGCACGTTGATTCCCTGGTTGGGAGAAATGGGTATCCATCTTCCCGCAGACCGTTCTATGCGGGAAATTTGCACACACAATTTTTCGTGGCTGGAGAAGCAGTCTAAGCTGAAGCGTCCAGGGTGAGGTGGGGGGATGGACCAGGTCAGCTCTCCGCCGTTGGCCTACTTTGTTGCAGTGTATTGGGTAGGGGTGGCTCATTTTCCCTTGGTATACTCCAGTACTTGGGGCTGAAGGGTCTGAGCTATGGGTCGAGCAAACTAGCTACTGACTTCTGTGTTTTAACTGTGACTGTATGATTTGCCCATCAAAAGCCTGGGGACATGGCAGACTAGGTACAAGATTTTTTTTTCTTTTGACCTGCTGGGGTTTGTGGGGAACCTCTGAAGCAGCATTGCTCAGACAAGTGGGTGCTTGGAGAGATGCTCAGAAAACCTTCTTGATGGGACTGCAGGGTGGGTTGTTAGCTCTGTGGCTTTCAGCTCAGACACAATCCTGTGTGACCAAGTCTTTGAAGGGATTTTGAGGTACAAAGGCAGGTTCTTCATGATGAGTATAGTCTACCTGCTCTTCACACTGCTCTGCTAAGGCCTGAAAATCGTAGGAACCGGTCGCCAGATCTTTAGGTAGGGCATTGGGTTTTACCCTGAGATGCCTGGCTATGTCCCCCTGGGATACAGACAGGTGAGAGCTGTTTTTTGCACCCTGTTTTTTTGTGCTGCATGGGGGTTTCTGTGGGCCAGTCAGAGGACTGACTGTTTTACTGGTTCTGGAGCTCAGCTGAAACCTCTTTCCCTGCACTCCCCAGATTTAGGCACACAACCAGGCATTGATCTGGTCTGTGCCATGTCCTAGTACCCTGGAATTCTAATTCCTCGAAAAGGAAAAGGCACTGGTCAGTTCATTGGCAGCTTGGCTTAAAGCAGGACAAATAAAATGCGGATGATGTGACATTAGGTGGTCCAGGGAGCAGCATGCCAGAGGGAGCTCCTTGGACCTGGAGGTGCGCTCTCACCAGTATGGCTGACCTCGGCAGCTCACCATGTGGAGCCAGGAGGCCTAGGAAAGTAGAAATAGGCCTCTGAAATATGTGTGTAGTTTAAATTTTTGTTTTAATTATCAGAAAAACTCTTTCCAGTGACCTGTATGTATTTATGCCTGCAATTACTAAGGGGCTTCTTTTTAAAAGAAAGCTACTAGAGCCACAAGGTCACAAATTAGAATTGAGTGGCAAACCCCTCATTTTACAAAAAAAAAATGTTGCTTTGCCTAAAGTATATTTGTTTTTTAATAAGAGAAGTCTTTTCAGATAGTGTTCAGTGCAGAAGGATCCTGGTGTGGGGAGTGAATTTGTCAATCTGTACAATCTCAAATTGGGAGTCTGGAGTTGGGAGTCTGGAATGGGTCTTGTGCTACTGAAGTCTCAGTGGAGTGAGGGCCGGCGTTCTCCTCAAAATCCTCCTCCTCCTCCTCCCTAGTCCCCTCTTTCTTCCAAAAATGCCAGTTAAGTATGTGTACTAGATGGGCTTCTGGTAGCTGGAGCTAGTGGCCTGGCCCTTAGCAAGACAATGTTGGGGACAAATTCCCAGCCAGCAATGCTGGGGAAAGCAGCGTTCTTTACTCAATAAAAATACTTTATATTCACCATTTCTTTTTTTTCTTTGAGAATCACAGATGCATATTTGTTTCATCTGTTCACAAATGCTTTTCAGACCAGAATCCAGGCAAGTGGAGCAGAAACGTGACTTCTTGATTCTGTGGTGTCTGTGTCAGCACATTGGGAAATTAACACCCCCCCAACTTTCCTAAAAATGCATCCTTACTGGGCTGTAGGGAGCTGCAGGGTCTGTCCTTAGAAAGCAAGGGGTTGACATTTTTAGTGTTTTTCTGCTTTCGTTTTGTTCTCAAAGATCTCCAGCAACCCCAAGTACAAAGTTATTTTACGCACCATGGGGGTGATTAATTGACATCTGTGTACTTTTTAAATAGCATTTGATAAAATTCACTCATTCCTGCTGGTAGAACCAAAGAGATGGCAAACCATGGCATTTGGACATTTCACTGTGGTTCAACAAATTCCTCTTATTCTCCCGGTGGCATGCATGCGTGGGTGCGTGTGTGTGTGTGTGTGTGTGTGTACACAAAAACAAACAAAAAGCAGCCAGGGCCTCAGCCCCTTTTCTAAAACAAAACCTAGTTAGGAATCGTTAGGAAACACGGCCTCCACAATGTGGAGAACACCTTTTCTCATCCTCCATAGAAAAACCTGTCTTGAAATAATAATAACAACAACATCGTACACATGGCAAGTTTTTTTTTTCCTTAGCGGTTTGGCCAAGTAGAATTATGCAATTCTCATTTCTTGCCGTCTGTTGCTGGCTGGTCTGGAAAGGGTTTTTATCCTGAGGAGGTGGCGAATTCCTGGAGGAGGCTCCGGAAAGGGGGAGGGTCGGTGGGAGAGTCCAAAAATCTGTCACAAAATGGAGTCTAATCGCTTGTAATACAGCTTCAGGTCTAGTGACCCAGGCCTCCTTGGTGTGCGCGCTGGGGGCCTTTGTGCGAGGCGAGGAGAGCGCACCGGACAGGAGACCGGACGCGGGACTCCTGCCTGGAGCGCTCGCACGGGAGGCCAGGGCTTGTGGTGTCTTCAGTAGACCAGCAGGCAGGCGCGGCGGGCAGCAGAGCCTGACGCGGTGCCCAGCCTGCTCTGTGGCTCCGCTCCCTGCCCAGTTAGAATGCTCCTATCGCAGAAGAAGGGGCATCTAGATTTGTATGGACTTTCAGAAAAAGCCTTCCCAGTCCTAGGCTGGCCTATGGTTTTGTTTGTTTTGTTTTGTTTGTGTTTGTTCGTGTGTGTGTGTGTGTGTGTGTGTGTGTGTGTGTGAAAGGAAAATCTCCCCAAGCTAGCCATAGCTCCAGTGGCACAGTCAGGTTCTTCCAGCACATCCCTTTCATTGGAAGTATTTACACCAACGTAGCCTTCCTAGGAGGCTCAGCTTGCCCACTCACCCAGGAACCTTAGCAGTAGGTGTGAGTGCGGCAGCCGGCGGGCGGGGCGCAAAACCAGGACTCTTGTCTGTGGCTCTCCTTCCCTTGGAAGGGCCTAACTGCAGGGCACTACTTCCCGGCAGCACTCCCTACCCAGTGGGGACCCAAGTCTCCCCAGCCCACAGCTTGGGGTAGAATCTGCTTGGGATCAGGAGCCAAGACTTTGCTTTATGGAGAGACTCTCAAGCTCTTCACCGAGGAGAAAGTGTCACTTACAGCCCAAGTCCCGGACTCCTTAGCTCCTTAGAGAGAGCCTATCTGTTTAACACCAGCACCTTGGGTTGTGGACAGGAAGGTAGCAAGCAGGCAGGCCTTTCCAAGCCTGCAGTCATCTGCTCAACTGAGGCATAATTCACAGCAACTCGTAGTTCACCTCCTATTCCTCAAGCCCGGGGCTGGTGTGATCTTATTTGTTTGCTAGATTTTTCTCAAGTGGACGAAGCAGGCTTCAAGGGTCTGTTCTGTGATAGATGATTGATTACTTCTCACTTCTTTTTGCCTTGAAGCCAGGCTTCAAGACACAGCCTCCAGCACCTACCTAATCTTTTGTGTAACCTACAATGTGGTGGGGTTGCTACTGGGACAAAAGCATTTTTATAGGCAGCAGATAGGTATCCCAGTTCTTGTTTACCATGTCATTAGCAGCATTAATGTTGTTAATATTGCTGTCACCCAGAATGCCTTCTCTCCAAAGACACATAGACTGAGGCAGGTCCCATGTCCAAGGTGCAGCTGGCATGCTGGGCTTGCTGAGCATGAGCTTCTTGGTGCAGAGAGGATGAGGGGCATTGCCAGGAATAAAAGGGCCCTGAAGGTCCTGCCTCACTGCTATGTAAAGAGTGTGAAACTCTGCGGTACAGCCTGTGGCTCACCTTCCAGCCCCAGCACTCAACCTGTCCATCCAGAGCCTGGGTTCTCTACTGGACACAATGATATCACATTGCAGGGTGGCTGTGAGAATTGCAAGGGGCAGTGTTTCATTCCACACAGTTCCATTATCCTTTCCTGCACCTGAGTGCTGGAGAAACTTCTGGCTGTGAAGATGAGCACAGACACTGGCTGGCTCAGGGAGGGGGAGGGTGGGGGAGGGGGGAGCTCTGGTATGCTGTTCTGCTTTTTTGAAGAGTGGGCATAGAGGTCTGCCCGGACCAGTGATGTTTCCACTGGGGAACATTTGGCATCTCCAGGGTCTGCATATCACTTGGAAAAGCATATTCAGTAATATGATTTTATATTTGAAGAACTGCCTGTGTTTATTGTTTTTGTGATGCAGAGACAGAGAATAAAGCTCAGCCTACATTTCTGAGGCTGATCTGGAAGAGGGCATGTAGGGGAGAAATTCAGTGCAGTTCTTAGAGTAAAAGCAAGGGTGAAAGGTAGAGAAGAGATATCTATCCCAGGCTCTGTAGCTTTGTGAGGTTTCCAATGGTGTGGGGCTAGCTTGGCTGCCTCAAGGAACCTTCTCTGTTCAATGGCCACGAGCTTTTAAAAGAGAAAGAAATGGAAGGAGTGTGTGGGGAACATCACTTTGGTTGTAGGACGGAGGATACTCCCAATGACATGAGTTATAACTTGCAATTTGTTGGACACAACCATCGGGCCTTGGCTTGCAAGAGGGAAGCAGGAGGCTGGGTTAGCCTTCTATCCAGGAGTGAGTGCAAACTGTCAGTCAACCAGGAATGAGGGGGACTGTAGGTTTTTGCCTCTCTGGCTGACCCAACCGGAAGTTCCTCAGGCTCTCTCCAACCTCCAGACTCTATGCTGATGGCAGAAAGAGCAAAATCAAAATTGTGTATATTTATTGCCACTGCAGCCAGAAGTGGGGAGGGAAAGTGGGGAGAGTGAGACTGAAAACTGTATTTGAAAAAGTTGATTCAGGAAGGCAGAGGAAGCAAAGTGGCAGACGTTTGCCATTTCATCAACTGGCTGGGGTTCTCCATTCATGTCATAAATGTCTCCTGTCATTTGATGCCAAAAGCAACATGGTTTGGATCCCTGGTGGCCTATAGAGTTTTTCTCTCTATCGCTCGCTCTCTCATTTTTGTTGTTTTTTTTTGCAGTAAATGTTTATTTGTTAATAATATACCTTAAACAGCCCAGCCTTGACCTTGACTCTCCTGAAGCATCCATCTTCTCCTAGGAAAATGTTTCAAGTTTGTGTAATTTGGGGGTAAGGTGTAAGTGATGGCCAGTGAAGGGCCTGTGTTTGCTCTCACTACTGCTGTGGTGTGGACCGGTGGGTCGTGCATAAGGGGCCACTGTGCTCCAAATGGCACCTTTCTTAGGTTTCAGGCCTGGCTGACAGCACTTCCTCAATGTCCTTTACCTTTTGCAAAACTAGCCTGATCAGTACAAATAAATTTCTGCAGGAGCCCTTCCTTTGTTATTCCCTGGGCAATATTGTATCCATCTCTGAGTTTTTAACTGGCAGCCTCGGGTCTGCCCTGCTGACCCTAGAACCCAGAAGAGGAGGGGAGGAGTCTGGGATGTGTGAGTACACCGTAGGGGAAGCTTTGACTCCGGGAGAGCCTAAGGAGTGCCCCGGTGGATGGCTCAGCACCTGGCTGGCCTGGTACTTCAGTGAGCTTGCAGGAGTGCTGCTGACAGAAAACCCCAGAGCTGGAGTCTTGGTTCTGAAAGAAACAAAGATTTTGCTTCCTGGCCTTCTACGGTGTGAGAAACTTTGCCAGTGAAGTGGGGAGCTTGCCAGTTGGAGAGAGAAGGTTCTCGGGACTTCCCAGAGCTGTGGAGGTGCCCATACCTAAAGAAAGATGGTGGATAGAGGAGCATGCTGGGACACAGGGCTGCCAGCCGCCTCCCCTCCCCGAAGCCCCCACCGCCTTACATCTTGCGGGTGCTTCAGCAGGGATGATGACGGGAGGGGAGGAGCAGCACTGAATTAGTGACAAGCTGGGTGTGCACTTCCCCTTGTGGAGAGGACTCAGTGACTCTCCCGTGGTGCCTAGACTGCTATGTGAATGGGGCTGTACAGGCCGTGGGCTCCAGTCCAGGCCTGAGCTGCCTAGGCCTGTGGAGTTCAGAGGTGCTGTGGGGTGATCTCCAAGCAGAGGCGCTATGGGTACGGCACAATTTCTCAAAGGCAGAATAAGACTGTTGGCAATTATAGCTTTGGCACGAAGAACCTGGAGAACCTTTTTATCTCCTAGTGACACGGGCCCAGGGCCTTTCGAGAAGGACTTTTGCCGCCTCCCTGAGACTCAGGACCCTCTTTACCATGGTTGATAATTCCAACTTCACAGGGCTGCTTTGGGGATAAAATAGAACAAACCCAAAGGTGCCGGCCTATATAGGCAGTCAGTCAATGTTCATTTTCTTTCTTCCTGCGGGGAAGAGCTAGAGAGAGGCTGCTCTGTCTGGCAGGAATGCATTGTCTGCTTTGCGTGGGAGGCCTAGAAATTGCCGCTGCTTAGAAAGGTCTGTGGAGGGGCCTTGCCCATCCGCTCCTCCTGGCCAAGTCTGGGGTCTGGATTCTGGGTTCTGAATCGCGCCCCTGAGAGGGGAATGGGCAGGTCTGCCTGCCAAAGGTTGCTCCTCCGTGCAGGGACAGCTGTGATGGGCACCTAGGATTCTGTGGAACACAAGTCCCATTTTCCCCAACAGACTCTTGAGCAGGAACCCTGTAGATGAACTTGCAGGGGACAGCTTGGGGATGGGAGAGTGGGGGTGCACAGTGTATGAAGGGAAGGGAATGGATGAGTGCTTCTTGAGGGCCTGCGAAGGTAACCCGGTCAGCTCTACGTGTGCGCTGGAGAAGGGTAAACACTTTCTGCCCACTGCTTTAACTCCTAACCCGATCCCATCCCTAAGTCCTCAGGTCTTGACCAGATGCAGTGTCTGGACTGTTGAAGCTCTCCCTAGAGGCCAGCCTACTAGGTGGGGTAAAGGGGGGTCGCAGTTGTCCAGCTTCGAATAACCAGCCTTAGCCAGAGGAAGGAAGGGTTAGACTCAAGTCCTTCCTCCAGCGCGAGCTTCCTTCACCACCCAGCGCTGGAGCACACCATCCTGCGGCTTTCGGCGGGCTCGGCCCCGCTCTCCTCCAGGTGATCCTCTCAGCAGCCCCAGCCCCTCTTCATTCCTCCCCGAGAGCGCGCCAGCCCAGCCCCGCGCACCTCGGGTTCCGGGGCTGCTGGGCTCCCGCGTACGCCGGGAGGTTGATGAATTTCGGTGTCACCAGGGGTTTAGCCCGGATTTGGGAACCGGGCGCTCTAATGCGCGCCAGCGGCCCTCCCTCTCCAAAGCGCAGCCCTTTCACCCAGCGGCTGATTTATGAAGGAATCCGATCCCAGACCCCAGACAGGCTGGGCTGGAGCGGGGAGCGGGAGGGGGGGTTGCCGCAGCCTCCGGGGTCCTGCGCGTTTGGGAGATCCTAGGAGAGCTGAAGGCTCTCCCGGTGCACGGCCCAGAAGGATCGGTTTCCCCTGGGAGCCACTGAAGGCTCGGGCTGGCCGGAGACAGGAGGAGAGGGGACTGAGCTCAGTTTTCCTTTGGGGTTGAGCGAAGCCCGCCCCTTCCCCAAACCCTTCTCTCCACCCCTGTGCGCAGGCCCAAAAGTAGTGAGTTTGGAAGGTTTGTTTATTAAGGGAAGGGAAAATTGAAGGGAAAAAGTCTTAAGATTTTCACCCCCCCCCATACCTTCCTCTGAGAAATGTGCCAAGTCTCTGGGTTCCCAAAGGCACGAGGCTGCCTGAAGCCCATGCAGAGTTGGCCTCGCCCGCTGAGCAACCTTCCCCAGCCTTCTCCTCCGGCACCCCAGCCCCTGGGCGGTGGGCAGGGGTTCCCCCCTCCTTTCTTTTAGATTTGGTTTGCAGGGGGGGAAATGTGGTTGTATCAATCCACAAATATTTACTCTTAACAGACTTGTATCTGTGGAGATTTCGAACAAAGACAGTTTAGGGGGATTACAAAAACCCTAAACCCCAGTTTTTTCTCCGGGACTTGGCGCTTTAAATGCCAATTACAAGCGAGTCATATCCAACAGCAACCGGGGGAAGGCGGGCAGGGTCCATCCATTAAATGTAACTTTTCATTATGAAAAGGATTTCGCTGGTTTTATCTTCTAATAAGATTATGTCAGGAACACAAGTACCTAGGATGGTGCTGAGTGACAGGGCTCAGTCGTTTAATCACGGGCTGTACAGCTCAAACCGCAGGGCCCATTGTCCCACCGAGTGAACTACGGAAACTTGCCGTCCTAATCCCCTTATTCATGTCAAACAGAGAAAAGGAGCGGAGCACCTTACAACCGTGTCCCCTCCACCCCTTCCGAGGGCAGTGCAGGGGTGGGAGGGGGGAGGTTTGGAGAAGCCGTGAGCTCCCTGGATCCTTTCCTTTTGGAGGGGTCTGGGCCTCTGAAGTCCTCCAACCATACCAGCAGAGGTGAGGTGCTTTACCAGAGCCTCAATTGGCAGTATCTGGGAAATGGAGGCATAGAGCCACTTTGGAGGGAATTTTGTTTTTGTTTTTGCCGTCATTAATGAAGAATACAATTTCCTCTTCCCAGGAAAGGTGGTGTTGGGAGGGACACCCACCCACCTTCCTGGCCAGAGCAGGATTGATGAGAGAGGCTAAGTAGAGAGTCCAGTGCTGGATCCTAAGGGACAGAGGTTGTTGGGTCACTGAGACTAATCCCATGGCCCTTGCATGTCCACAGGGCTGCGGGGTTGGCTGTTCCCAACTTGTGAGCTCAGCCAATTCTTCAGATGCCAGATTCCTTAAAAAAAAAAAAAAAACAAACTGCCCCCTCCCATATTCCTGTCCTCAGGGAAATCCGCTTCACGAGGCGCTGGCCCCTGTATGCCTACCCTTTGTACATCTCTTCCAGGGCATTTCTAGCAGAGCTAGCCCAGCTCACCAGCCTTCCATGTCACTGATTTGTCCAAGCCCCAGGTGCCAGCTTGGACAAGCAGAACTCCAGCCCTGGCACTAGGCAGTGGAAGCATGGGCTGGAGCCCCTGCCCTTTCCCTCTGGGCACAGTGGGGAGCGTCCAGTCTTGGAGAAGGGGTGGCAGCAGCTCAGGCTTCCGGGGGCCAAATATCTGCCAAAAAAACCAAAAGTAAAACCAATATCCAAGTGAAACCTAGGCAGTCTCAAAGATCCATACTGTACCACACCTGCCTCCCAGCCCTTGGGAACTGCTCCGCGGGTTTCAGGCAAGGCCCCCATTGTCTACAGGGCAGGAGGGGAACTCTTCAATACCTAGCTCCTCAGCCTCCTCTGAAAGCCCTTAGGCGGGGCTCCAGGGACGCCTGACTGCACCCAGTCTTCTCTGCAGAGCAGAGTCCAGGCTCCAGGGCCCAGGGAGGATCCAGCTGAGAGCAGGGTGTCACCTCGTAAAAGCGACTCGCTTGGGGCTGTTTTATGGGGAGGGAGAAGGACAGGAAGTGATGCTTTCCTTTCTGGCTGTGCTGGGACCCAGAGCTCCCAAGGAGGGGGTCCTTCTGAAGGAAAGGGATACAGAGAAGGGGTGCAGAGAAGCAGAGGGACTAGGCAAGACCAGGAGCAGCCGGATCTGTAGCCATTAATTATGAGATCGACACAGGGGATGCAGGGCTCACTCCAGACCATCCTCAAAGCCCGTGCGTGCAGTATTCTGCACCGCCAACCACAAGCCCTTCTTGGTGACTGGGGTGACGGAGGAAAGACTTTCTCCTTCGAAACACTTGACACCAACTTTGTTTTTTTGGCAAGAAAAATAAGTCTTGTTTGGAGAGAGGGGGCATCGAGCAAGGAGGGAAGGAGTGAGCTGGCGGCAGAGCAAACTTTGTGGATTAGGTTTCAGCGCCTCCGCCCTACCCCCAGCCCCACGGCGGTGATTTGTGTGCGGGGGTCTGTGACCCTGCAAGCATCAAACGGCCCGCGGGAACCGGCCGAGTTCAGAGGGACAGTGGGCAGAGGGGCAGCCTAAGACAACGCAGATGGTTCATATCAGCGGGGCTAGCCGCACCCTGGGTTCGCAGCATCTAACCCATCGTCCTGGTTCCTCCACCAGGGAAGAGAAGGGATCTTGGCTCCACGCTGCTCTTTGCACAGGGGGCGGCGGGGGGAGGCATAGTATGTGCTTTCAGGGGGTGGAGGACAGAAGCAGTCAATGCCCCCCCCCCAACACAGCAAGTCAGTGACTTCTTCCACTGGGCTTCGGGCTATCGGGATTCCTCCAGCTCAGGGGCTTCCTGGGGCTCTTTGCTTGCCCAGAGCAGCCTTAGAACAGAGAAGGAAATTCTTCAGTCCCTTCCAAGTACCTACATTTGCCTCAATTTGGCTCTGCAGGTGGCTGGAGCTCCTCCTGGCTGCATACCCCCCCCCCCGTGCCTGCCCCCACCTCTCCCTTCTGTATTCACCCTTTTTGCCTGTGGAGTGCCTTCCTAGTGTGGGCTTGGAAGCCCCCTCCTCCTAGGGACATTCCTTCAAGGGACTCTGGTGGGGTGGCCTGCTAGATTGCCTAGGACCCTTCTGCCTAGCCTCACTTGAAATGACTGTTTCTCTCTTCCTAGTTTATCAGGAAATCGGGACTCACACCCTGACTCACAGCCTTCTTTGCATGTGGGAGGGGACTGTTTGTTGGGGGACAGGCTCTTCCCCTACCCCTAACGTTGAGCTCTGAGCCAGTTACCCCATTATCTTCAGAGTGAGAGCTAGGCATTCAACTATAGCAAGCCTCCAGGCTAGATCTCTAGCCCTCTCAAGAACCCTGAGTTCAAAGAAGGCACACACACACACACACACACACACACACACACACACACACACACACACACACACACACACACACGGTCTCTGGGCTGCTGCGGAATGTCTGGAGGCTCTTCAAGATCTCTGTAGCAGTGGGGACACCAAGGCAAGGTGCAGTCATGCCTTTGGATGCCGTACAGAGAAGTATCCACATGGTGGCTTCACAGTTCCTTCCAGACACCTCTCCTGGACTCTGCCTGTAATGTTGGCTTCCTCTGTCCTCTTTCCCACTGAGATTTAAGGACCTTAGCTCTTAAAAAAAAAAAAAAGCTGAAAGGTGGCCTTCAAAAGGAATGATTGAGAATATTCTAGGCCTTGTAGACTTAGGGACTTTATTGTCTGGACTGGGACAGCTAGAGACAAGAACCAGGTGAACATAGTCCTGTATCCTTTAGTCCTGGTCTTATCTGACTCCCACACTTCCTGGGCTTGGTTCTTCCTCTCCACAGTGGGTCACTAGGAGGGCATCAGACTGGCAAGGACCCTAAGGGCCACTGGTCCTCAGGGACCTCTCCAGGCTTCATCTCCCAGGGTCACTGCCTCAGGGGAGCAGCCGCTGGGTCATCTGTGCACAGAAGACACATCTGTCCTCCACATGTAAGAGGCTGAGCTGAGGACATGTGGTTTGGGACGTGTTATCTTAATCATATTTATTAGCCAATCCTGGGTGGGGGGGAGGAGCTTGATATCATTACAATTTGGAAAAGAACTTCAAATCCACGTGACAGATGAGGAGGGGCCGCCAGCAACGCCCAGGTTACAGCTGGCCTGGAAACTGCAGCTCTGAAAATTCTTTGGGTTGTCCCTGTGCAAGGGGACAACCTGGAGACTGAGAAATAGCACTTACAATTTTCCTTTTCCTGAGCAGAGATCTGAAGTAAAATTAATTACCCTGCCTTGACTGATAGTTGTGCTGTTGGAGTATGCTTCTAATCCTTATTAACATTCTCTAAAGTCAGGCATGAAATATGACTGTTGCACCACACTCTTTGGCATATGTTTTTCTTTTTCCAGGATATTTTTCAGGGTACCTCCAGGTCTCACTGCTGTTCATTATTACTATTATTATTTTTTTTTTTTTGCCACAGGTCTGAAGTTGCCAGCCTGGAAGCCAGAGGACAGCCAGAAAGTGGTGGTGGGGGGTGGGGTGGGGATGGCAGTGTGTGACAGGTCCCTGCTCCAAACACAAATTGCTTCTGATGATTAAGCTTTGGATACTTCCCTCCATCACTTTTTTTTTTTATTAAAAACACCAGCATATTTATGCTTGCTAGTATCTTCAATTAGGTTTAAAAAAATGCAGGGGGGCTTTCCATAGCAGTATGTAAAGAAAATAGTTGTTATGACCGCAAAATTACCATGTAAAGCTGGTTCGAGTAAAGGCAGTCCTGCTTTGACAAGCCCAGCAGGCTGGTGCTTTTCTACACGTTCCAGCTGCTAAGGAAACAGAGCAGGGAGGAAGCCTCTCACAGCCCTGGGTCTGCAGGGTGCCTAGGGTATTGACCAGTAGCTAACACTAGGCAACTTTGAGAGCTGCCAAAGCAGGGCAGCTGTACTGGGGCTCAAGATAGGCAGAGCAGGCTCCAAGAGCAGCAGTTATTAGCCTGGGACATGCTGGGTTAGCACTTCTGTCCCTGAGGCACTGCTCTCTGCTGGTCACTTGCCTTTCTTTGGGGATTCTAAGAGGTAGGCGCTAGGCAGAGAAGTTGAGTAACTTGGCCAAGGCCACACAGCTATTAAGTAGAACTAGAACTAGAGCTCAAAGCTTGTGGCATAAGGAAACTGGCATAAGAGATCCTTTGGAAGACAGATTTTGGTCTCTTGCTGGGTTTAGTGTCCTGGTGGCAGCCTGGCATACTGCTTCATGTTGTTTATTGAATCAACAGTTTATGATATATTCTGTGCATCCATAAGGTTGGTGGGAATTATCTGACAGGCTCTTCTTGCAGCTTCTGGGACAGGCACTCTGCGCTTGTCATTTCCCCTTTTGCTGGGACTTGACAGGAGTGGTGCAGTGATTTCTTTTCTCCCCAAGGTCACACAGCTTCAGCAGGCAAGGAAAAAGTGCTGCTGTCTACAGGGAACTGAGAAAGGTAGGCATGAGAACTAGTACTTAGAAAACGAAGTCCTTGACTCCCCAAGTTTGAGGAGTGTTTCTGAAAGCACTCTTGATTATCTGGGTTTCCACTGGGCTTAGGGGTAAAGCCACCCACCAGAGTCACACAGTCAGTGGGGGACTCAGAGAATGGAGCTAGCATCTGAGACACAGTGGCCTAGCCTCCGGGACCACTACTCAGCCTGAAGCCACCAAATTAGGGGAACATCTGGGGTTTACTTGACCTAAACTTCCTCACTTCCATCCTAAGCATAGCAGAGTACATTTTGGCATTGAGGTGTATGTGTGTGTGTGTGTGTGTGTGTGTCCTTGTCCTGCCTTGTGTGATTTGGGCAGGGCATCTCCCTATCTTAGCCCCATTTTGCTGAACAGGAACCAAAAGCACAGGAAAGTGACTTGCCTGGGTCACACAGCTAACAAAGGGCTAAGGGGTTTGAGGCTGTGAGTTACTGTTAATTGTCTACATTGCTCTCATATGTGGCCTTCTGTACCCTTAGGATGTTTTGTAAATAACTTAGGGGAGCAAGATGGTAGGCTTCCCAGGATTGCACTGCAAGGTACAGCCAGCCCCCCTGCTCTGGAGGGTAGAGGTCCTCCAGGCCAGCCCATGCCCTCAGAGCAAGAGATTTAAAGGAGAGAGTAGAGGAGCATGGCCGACCTCCTAGGCCAGGCCCTTCTTTACCTCAGCAGTGCTTTCCTGGCTCCAGACTAACTGCTGGTACAGCAACCCCAGGGCAGGCGCTGTCTGCCCTTTGAAGGGACAGCCGCTGGAGAGTGGCACTTTGAACTGCAAAGGGGCCTGTGGTGAGGGCTTGGCCCCTTCCTACGTGTCCCCTGCTGGCCCACTCCTCCAGGTCTGGTTCCAGTCGGCAGGCTTGGAGCCGGATGGGCGGGGAGGGAGCAGCCCCCTGTGGGATATCAGCTTGATAAGTAAGCAGGGACAGACCCCTGTCGCTGGCAGCCCACTGGTGGGGCTGTCCCACGTGGCAAGAGTTCAGGCTGGTCATGGAGGGTGCCACCCCTTCACAGACACGCCCTCCTGGCTGCACCCAGATCAGTGTCAAATGCAAGTAGCAGCAGTGATGGTAATACTATTTTGTGTGTGCATGTGCAGGTTCTGGGGCTTGAACTGGGCCCAGGCTCCTGTTTCTGAGCTTCTTTTGCTCATGGCTAGTACTCTGCCACTTTAGCAGCAGCTCTGCTTCTGCCTCTTGGTGATTCATTGGTGATAAGAGTCTCAGAGACTTTCCTCACCAGCTTCAAATCATGATCCTCAGATCTCAGACTCCTTAGTAGTTAAGACTATAGACATGAGCCACTGGCACCTCACAATAATTGTTGTACTAAATTATAAATGTGAGCCACTGGCACCTTGAAATAATTATTGTGTTTGCTGGTATAGGGTCTTAAACTCAGGACCTGGGCACTCTTAGCTTTTTCTGCTCAAGGATGATGCAGTACCACGTGAGCTATAACTCTACTTCTGGCTTTTTGCTGGTTAATTCAAGATACAAGTCTTGCAAACTTTTCTGTCCAGGCTGGCTTGATACCACAGTCCTCAAACACAGTCTCTTGAGTAGCTAGGATTACAGGTGTGAGCCACCAGCACCCGCTTAATAATAATTTTTGTTGTTGCTTTTGATCATGGGACTTGAACTCAGAGCCTGGGCACTGTCCCTAAGCTCTTTTGCTCAAGGCCTTGCTCTCCCTTTTTAAACCACAGTTCCACTTGTGATTTTTTTTTGAGTGGTTAACTGGATATCAGAATCCCACGGACATTCCTGCCTAATCTGGCTTTGAACTGTGATCTTTGGATCTCATTTTTTTAAATAGCTAGTATTACAGGTGTGAGCCACCAGTGCCCAGCTAATAACAATAATTGTTAAAAGGAAATGTTTCTTTTGTGAGTCCTGGGGCTTGAACTCATGGCCTGAACGCTGTCCTTGAGCTTTCTCAAGGCCAGCATTCTACCGTTTGAGCCATAGTACCACTTCCGTCTTTTTCTGTGAATATAGTGCCAAAGACTTGAACCGAGGGCTTCATGCATGCTAGGCAAGCACCACTAAGCCACATTCCCAGCCTAAAAGGAAACATCTTGTCTTCGAGCTGGGCCTGGTGAGTATCCTAGCAGGAGGTAAGAGACAGGCTATCTCTGGCAGTTGACTGCCAGATCCCAGCTGGGAGCCTCAAGTTTACTCAACTCCTCTGCCAGGTGTTAAGTAAGCAGGACCAGGGGTGGCTGTGTGTTATGGATGGGACTTAAGTCTTCATGTGTCCACGTTTCATGTATCCATCAGTAGTTCCTTAGCCATGTTCTTCAACACAGCTTGGGAGCTTCAGATTTTGGAGTTTGAGTCTAGGTTCTGTTTTGTGATCTCCATCATTTACTTTGCTGGGTCTCAGTTCCCTCAATGTCTAATGGAAAATCAAATACCTGCCTCAGGGCAATGGTGAGATTTAAATGAGAGTAGGTGCAGTCATTTTGATAGAAGTGGGGCTCTTGATGGTTTTCTTGTGGCTGTTCCCACAATCCTTTGTGTTAGAACCCAGCAGTGTGTGTATTGGGCCACTGCAAGAATAGGACCATAATAGGTGCTTAGTTAGTACCAAAAAACATATAGGCTGGGAATGGCTCAGGTGGTAAAGTGCTTGCTTAGCAAGAATAAACGTGAGTTCAAGCCCTAGTGCCTCAAAGAGAGAAAGAGAGAGACAGAGACCGTAAGAGAGAGAAAGAGAAGAGATATGGGAGAAGAAGGAAGGGAGGGGAGGGGAGGGAAGGGAAGGGGAAAGGAGTGCTTGCTTACCAAAAGACTTACAGAGGATGGATCAGGAGTTAGACTGGCTGGGCTTCTACTGACTGCTGGGACATCAGAGATTGGGCTGTTTGAAACTCTGTGACCTTCGGCAAGTTTCTCAGCCTCTCTGGATCTCTGTTATCTCACTGGTAAAATGAGGATAGCCAAATAACCTCTCCTCTAAGGTTCTGGGGAGAATGAAATTAGTAGTCTTAGAGGACAGGCCTGGGTAGATCTAGTTAGTAACCCAGGAAGAGACCAAGGATCTAAGGAGGTTCCCCAGGCAGGTGTTTGTGAGATGGGAGAACTGAGGAGGGCCTTCCAGGTAAGGTACTGGACTGAGAAAGGTGGACTGGGCTGGTGAGCCTGGCTGGAAGAGCTGCCTAGGGGCTGTTGGGACATGAAGCTGCCGAGCAGGGCAGGGGCCAGTAGCCATGCTACAGGGTTTAGTGTTTATCCTGTGGGCAGGAGGGAGCCATTGAAGGTTATTGGACAGGGGAGTGACGGGAACTAGAGAGGCACTTTATGGAGATGATGGTAGTGCCGTGTGCATAGGACTCAAGGCTGGCAGAGAAGGCTGCTGCCACTCTGGAGTGAGGACAGTAAAGTGAATGGGAGATGGGACAGGTTCAAGCCAGTTGTTAGCGGCAGTTCTGAGGATCAAGAGAGGGCTCTGAGGCTTGGAGCTGGACCCAAATACACATGGGCCTGAACACTTTTGACCTTGTCCCAGCAAGTGACCCACTTGGCTGGGTCTCCAGTGTAGTGACAGGATGGGTGGACTGTAAAGTCAGTCACCCAGAGCCCCCATGTTTCTGGGCTTGGTTTCATATTCTTCTGTTGTTCACTAAGAATTCTTGATTTGTAAACGAGTAGCCCCGAACTTCTATTTTGTAGAAGGTAAACCCATGTCTGAGACCCTGTTCATGCTGAGAAAGCTGCCCAGGGCCTTCTGCTTCTATTAAGCAGGCCTGGCATAAGAAATTCCACTTTACTGGGTCTCCCTAGCTGTACATCCCACCCCACTGCAAGCCAAGCTGTGTCCCGGGGCTGCAGAAGAACTGGAACTCTCAAGGTAGGGCCTATGGATCTGAATTCCGAGCTCGCCCTGAGGGCACCGGTGCACCCTGAGCACTGTCCAGAGCACAGAGACTGGCACCGGGTAGTTTCTGGGTGTCCATGAATCATTTCACAGCAAGAGAATTGATGACCTGAGGCTTCTGTCTGCTCTTGGCCCATGCAGCTTCCTGGGTCTAGCCCCTTTCCTAGCAGTCAAAGAAGGCAGCGGTGTCTGGGATGACATCCGATATGGGACTTGAGGATCTGATAGGACAGTAGATACCCCCAAGATGGCTGGGAATGGGTCTGTATCTGTCTCTGGAAGTCAAGGACAAAACTATCCCCCTATCAAAGCAGAAGCAGACAGAGGCTGGCTCTGTCCCCCAGCATATCCTCCCTGCATCTCTTCCTCCTCCAGAAGGGCTGTGTGTCTCAGCCAGCTTCTCTCTGCACTGTCTCTTCAGCCTCAACAAGACTGTTACTGTCCCCATTTCAGGGATGTAGAAACTGAGGTCCAGAAAAGGAATCTCAGTTATCCAAGGTCATACAGTTTACCCTCTATGCTCTGTGCCGTCCCCTGGCAATGCCCCAGGGAAGCACAGTAGGGGCTGGAGATTGAGGAAGGCAGGGGAGATTAAAGCCCAGCCCACCTATCTGCTCCACACAGGATGGGGATGGTGCTGAGACCCACAGGGAGCAGAACTGTCCCAGCCTGGCATGCCTGGGGACAGGTAGCTGGCTGGGGAGCTGGAGAAGCAGCACTGGCCTTCACTGATGAGGGGGAACTGGGAAAGTTCCTCTCCCCAGGAAGCCTTGTATAGCAGACTAGAGAGCCATCAAGAGTGGCAGCCAGCTGGTCTCTGAACATCACATCCCCTTTCCTAGGTGTGTGTGGAAACACGCCTGTCCCCAGCCCCATGCCGGCCCTGCCTGAGGGCCTGAGGGCCTTGGAGCAAATGGGGCTTGGGTACTTGGTGCTAGCTTGGGACGCCATATGTCAGCATGCACTAGATACTCGGGACTGTCCCCATGGAGGGTGCCATGGGCCTCTGTCTGCAGTTCCTTGGCCTTTTTGAGTCCAGGTTTTCTGATCTGTAAAATGGTTCCAAGTGTTGTTTATCCCTCAGAAGTTCAGGGACAGCTAGGAAGGACAACACTGGGGGGTAGCTGTGGCTTGCATCCACTGAGTGCAGAACTCCAGCTCTGCCCCTCTCCCCCCTCCTCTTCCAGCCCATTAGCTTGTTTCTCCTGAACTGTCCTGTCCCACCAAGCAACAATGACCAAGACCTCCAGGCACTCACAAAGGCAAGGGGGTGCCCTGTGGGACCTGGGGATGAGACATCAGCCATGCAGAGCAGGTGACACAGGAAGGCAAGTTCAGACAGAGGAGGGTCCAAGGTGATGAGGCTCCTGACAAGGCCCAGCCATGTCTGTGATTGTCCACACATGACAAACAACCTGGGGGACTGAAAGAATGTGCATTACCTGTAGTCCTGACCTTGGTTCCATTACTTCTTTCCTTTTTAACTTCATTCTCTTCAATAAAATAAGGATTCTGAAATCTCACATCAGGGTTTCCAGGAAACCCCAAAATAATTGCTGTTATAATTGTGGTTCTTCACATCCTTCAACCTCGTGGCTAAGGAAATTGGCTCAGAGAGGTTGAGGGGCTGTGCCTAGGTCTCCCAGCTGGAAGATGACTGAGAAGTGACCTTGGGCTGCAACTCTTTGCTGCCCTGGAGGCTATGGCAGGGATCTAAGTAGGAGAGTGATATATTGAATCAGAGTTAGACAAGGCCTTGACTATTACATGGGCTGCAGAGAGAGGCTAGGAGCTAGAAAGGAGTCTCTGGCCTCTCCTTGGGAGAGCAGAAATGGTTGTCACAGGGAAAGGGGAGCTGCAAAAGTATTGTGTCACTGTACACCTGCGGGCACATGGCTGCAAGTGCACATGGTGAGAATGTCACCAGCTGGAGTTCTGTATGAGACCCTTGGCCTTGGTTCAGAGCTCCTACCCAACATCTAGCACAAGGCCTGGGCAGTGGCAGACATTCGGTGGAAATGAGTGACAAATGTGAAGGGATACCAGATGTATCCCATGCACATCTACGTATGTGCATGTGGCCACATGTGTAGATTATTCAGCCATGGTGGTGCTGTGTCCCTGTCTCGAGGTGGGGGGGGGCATGTGTGTGCATGTGTATGTATGGGCAGTGTGCAGTCGAGAGCCCTCTGTCCAGTCACACATGCAGTCAGGAGCCTTGGTTAAGAGGACAGGCAGCTGTGAACTATCTGGAGCTGCCCTGCCTAGCATAGACACCCCCTGGTCCAGCCACCAGCACAAACTCTACTTAGCATTACTGCCAATGCTGTCTATCTAGGGGCTCTAGCTGCTGTAAATTGTCCCAGTTTCTGGCTGTAGTACCTGCTGGCTTGAGTTGACCTAGGCAGGTGGCCCCGCCTGACTGCTCTGAACACACAGCATCTGGAGAGGCAGGATCTGCCTCCTCAGGGACCCTGGCTTCGTCCTCTGCATTCCAATACCAGTGCATATGGCGGGAAGGGTGGAACCTATATCCATACATTCGTACATGCGTGTGCACCAGCAGGCTATGCTATGCATTTGTCCTGGGGTTCCCTGTCTCCCAAGTGTGCCTGTCTGTCACTGCCACTGTGCATGCAGGATCAGAGTCGGTGCAGCCCTGTGCATGGCGAGTACCTGTCCTGGGGTACGTGGCCTGTGTGCGTGCCTGAGGGATGCTGTCATTCAGGGTGGCAGTGTGTGTTGTTATCCTTGGTGAGCTCGGTCCTGGGGTTGCCCGGTGTGGTGGGTGTTGACGTGTTGAGCAGCCACTGCGTCTCTTGACCCACGATGCCCATGGCCAAGGCCCTGAGGCTAGCAGAACCTCCTCCCACCTTCATCACAGGCGGTGGTGGCAAGGGGTGGGGGTGATGATGGATGAGGTGGGAATCACAGGCAGCTCCTCTCCCCTCCCCTTCTTCCACTTTCTCTTCTCAGAGGCTGGGCTCGCGCTGGCTACCGGGCCAAAGCAACCAACGGATACCCAGGTGGGACACAAGACCCCAACATTTGGCAGATACCCAGCCTCCAGGGGTCTACTTTTGGTCTGTGGTGGACAGGAATGTCATCAATGAGTATAAATTGGCAGGGGAACAAGAGGAGAGATGGCAGCAGGGCCTGCGGTGGAAGCAGGTTCTGAGGAGCCCCACTCAGGTGAAGCCTTCCCTGACAGTGTCCCCGGCAGGTGGGTCACCCAGATGTGCCTGGTTGGTATGTCCTCACAGGTGTGCCTAGCCATATCCCCCAACAGGTGTGCCCTGTCAGGCTTGCCCTGTCAGTTTCTCTGGGAGGAGCCAGGCCAGTGGCTGGGCCCTTCCACTCCCTCCTGCACCACAGAGCCTTCACACCCGCCCAACCCAGGAGGCCAGCACCCTCCCTGCCACTGCTCCTGCCCTGCCCACCGCCCTGCCACCCTGGGGAGCTGACCCCAACCCCCCCCCGCCCCCCCCATGTCCCAGCCCGGAGGCGGGGCTCACAAAGGGAGAGGAGGGAAGAGAAAAATCGCAGAGATTTGTCTTGTCTCTGGCTGACAGCAGAGCGAGTGATTGCCAGGCCCGCTTGGCAGTTTTTAATCATTTTATCTCTGTTCTCGGCTCTCGGGGGAGACAGCCAGTGCTTAGCAGTCTGCTCAGAAAGACCTCGGGGCGCATGGCGCAGCGGCGGCTCCGAGCTCCCATTATTAGCTGTGCTCTTCGGAGCGCGCTACGATCTCTCCCAGGGGAGCCGGTGAAAAATTAACACGGGCCGGCGGCGCGGGCGCCCGATGTAACTGTAATTACTCCATTGATATTCCTCACACAATAGCGCTGTCATCAGTCATTTACATAAACTTTACTCCCCGAGACGGGCGGAGGTGCCTAATCCTGTTGGGCACTTCCATCGCATGCATTATACATGGCAGCCAGCTCCTAGGTGAGCCGAGGGGAGGGGAGGGAGGGTGCTATTGGGAAGGAGACTTGGAGAGGAGGGGTGAGGGAAGGGGGAGGAGAGAGGAGAAAAGGGGAGGAGAAAGGAGAGGTGGGATGGAGACAGGCAGGAGGAAGCAGGGGAGAGGAGAGAGTGATTGGAAATACGAAAGGAGAGAAAGAAAGGAGCTGAGTGGCAGTAGCTGAGGCAAGGCAGTGCCAAGAGCCGTTGCCAGAAAAGGGGGTTTGATGGGCTGAAGTACAGTGGGGCTGGGGTCTTGCTTGGCCTGATGAGGATCCTCTGAAGCAGGGATGGTGTCCTGGCTGACTGTGGGGGCTTCTGGCCAAGGCCCCTTACCCATCCCACCTGGAACAAGTGAATCTTATTCTCCAGGGTTCTCCAGCCCCTTCCTGGGCCATGCCTGCCTCTTCCCACCTCTCTGTAGGGCCCATCCTAAGCCCCTCAGAGAATCTCGGCTAGGCCTGAGGCTCTTCAGCTGCTAAGGAGTTAAAACCTCCCTGGAAATTACCCTGTAATGACCTAATTAAAGACTTGGGGGGCCACCTACTCTGGGGTGAGAGCTAATAACACCGCCCAACAATTATAATCCCCATGGAGCCCCTGTTATTGCTGCAGCCTCACCCCCTCCCACCACCCTCACGGACCCCTTCTCTGGCCCAGCTTGTGCAAGCTGTCAGGGACTGAGAAGGGCAGGGGGCTGAGCCCCCAGCTGGGGCTAGGAGGGCTAGGATGGGACCAAGGGGACGGGCCTGGGATAGTCAAATTTCCGTTACTGAATATTTAATGAAGCCTGCTCGGTTAATTTGGTTGGCCTGTCGATTTTTATTCTTCTGTCAATAGCTTCTCATATGTGGGGCTGTGATCTTTAGCAGCGCCTCTCCAGGGACGGCTGCCACTAAATGCAATTATGGATTTTATACCTCAATGTGTTTGATATTTCCACTGATCTAATTTGCAGCCTGGTAGTTTATTGTTTGGCATTTTAATGGCGTTCAAATGCTATGGGAAATTTGATTTCTTTTTATAATTCCTCTTTAACACAGTTAATGTGGATGGCGGGATGGCCCAGATTTTAGAGCTCAATGTATAGAGGGAGGGGTGGGTAACAATAAGAGTACACCTTGGCATATACTTCGAGATGTGTGCATTGAGGAAGGTCTTCCTCTGAACCACAGGTCCAGATTGGTCCCATGTATGGGCAATCTGTTGGTACCATCCAAGGGCAGTCCTCTATTTTAGCCCCTCCTCTAGGTCTTATCTCCAAGTGGTTTTAAGTCCCTCCCTTACCCTCAAGGAGGCCAGCCTGCCTGCTGCCACCACTTTTTGTGTTCTGAATTGAGGGCAGAGACCTAGGCCCAGGGATGCTTCTGGAACAAGCCTATCATGTGGGACAAGTTCACGACTTTCAGCAAAGGTTCTAGGTTGGGGCTGTTTCCCTGCAGCCCCTGCCTGCTTGTCTCCTTCCCCTCCCTCCCACTTTTAGAAGGTCAGGCCAGAGCTGGTTAGTATCCTAGACCCAGCTTCTGTGAGGGGCTAGCTGGCCTCCTTCCTTCCTTCTTTCTTTCTTTTTTAGGTTAGACTGAGAATAGAGAGGTCATTGAAGTTCTCAGAGCAGGCTGGAGGTCCTCTACCTCTTTGGGGCAGGTGCAAAATGAGCAACCTGGCAGGAAGTCTAGGCCGGACAGCTGGCCAAGGGTGGTCTTTGCTCTTGGTTAGCGGAGTGGGGCCACAGAGCCTAGTCCTGGGAGCTGCCACCCAGGAGCTGCCAGCTATTTTTGTGATTCTGTACATTTCACTTGGGATAAAAGAGGCCAGAGAAGCTGCTCTTCCAAGAGCTCTGCTTGGGAGGGGAGATGGGGAGCAGGCAAGGTGAGTGGATGGAATCCCTGTAGCCCAGGTTCCAGGACTCTACTGGGTAGAGGGCTGGGTAGGTTACAAACTGAGGCTCTGAGAGTTCGGTGTCACTCACCTATGATCACAGCTAGTACAGGACAGGTGTAGATGCCTGGACACCAATGCTGATAGTGTGATTCTGCCAGGCCTGGGCATCCTATGCAAGGAGCGATGGTCCCCCATTGCCGGGCTTTCCTCCTCCTCCTGCAGCCCTTCGGGTCTGAGGCCCAAGCTTCTGTGCTGGAGCCAAGCCTCCTCCATAGCCCACCGTGTGCTAGCTGAGCCCCACAGCAGACTGTACCCACTGGACGCATCTCTCTCTCTTTGTGAGATTCTTGCCTTACTATCTCTGCCAGGTTCCTCATGTGTCCTCCTACCTGCTAACCCCAACCTTGCCCTGCCACATGTGAACAGTTGTGAACAATGCACAATCGCAATCCTGCTCTAGGTCCATTCGTGGACAGGCATTTCACAAACATTATCTCCATGAGGCAGAGGCTGAGGTGACCTCATCTTATAGAAGAGGAAATTGAGGCACAGAGACCACATTCCTGCTGGGGACCTAGTAGAAACTTTCCTAACACACTGCCTTTTCTCCAGGTAGGCCAAATCGCTTTCTGTGGCATTTCATGATGTGACAGTTAGGTCCAGATCCAGGTACAAGTCTCTAGCCAGTCCAGGAGGCCTGAGAGGACCAAGACTGGGTCTGTCCCACTCACAGTCCTGGGCTACTGCGACAGGGCTGCTTCCCTCAGACTCCAGGGAGATGCCTAAACACCGGACTAAATGGAAGGATGGTGGATGGGGTGTGAGCAGGAAAGCCACCCAGGCATGCTCTTTGCCTGCTTGAAGCCATCTCCAGGTCTCCTAGCACCCATACAAGAGATTGCATCAGGATTCCCTGTGCTCCTGGCCATCCAGTTTTCCTCCAGTTTTCCCCGCCCTCCCTAGGACCCATCCATGAGCCATGTTCCTCGCCCCCTCCCCATGCCTGCCCACACTGTCCACCATCCAGAACACCCCTTTTCCTCACCCTGCAAATGGCTCAGCCTACATCATCCAGCCCCAGTGACCACCAGCCACTCAGCCTTTGTCACATGGCTTTGCCACTATGTTCCCCACACCCTGGTGTTACCCAATGGGGTAAGCATCATAGCAGACACAGAGGAGAGTCCAGCAAGTGAAAGAAGGAAAGAATGAAAGAATGGAGAGGAATGTGGGAAAGAGACACTTCTGTGGGTCACCTGGGCTGGGGCCTGGGTGTAGACAGGCACTCTGTCAGCAGGTGATAGATAAGCAGTGCCCTTTGGGGCCTGGCCCAGTGTCTAGGTGTTAAGTGGCTGCCCCCTTCCCACCCCCAGAAGGCAGTGAAATCAGAGCTGAGTAATCTGATGTTCCACTTAGGAAAGAAAACAGGATTCCCCAGCTTGGGAAGGGAGGAGCTGAGGCTGCAGTGGGCAGAAGTAGCTGGACCCTGATAAGATCTCCACAGCTTGTTATCCTTGTGTGCACAGCTGGGGGGGTGGGGCTCTCCAGGTAGCTGGCCTGCTCTCTGTGACCTGCCCTGGCGGGTGAGGGGCTGTGTGTAGTTTTGGAGACAGCTGCAGAAGGAACTGGAGTCTCAGGGCCCTTGTGTGTCCCTGGGAAACCAAGTGTCTGCCTTTGAGCGGCTGCTATTATTATTATTATTTTAACTGAGCCAGTAGAACTGATAAATGGAGACAGCACAGAGCCTTGCTTCCCCCCTTCCCCCTATGGGGATCAGTGTGACCCTAGCTCCATCACTTCCCTCTGCATGTCCTTGGGCAAGTCACACACCCTCCTTTGAACCCCTCGTGTCTCCTTTGTAACTCTACTCCTCAATTGTCGATGAGATTTAGTGATAGCCTCTGTCCCAGGCTCGCTGAGCAGCTCAACAAATTAGAGACCCTATTGTTCATTGTCCAGTAGGGGTACTTGCAAAGTATAAGGCAGTTTCTGTTAATTAATAATACTGCCAGAAACATAGGTATAAACCAGGATGGTCCCAAGCACATAGAGCCACTTACCAGTAAAGCCTCCTACAGTTCGGTGACAAGGTCCCTCTGGGAGTGTCCGTGGGCTCCTCTCTCTCTCTGGCTCATACCCTCCCTCCCTGAGGTCTGAATGAAGCCCCTGTTGTGCACCCTTTATGGAACACTGGCATATGCCAGGTAGTGTGTTCTCTGGATAGTCATGGTAACCCAGTACTCCTCTACTGACTTTTCAGATGAGAAAACTGAACTGAGTTTCAGAGAGGTCCAGTGTGTGCCAAGCCCTGAAGCTAGGAAGGGGTAGAACTGACAGTGAGTCCTGCCTGCTCTGAGCTAGAAGCTAACCATTGGATTACACTGCCTGTTTCCAATGCCAGCAGCAGGAAAGAGAGGCGGCTGGGCTGGACGAGGCCATCTGGAGGCCAGGTGGAAGGCATCGTGCCTTGCCAGGTAACCAGGCTTAGCAGCCTCCTTGGTGTCCAGTACCCAGCCAGCACTCTCTCCCCCTGCAGAGTCTCCTCCATCAGCTCCACAGCTGTCAGGTTTAAAGAATGAGATGAGGAGAGAAATCTATAAAAAAAAAAAAAAAAAAGCAAAAAACAGTGCTTTGAAAAACCTGTTTGCTGGTGAGCTATTGATTGCCTGGAAGGATCCTACACTTTCTGGACACAGAGCAAAGTGGGATCAGGCACAGAACAGGGAGGGGGGAAGGTGAGGACCTCCTATCCTTGTTCCCTTCCCTTGGTGGAGGGAAGGGGGCTGCACAAGATCCACAGCCTCAGGACAGTTACCTGTGGCAACCATTTAGTCCCTAAAACTAATACTCCCTACCTGCACCCCGCCCCCTGCAAGCCCTGTAGTCCCCAAACTGTGGCTTCTAGTTGTGAAGTGTTCACAGGGCGCCCTCTTCACCAAAATGGAGCAGGGAAAAGAAGCAGAAAGCCCCACCAGAGGATCTAAGTGAAGATTCTACCCTGCCACTCTCTAACCATGCCCACTGTGTGCATGGCTGTCCCTCCCTGGCTTCCTGTCCTGTGAAGGGGACTCCTTGGCCATGCTGAGTGTGAGTCCACGCTCTGGCAGATGCTGAGAGAAGTCCCTGGTGGAGGCAGGCATGTTGGCTGTAGATTCTCTCAGGCAAGACAGGCCTTTTCAGCAATGACGTGGAGTTCCTCAGAACCTCTGCCAAGCTCTGACAGGGACAGAGGGCCTGGGGCTCCTCCTGCCCTCCCAGTCTACCTACTGTCAGTCTCCCCCTGCCCCAGGGACACTCTCAGGGGGCCCCCTCTCCCACCTGGTTTCCTGTCTCACTGTGCCTTTCTAACTCCCTTGTATGTATTTGAACCTTTTACTCCTGCCCCTGGACCCTGGAAAAAGAGACCTTCAGACCAATTCCCCAGAGCAAGTGGGTGCTGTGGCGTGACACAGGGAGGACTCAGACCAGGACCTTGTCACCAGGGAGGTAGCCATGGATTTCATTGTTACCAGACCCAGGGTGATCCCTTCTGTGCTTAAGAAAAACCCCAGGGCCCAGGAAGGTGCAGGACCCTCTCTAATCACCCCTCCCTTCTAGAAGGAGCATAGCCCAAAACATGTTGAATGCAGGTTTTCAGCTCACTCATTCTTGAGGAGCTGCACAGCCATGTAGGACAGTCTAAAAGGGGGCACCCATGGAGGGGAAGACAGTGATGTAGCCGATGAGGAGGGGAAAGAGTATCACTAAGCAAACAGCTCCAAGGAACCCTAGAGAATTTGCCTCAGAATCCTGGACACCATCTTGAGGAATGTTAGTTAACTGTAAGGTCCAAGGGGAACCACAGAAAGGTTGTAAGCAAAGGAGAGATGTTACCCCAGCTGCTTTGTGAAGGACAGGTTGGGAGGAAGCTGATGGGGGTAGAGGTTTAGAAAAACAGATCTACAGTTCCCTGGGATACAAGATCGGCAAAGGCAGGGCTATGAGGTGATGTCCTAGGGTACACTGTGGATGGTAAGAGGGATATCTAAATGCTGAGAACAAGACAGTGTGAAATCCCTCATGTCTTCGGTTATCCACCTACTCCCTACCCACCTATCTGTCCATCCATCCATTACCTACCCACCCATCTGCCTCCGCATCCGTCCATCCATCCACTTATTCATCCATTCATTCAGCTATCTAGCCATCTACCTGTCCATCTGTCCTGAGTTGCCATCTGTCAATCCTATCATCCATTCATCTGTTGTTCATCCTGAACTTTCACTTCAGAGCAGGTGGGCGCTGTGGAGGGATACAGGGTATGTGTGTGGAGCGGGGGGGAGGGTGTTAATTGAGTTATGCAGATGGAGACACAACAGTAAAACCCACAGGCAGAACAGGCCCTGGTGGACCCTGCACCAAGAGGAAGCTTGGTGAATCATGTAGCTGGTGCAGCATGTTTGCTCCTGAAGGACCAGGGCTCATACATATGTAAGATGAATACGTCAGCCCCTGGGTTCCACTTGGTGGCAGGTGAGCACTGTCTGGCTCTTAGTGATGAGGTTTCCTGAAGCAATTTTTTGGTCCAGGCACCACATTTTTCTTGAGTTCTCCACTGTGCCAGACCTGCCCTACTTCTGGGACAGAGTGGACAAAGTCCCTGTCCACCTGGTTCTAGAGTGGCCAAGGTAAAGAGAAAACCCAGCTCCTAATGTGATCTGATGAAGACAGTCCCTGTGATGTGTTCACATAGGGCTTGGCTAGGGAAAAGGAAAACAAAGGAGAGATGAACATAATATTTTTTCTCTGGTAGATCAGCAAAGTTTTTTTGTTTGTTTGTTTTGCCAATCCTGAGGCTTGAACTCAGGGCCTGAGCACTTGAGCCACAGCACCACTTCTGGCTTTTTCTGTGTATGTGGTACCGAGGAATCAAACCTGAGTCTTTGTGCATACTAGGTAAGCACTCTACCACTAGCCCAAACTCCCGGCCCCCATGTCATGTCAGAGGAAAATTAGTTCACTCTTTTAGACATATCCTTTAAAAATGGTTAGCAAAAGCTAGGCATGGTGGCTCATGCCTGTAATTGTAGCTACTCAGGTGGCTGAGATCTGAGGATCAAGATTCAAAGCCAGCCTAGGCATAAAGAACCTGAGACTCATCTCTAATTAACCTCTAGAAAATGGGAAGTGGGGCTTGGCTCAAGGGTAGGGCAGTAGCCTTGAGCTGAAGAGCTCAGCGACAGCGCACCAGGCCAAGTTCAAGCCCGGTGACCCACACAAAAAAAAAAAAAAGTAGCAAAGCAATGTATTTTAGAAATTTTCAAACAGGCTATACTTATTTTTTATTTTTATTTTTGTTGGTCATGGTGCTTGAACTCAGGGTCTGGGCACTTTTACCTGAGTTCTTTCACTCAAGGCTAGCCTCTGCTACTTTGAACCATAATGCTACTTCTGTCCCTTTAGTAGTTAGTTGGACATAAGAGTCTCATGGAGACTTTTTGCCTGGGCTAGCTTTGACCCATGATCCTCAGATCTCAGCTTCCTGACTAACTAGGATTACAAGCATGAGCCACCTATGCCCAGCAAAAACAAGCTATATTTAAAATAAAATAAAAAGGAAGGGAAGGAAGGAAGGAGGCAGGCAGGCAGGTTCCCCTATTCTGCACTCCCTAGCCACATTCAACCACTGAGATAAAGTCCTATAGAAGGTGAGTCCAGCTCTAGACACTCTACAGTGTTTCTTGCAGCAATATCCATGCAACTTGTGCATCTTGCATTTTCTTTTTGGGGGTAGCTCCTTCCAGGGACACTCAGCCCCTCCTGGCCCCTGCTGGCCCCTTATTAAGTAAGGGGTTAGTGAGGTTTGCATCCTGGCCGAGTGCTTTGGTTGTCATGTAGTTCTACCCAGTTTTGGAGAAGTGACTCCAGGAGACTGCAGTGACATGGGACTCAAGAGAATCTGTGATCCACACTTCCAGGAAGCCATCGAGGCCACTGTAGAGTTTGTAGTTCCTGCTGCTTGAAGGTGTCAAAGACTTCACACCTCCTGGGAGCCCAAGCTCCTCAAGCCACACTGGCTCCTTTTGAGAAATCTGTAGCTCCAGGGCAGCCGGCCTTGCAGAACTTCCAAGTGTGAACTGGGTGACTTCTTGAAGACACAGACTTCTCTCCCAGAGATCCTTCATCCTTCTGTTCCCAGGAAGTTTCTATGGCTGATGTCCTGACCTCGGCTGCTCCCTGGGAGACCTGAAAGGTCACTCTCTAACTGGTGGCTTGGGCTCTATGTTGCATACATTTTTATTCTCTCAGTCCATTGCGAAATGCATAACACCCAGTAATGACTTCCTTCGTGCACTGGATAAAGGGAAAGGGAGGGGAAAAATAAAAAGAAGCTTGGAGAAAAATGAACCGTGGCAGGCGTGGACTCCATTTGTAACAATATGGAAATTGATTGTTGAGTCGGAGGAATATTTTGTAGTTTGCTTAGCTGTGCTCGGCACTAATAGCCGAGAGCATTAGTGAGCCCAGGGAATGAGTTATGGGCACATTAAAGAGGCCTTGAGGCTCCCAGGCCTCCCTGGAAGGCAGGTTCCAGCCTGTGGGGCTGCCCGCCCTGGGTGAAGGCTCCTACTGCTTTGGAGGAAGCAGGTAAGCTCAGCAGCTAGAGGAAAAACCCCTCAAAAGTCTGGATGCCATGTTAATGACTTGGCGGAGGTGGAACTCACCTTCAAATCCCAACTCTTCCTTCCTGTGTGCAGTGTTACCTGGAACAAGTGACTTGACCTGTCTTAGTTTTCACATTTGTAAATTGTACCACGTATCACTGTCTCACGTTGGGGCCCAAGATGACTAAATTGTGCAATGTATCACTGTTTCCCATGAGGGGCCAAAGATGACGGGGAACACCCACCATTAACGTAAAGGGGCTGGGAGGGGGCGGGGAGAGACATGTAGGCAGCTCTGACTTAAGAACCTGGAAATCTGTTGGCATTTCTCTCCAAGGCAGGGAAACTAGGCCCAGATTCTGAATGGGGTTCAGCCCCTTCCCTCATGGCTGTCTGACACCTCACTGTCATGCTGGCCACTGTCCCCCATCTCCATCACCGTGGCCTCGCAATTGACCAAGGCCTCCCCATCCCTTGCCTGAACACCTGCATGGCCCTGACTTATCTCCTCTCATTCCTGAGGTCCACGCCATCTGACATTGTGTCTCCCTTGACCAAAATGAGCCATAGTCTGTCTCTGACTCAAGTCCTCCTGGGGCCACCCAGAGGCACAGTTCCTGCCCTTTGTGTATCTTCTAAGCCTTCCTGTGGGTTCTCCAGCACTTATTTCAAAACTTGAGCAGATATTGGGCTTTCACTCAGGCAGTCTGAACCACGGCCAGAGCATTTGCCTGTTTATATGATCCCGGCTAAACTGAGGCCCCTATCCCAATGGAACTTGCTTTAGAAACCACTGATGTCTATTCACACTGCATAGTTTTATTCCAGCCTCCTGGCCTTTGCACCTGCTGGACCCTCCCTCTTCCCAGCCTGTGGGCTCCTGTCTATCTTCTCCACATCCTCAGCATCCCAAGAGCTGGGAACCCCTGAGTGTACACAGTGGGAAGGGGTGGTAGGCACAGGTGACTTCCTATAAGGGGCTTCCTGCCCTGTGTGTCCCAGCACATCAAGCAGAGGACCTTTAGGCTGCTATAGCAGGGGAGCATATGTAGGGACACAGACCTAGTCCAGCCTTCCTGGAAGCCAGGACTGGAGCTGCAGCTCTTGGCTGAGCAGTCAGCTGGAAGGAAGGCACTGGCTCAGAGGGGACAGCCAGTGTTTTGTTTTAATCACGGGTGAGATGCTGATGTAGCCCTCCCTGGGGACAGCGAGGGAGAAACCAGTCCCCCCCCCCACTCACACCCCACAATGCGGTGGAGGTACTTCTGCAAACAGCCAGGGAAACCCAAGTCAGCACAAGGAGGATTGGGAGGGCCGGCATCCTGGATGCCAGGGAAGCAGCTAGAAAGCCCCTTGGAGGGCTGGCAGCCACCTCCTTCTGCCTTCTCCACCTGCCTGTGGCCCAGGCCAGGGCCTGTCTTCTCGAGGACAGTGTGGCCATGCCTGGGACCTCACAGGAGCCACCAAGAAGCTGTAAGTTGTTGGCCACAGCAAAACTTCCAGCCCATCCTTTCCGTGGGTGCCCTGGGCAGCCCTTAGCGGCCTGGAAACTGCTCGCCATACCTATTTTAAACACCAGTGTGATGGTTTATGGCCCATAGAGGGATAATTACGGAGTGCAGAACCCGGCTTTTATGGCCCCTCCTCCCTGGGGCACACTTAGAGAACAGTATGTGTCATGTAGCCAATTTAGATAATGATTCTGATAAAGATAAACGGAATTGTTTATTATAAGTAATTGGGTCCACGATGGCCCAGATGAGGCTGTAACGGGGAAAGACTCTGTTAAGATGTGGGGACGAAAGGACAGGGGCCTGGCCAGGGTTCCAGGGCTGAAGCGGCAGGCCTGCCCTCTACCTACCGCCTCCCCATACTTCTCTCCCTCCTCATAGCTCCTCCTTCCCTTCCCCCCTCTCTGGGACTTCACAGATAGATCTTCCTACATCCTGGGCAGAGGCTGCTGCTCCTGGGCATAAATAAATCATAAGTTTTTCTGTTGAGTCAGCTGGGTAGGGGAGGCACCTGGAAGGAGGGGCTGGAGGGGTCCTGCCTGCCCTCAGGCTCGGCAGCTTGGCCTCTGGGTCCTTGTGTGATCTGGAGATCCCAGGGTTTCTGTATTTCTTCTCATGGGGCAGCTGGCAAGTGCCTGAGATTACAGGACTGTCTGTAACAGTGGAGAGACTCCTGCTCCTTTACGGTCTTTGTGAACAGTAAACAAAATGAAGGTCCTTGGAGCTAATAGAGACAGACACAATCAGACAGACAGACAGACAGACAGACAGACACACACACACACACACACACACACACGCACACACACACACTACCTGAGACCCTAATTCTGCTCAGCTCTGGGTAGGGCCATAGGAGCAGTGCTCCTTGGTCAATTAGTCTGAGCCTTCACCCAACCCTCTCCAGAGGCTAGACCTGGGTTCAAAATCATGGGGTGCACAGAAATTAGAGCTTCCAATAACAGGACTCGTGTTGTAGAATATTAGACAGGAGAAACCCGTAGTTCAAGGGTATGAGATAGCAATCCATTCTGCAAGCTTCGAGGTCTCATTGGGAGTCCCCAGAGTCTCAGATGGAGAGCCCCATCATCTGATTTGAATGAGAGACCCCAGACATCAGAGCCTCTGCAACAAAAATAAAGAAGGAGGAAGAAATAAAACCTCAGGCCAAGGCACCTGAGAGGCAGGGGGGGGGTCTTTGAAGTAGAGTTCTTCTTGAGGCTTGGGTGTCCCGACAACCAGGACCCCTGCAGCAGGTTCTCTACAACAGAGACCCCGTGGCCCCTCAGACCCAGGTGTAGGGCCCCCCAGGCTTTCCTGCCAGTGGCTGCGGCTCCCCGGTTTGAAACCCAAACCGGAGGAACGGCCTGTCAGGGTGCCTGTGATCCCATGATTGAGAGGGGTGGTGGGGAGGGGGTGCAGGCCCGGGGGCAGCCCCTGTGTGGAGGGAGGG
Source organism: Megascapheus bottae (assembly GCF_031878675.1). NCBI lineage: Eukaryota > Metazoa > Chordata > Mammalia > Rodentia > Geomyidae > Megascapheus > Megascapheus bottae. The sequence continues at coordinate 84,066,316 of NC_143511.1, forward strand.
CACAGCACAGCAGGAGACTGAGGGAGAAAGAGCAAGTGGGGATTTCTTTCTTCCCCTGCTTATCTGATGGCACTGAAGGAAGGGAAGGGAAGGGCTCCCTGGGTTCAAAGGCAGCCACCTTATCAGTGGGAGGAGGAGCAGATGAGTATACCCAGCAGGGACTCTTCCTCTGCTGCAGGGAGGGGAGAATGGGAATGGCCATAGGTCCCAGTCCTAGGAGATGTCCATCGTGCTAATGACACACAAGTAAGTGTGTGTGTGTGTGTGTGTGTGTGTGTGTGTGTATGAGCATGCACACGTGCGTTCGCCACCCTGCCCTGCCAGATTGTACTGCCACGTGAGTGTGGCTTGGTGCAAGTGGGGATTGGACACATAGCAGGTCTGTTGTGCAGACAAAAAGGTGGGGCTGGGCTGTGGGACTGGAATTGGACTGGACACCACTTAGCCTCAGTCTTGATGCTGCTCCCCATCCCCCACCCCGGTCCTGGGGCCTGTGGGATCCAGGGGTGGGTAGCTTCTGGTTCGTGGGTTCCACAAGGAGAAGAGGTGCAGCTGGGGGGGAGGCTGATGGAGGCCTGGACGGAGCCAGGGGAGAAGCCAGATCTGGTGAGCCAGGTCGAACCAGGCAGAGTCTGACCAGACAGCAAATGGAGACTCAGGCAGGAGTTGCCTGGGCAGGTAGGCCGAGAGCCTCCGCCAGGCTAGAATCTTTTTGTGCTGGGAGTTCTATCAGCCTGGTATGGATGTCATCCTTACCATGCTCCATGATTTTCAAGATGTTTTGTAATTTCGCTTTGGATGTAGCTGTGAGAACTAGCACAGGGCTTCCCTTTTCCCCCGTTTTGTCTCCATGAGGATATACCACACAACATCCCAGCTAGTCTGGACGTTAGGGCCCCGCTCAGATCTCCCCAGTGTCCAGGATGTGCTTCTGGCCCCCCTGCCTAGGTCCCCATGTGAGCACAGAACACCGAACTCCTCCTTCTCCTCCTTCCACATGGGATTCCCTTGCTGGGATCCTAGTCACATCTCCCTGTCTCCTTCTCCAGCTCTGACTCCTAGGCTGGCTGTTTGGTTCTACTTAATCTTACCTGTGGGCACCTTGATCTACCAGGCCTCCATGCCTAAGACTCAGGGTTCCACACTAGCTCCTCTCACCTCTGTTCTCCACTGCTTTGCCTCCAATCAGTCCCCAAGGCCTGAACATGAACATTTCTGGTCCTTTCCCCTTCCCTCCCTTGTACCCTGGCTCAGACACAGCACTGCCACGTTACATCTCACAGCCCCCGCTTCCTAGGGTAAGACCTCTAGCTCCACCAGCCTCTCCAGCCCCTGCCCTCCAGACATGATGAACATGCACAGGGCCCCAGGATGCTGTGCCATCCTGCCACCCTCTGCTGAGGTCTGACAGCCTCCTGTGGATGAGCACTGGCATTCTGTGGTATAGGCATTCTGTCTCCAGGCTCTGTTTAGACAGCTAATACCTCAGACCTTGTCTCAGGGAGCCTGGGTCTCCGTGGTGGGGGCCTATACCTACACCTAGCTTGTGTGGATGATGAGCTGGTGGGTGGTTGGGTGGGCAGGTGCGAGCACAGTGGTTCACCTGCTGCTTCTCTGCAGGGTGGGGTAGATATCCATTCCAGAGTGTGGCCTTTCTCATGTGGCCTATCCTCTTCTGTGTGGCCTGACTGCCTCGCACAAGTGTCCGACTCTAAAGAAGGAAACAGAGGTACACCTGCTAAGCACCTTATGCACACACTGGGATGAGAGCCGGCCACTGGGAAGAGGAGTGGGGAGGGCCCGCTGTGGCATTCAGCCCAGGATCTTGTGTCTGAGCTATGTGACCCTGCACAGGTCCTTTCCCCAGGTATGATGGGGGGCAGTGCTGGTGTCTGTGTGCAGCTGTAGGAGAAGCCAGATGTGGTGGATGGGCATGAGTGGATGGGCAGCTGTCCTTAGTTGAGCATGCATAACTTTTGGGAGGTTCCCAAAGATGCCTTGACTTAACATAGGCAGAACGGTGTTCTCAGCCCTAGGAGTCCAGCAACATGCCCCTAAGCTGAACGGGATGTCCCTCGCTGTCCTAGGCCACCTCTTCATCTGCATCTCTTAGAGGACACAGGCTAAATGAGGGAAGAGAGTGCAGTGGGGTTGGAGAGGGGGCCCGGAGATACCTGCCAATTGAGGGCAATTCTGTCCCAAGACAGCAGACAGATGGTGGGGAGTTCGTGATCCAAGCTGTGTATGTCGTGGAATAGAATCCTGGCTTGGTTGCCACAAGCTAAGACCTCCAGCACACAGCAGCACGAGGGAGTGATGCTTGATATATTCTTCATCAGTGATTCTCAGTGCCCAGAACCATGTTGACACAGAGTAGGTACTCTAAAAAAAGTATTTGTTGAGCTGGGCATAGTGGTATATACTTGTAATCTCAGCACTCAGGAGACAGAAGTAAGAGGATTATAAACTTGAGGCCAGCCTGAGCTACATAGTAGGACTATCAAAAACAACAACAATGGTGGCTGGTAAACTCGGTGACTTGTGTCTCTATCCCAACTACTCAGAACGCAGAGATTGGAGGAACATGGTTTAAGGCCAGCCTAGGCAAAAAGTCAGCAAGAACCTATCTTAACAAATAAGGCAGGCTAGTCTTTCATGTCTGTAATCTCAGCTATGTGGAAAGTAGTAGGTATGATTGTAGTGCAGATAAGCTGTGGGCAAAATTCAAGTCCCTGCTTCAAAAATGACCAGTGCAAAAAAAAAAAGGGCTGGAAGTATGATTCAGTGGTAGAACGTCTGCCAAGCAAGCAGTAGAGCCTGAACTCAAACCTCAACCCTCAGGAAGAGGGTCGGGGGAGAGGGGAAGGAGGGAAGGAGGGAGGGAAGGAGGGAAGGAGGGAGGGAAGGAAGGACGTTCTTGTACGTGTGAATGAATCATCACAGGCAAAGTGCTGCTCTTCTTAGCTGAAGATGGCTATAGCTGTGCTGTTTTATGCATAACCCACATGACATCCATTTCTTTTTTTCAGCTGCTTTTGTCTGTGAGGTGCTAAGGATACAGTCCAGGGCCCCGCACACACTGAGCACAGACTCTACCACAGAGCTACACGGCCAGCCCAGGCTCACTGCGTTGATGCTGGGATCCTGTGAGGTTTAGTGTGGTCATGGAAAGTAGATGGGATGAGCAATCGGCAGGGCCCTGGCTGCTCAGAGCTGCTCTGTGGACAGTGCTTTATTTCTTCCTTCCTCATGTACACCAGCTACTTCCTTCCTAGGTGGAAGGAAACTTCCAAAGGAAATGAAACCAGAAGGATCAAATCCCCAGAGAGCACAGGGGAAGTCATTCAAAGGCCAAGGCTAATAGCTCATAAAGATAGAGGATTAAGTTGCACTCTGAGCATCCTAGCATCCAAGACAGAAGGGGAAGCAGGATGGAGTGGAGAACGTTCTGATGAGCGATCTGGGAGAGGTTTGTTTTTCCGGTTATCAAATATATTTTTTGCAGCTGTTTTGTATGAGGAAGGAAAGGGGGCTGGTGTCAGATCCCCAGCCTGGCCTGCTCCATCAGATGCTCTAGTTAAGCTTTTGATGGAGTCAACAAGATCCTTCCAGGCCATCTCTCTAGGCTCAGGGACCCAAGTGGACAGGGAGAGGAAAGCTTCAGAAGCAAGTGTGGAAGAGAACTGCACATGGCCCTGTGCCCAGGAAGCCAGGGCTGGAATGTGTCAGGGGTACTCCAGCAGGCAGGAGGCAGGGAGACAGAGGAACCCAGCCAGAGGTCCATCCTCAGATCCTCACACCCGCCTTGGGCCAGTGTTGGGCTCAGGAAGACATGTAGTAGCACACAGAGATTCTCAGTGGAGGCTTCACTGCTGTAGGGCTGGAAGGAAGGCTGTCCCAGGCAGTGGGGGGTGTCTACAGTATCACAGACCCTACCCACAAAGGACCACAGGCACCAAACCTACTGTGACCATGTAGCCTGCTTCTAGACATCACCTGTGCCCAGGGGGCAGTCCCCTCCTGTCAGAACACTGGGCGGGGAGAGCCCCAGCACTCTGACCTTGTACTCCGAGGTGGCCACATCTAGGGGTGTTAGATGCTGAACACCTAAACCACCACATTCTTGGGAAGAGACACTATCCTTCTCCTGACCCTCGCCTGGTCCTGCTCCTCTCTCTCCTCCCTTTCTTCCTCCCTCCCTTCTTCCTCCTTTTTTCCTTTCCTCCTCCCTCCCTTTCTCTGTCCCCTCTCTCCCTTTCTCCCTTCTTCCTTTCCTTCCTCCTTCCCTTTTGCTCTCCCCTCTTCCCTTCCTCCTTCCTGTTTTCCCCTCCTCCCTCCCTTTTTCCTTTCCTCTCCTCCTCCCTCCATCTCTCCCTTTTTTCCTTGCTTCCTTCCTTCTTTTCTGAACTTAGTAAGGTTTTAACTCAGGGCCTGTGCTTGCTAGGCAGACACTACCACTTGAGCTTAGTTTTGAGATTAGATCTTGCTTCCTACCTAGGTGCATGCCTAATCCATGATCTGCCTACTTTAATTTAGGATCCCTGTTGTTTCTGAGGTGACAGGCACACGCCACTATGTTCAGCTTCCTCCACTAAGATAGACTCTTCTAGGCTTTCTGCCTGGGCTGGCCTGGAACTGTGATCCTCTCATTTTGGCTCCTCCCATTATCTGGGATGTCAGACATGTGCCACTGTACCCAGCTGTGTGTTGAAATGAGTAGACGTCTCTGTTTTGTTTTGTTTTGTTTTTTGTTGTTGTCAGTCCTGGGGTTTGAACTCAGGGCCTGGGCACTGTCCTTCAGCTTTCTCAAGGCTAGCACTCTACCAGCTGAGCCACAGCACCACTTCCGGGGGCTTGAACCTAGGGCCTGGGCACTGTCTTTAGGCTTTCTTAAGGCTAGCACTCTACCAACGTGAGCCACAGCACCACTTCCAGCTTTTTTTCTGAGTATGTGGTACACCAAGGAACCAAACCTGGGTCTTTGCACATGCTAGGCAAGCACTCCACCACTAGGCCAAACTCCCAGCCCCCTCTTGTAGACTTTCTTGCTCAAGCTGCCCTTTAACTGCCAGCCTCCTATTTTCAGCTTCCGCAGTAGCTAGGATTACAGGCATGAGCCACCTGTGCTCAGCTCCACTGCACCTTTTAAATATTCTGAGACTTTTTTTTTTAAAGTGGGAAATGGGCAAAAGAAAAACATCTAGGGCTGGGAGTTTGGCCTAGTGGTAGAGTGCTTGCCTAGCATGCACAAAGACTCGGGTTCGATTCCAGGGTACCACATACATAGAAGAAAGCCAGAAGTGGTGCTGAGGCTCAAGTTCAAGTGGTAGAGCTCTAGCCTTGACAAAGTCCAAGGACAGTGCTCAAGCCTTGATCTCCAGCCCAGGACTGGCAAAAAAAAGAAAAACACCCACAGTAGTGAGAAGGAGCAGTCTTCTGGCAAAAATAGACACCTTCGGCCTGGTAGAACAAACACAGGGAGGTCTGAGTGCAGAAGAAAATCACAAACTTAGAATACAAACTTGGTAGTATATAAAAGCTCTAGAAAATGTGTGTGTGTGTGTGTGTGTGTGTGTGTGTGTGTGTGTGTGTGTGTGTGTGTGTTTGCCAGTCCTGGGCCTTGAACTCAGAGCCGGAGTACTGTCCTTGGCCTTTCTCCAAGTTAGAGCTCTACCACTTCAGCTATAGCACCACTTCTGGATTTTTTTTTCTATGTATATGTGGTCTTCATAGCATGTGGGTCTTCATACATGCTAGGCAAGCACCTTACCACTAGGCCAAACTCCCGGCCCCAAGCTCAGAAAAGTATATTTAAAAGCCAGGAAGATAAATTATAGAGGCCTCAGGAAATGCATAAACCAAGCCAGGCACGTGTGGGAATTTGGCCACTTTTGAGGACTCTGAGAATGGAACTCCCTGGAGGTGACCCCTCCTAGCTTCCTGGCCAGCCTCACCTTCCCGGTACAAGCAGGGGCTGCCTGGATCTGTGCTGGGGTCACAAATGAGAAGACCCCGCAGTCTTCCAGTGGGGCTGCTCTCAAGAAGCTCCCTGGGGAGGGTGGCAGGGTATCTGTTTCTATGTGATACAACAGACATTCAGCAAGCAACTAGTGGGGGTGTGCTGTGTCCCTCACCAGAGTTAGTGCTCATGGAGCAAGCAGAGGTAGATAGGAGACCTTGGGAAGCACCTTGAGCTGTTCATGCATTGTAGTGCAGATGAGGGCCAGAGCCCACCTTGCTCCCTGGTTTGGGCCTGTATTTGGCCAGAAGCAGTGCTCTGTCCACTTTGCAGTAAGGTTGAAGAAGTCCTAGCTATTCAGTAGTCAGAGATTATGCAGAAGGAATGATGAGAGGTTTTGGGTCTTCACTTGGGGAAATTAGCAGTAGAGTAGAACAAACCAGGGGAGAGAAACAAATGGACCTGAGCTCTGAGAGCCAAGTAGGGGATTGCATGATGTGAAGAGGACTGCTGAGTGCCGTGCCCAGGAGGCCAAGCCAGCAAGGCTGTGTGCTAGTGGCTGGCGGGAGGGGGGAGAGAGAGGATGGTGCAGGTAGCGCAGGAGGAGCCAAGCCTGCAGAGGGCACAGAATACCAGTCTTGGGGAAGGGGAGTGAGAATGTATTTCCAAAGCCCTGGCTCCTTTGGCCTGAGCTAGAAGCCACCAGCCTCAGAATTAGCCTGCCCCTCCCCCAGGCCGCCAGGGCCCAGGGCATTCCTGCCGACTGACCCCTCTGCCTGCCCTGCCGCCTGTCAGCCCCCTCCCTCCGGTCCAAATTCCCACCTCCTGATTAGATTTGGGAAGGACTAATTAGATATAATTCATTATCCTCAAAAATGAGATCAGAAATCAGGAGCTCTCCTCAGAAGAAGGTGGCCTCGCCCCTCATCCATCATGCCGCTAAGTAACCAATTTAAAGTCAGGCGGACGCACGCTGCAGCGTTATTACCTTGTCATAAATAGTTAGGGGAAGGCCCCCGAATGAGGCAGCCTTATAAATGGTTTTTATCACATTAGTTTGCAGTTATTTGTCATCTACTTTGCTTAAGATAAATGCCGAACAAATAATCAAATTATCAAGCTAAAACCTTGCAAAGTCATTTGCATTAATTGCGGCAGGAGAGGCCAGACTTCCAAATCCAGAAAACCTCTGCTCCTGCAGGACCAAGTTTTGTAGAGAGGGAAGAAGGGAAGACTCCCTGGTCGGGACAAGACATTCATCCATACAGAGACCATGGGGACCACGAGAGCAAGACATTCACGCATCCCTACAGGGACCAAGGCACCCAGGGCCCCACATAGGTTGGGGTGCAGGAGACATGGAGACTACAAGGAGTCCACTCAGAGCCTAGGGCTATGGCATTCTGAGTGGGTTATTGAGCATCCACTGTTCCATATGTATAGAACGAGGCAGACCAACTCCCATAGACAGGTTCACAGACACGCTTCGTACTGGTTGTTGCTGGCACACCAGCCTTTTGTCTGGCCCCAGAAGGGCCCTGTCACAGGGCTGAATGGACCCCCTTCTACTACAGAGCATGACAGCTCTGCCTCAGGCCTGTCTGGTTCCTGTGCCGGCCACCAGTGCTGGACAGGTGGTGAGGCGTCCTGGGCCTGGGTGGAACATGTCCGGGGCATCCACTGACCCCCCTCCCAGCTGGGCCCAGGAAGGCTCTCCCTCCAGCAGCAACCCTGAGTAGATAATAGCAATTTCACGCTGTCCCCGGGAGGCCCTCCAGCGCCTCAGCTGGGCCAGGGCTGCAACACCTCCTTGCCCCAGCAAGACCCGTCCTGCCCTGTCCAGCCTCTTCCACACACAGCAAGGCAGAGCAAGGCAGAGCAGAGCCGTGTCTGGCTACAGAAATAGACTTGGCTTCCAGGTTGTCCTATGGAGAGTGTCACAGCAGTGGTTTCTAGAGGATGTCAGCACTGGCCTTGGAGACTGTCCCCCACAGCCACAGTGGCATGAGCTTGTGGCAACAGGCATAGGCCTCTGAGATCTGCCCAGGGAGCAACTTCCGACACCAGGGTTAACTCTCAAAGGATGACCCTAGGCCTCAAACCCAGCTTGGCCTCTGTGAGACTTTGGGTAAATCATGGAACCTCTCTGTGCCTCCGTTTTCTCCACTGTGAAGTGCAGCAAGGGCTGAACATTTGCAAGGTGCTTATATGGAAGCCTGGAGCACAGGTGCCGTGGAGGGTGGAGAAATGTCATAGTTCTGTGTGGACTTCCTTGTTTCGCTTGTCATCCCTTCCTCCCAAGTCTAACAGCCGTTGTTCCCTAAGCACCGAGGGTTAGGGCGGCCTCCTTTACCAGGTCTGTGCCTGCTGTGGTTCTTAGGTTGGACTGGGCATATAGACGATGTCATAGGCAGCAACAGGGCACTCTGAGGGCAAACAGGTAGTTAATGAAGAGACAAAACAAAAGCACATGGTAGTTGTGGCTCCCACGCTGAGGCAGCCACGGACACACTAACATCAGAACTGGGCAAGAGAGGAAGAAGGGTTCGAAGACATCCACATATAGCTGGGCCTCTGGTTCACCTCTCAGCACACACAAGATGATCACAGAGGCCCCTGTGGGCCCCTTGGCCTCTGAGACCAGCATGGACCACACAGTGTGGCTTGGAGCCACTATGGATCATTCAGGACAGCCTCCATGTTCCAGCTGGGTCTCTCAGGAGCTCTGTCCCGGACACAGCTCTGTCCCGGCTGGAAGCAATCTGGCAGGCTGGCACAGGGCTGCTGCAGACACCATCTCCCCGGCAGCTGCTCCCAGTGAGGTGCATGGAGGGCTGCTGTGTGGGGGCACCGAAGCTGAGCCGCAGCACATGGTTGCTGTCTGTTTATTGGGCAGTGGAGCAGGTTTAATGGGCCAGCCCCGAGGCCATAGAGAGGTGGCCTCAGAGGAGCCATACTGAAGGAGGGATGTTCCCCCTACCCAGTACTGCCCTGTTCAGCTGGGCCGGCCAGCCTGGGGCTCTCTGGGGCCTGTGGAGCCCCTGCCGCCCCTCCCACCAATCAGCCCCGGGTAGGGGCTGTGGCCTGTATCAAGCGGACACCTGGGAATGCCTGGCCCTAGTGGGCGGGGCTGGACATGCCTCTCACTCTCTTGAAGCCTCCAGGGCTCCCTGCAAGGTGTGGTCACCACCACAGGGAGGGAGGACACCTGGCCAGACGTGACCTCTGCCCTGCCCGCCCAGGCAGGCCTGCAGCACCCCCAGGCCCAGTGGCCCCTGGAGCCCTGGCCACCACCATCAGTCATCTCCACACCGTGCGAACAGCTGGTGCTTCCCGGGAAATTACCTAATGAATCAACAATGCGGGGACCGTGAAGGCGGAACGGGGGCGGGCAGGGGCCTAGCTCTCAGCACCGGGCCCACAGGGCACAGGGAACACCTGCGGGGCAGCAGAACCCTGACCCCCGCCGCTGCCCCTGCCCAGGGCTTCACCATCCTTGGCACCTTGCCAGATAATGGAAGCCAGCCCCTGCCCATCCCTGCTGTGCCTCTCCCCAGCTGTGGAACCTCTTGCTAATCGCTTGGCCTCCCTTGGCTTCCACTTTCTCATCTGTGCAAATGGGTTCATGGGGCATCTTGGGCTGGGAAGTTTTTTCTGATGGAGAAGTAACTGTGTGTGTGGTGTTTTGCACAGGCCTGGAAGGTGTGCCTGTTTGATAGAACGCCTGGTAATAGTAATTATTATTATCACTCTACCTGTCCCACAAGCACTCATTCATTCATCTGTAGTGCCCAGTGACCCTTCCCGGTGCGTTCTCCATGACCCTCAGTTTCCTCAGCTGTAAAGTGGGCCAGGAACCTCTTTGCTACAGGACAGCCAGCCACTGGCTCCTGCCCCAAGTCCTGGCTCCTTGCCCAGCCTAAGTGCTGACAGCCCGGAGAATTCTGCAGAACAAGTTCCCTGGTCTGGCCAACAGCGCTCCCACGCCCTGCCCTCAGGAGAAGGGATGCCTGCTCCCAGGGTGGGCACAGGGGGGCCTGGGAGGTGCAGGCGGAAGTGTGGGGCTGGGCTGGGCGACGGTGGGCGGCCTGCTGGAGCAAGCCCTGAGCTGGGCACAGAGGGCCCATTGTTGCTGAGCCCAGCCAGGCCAGGCCCATGAGAGCAGCCACCACTGCTGAGTTTCAAGTGTCTAGACGAGGCACCCCTGGGCCCTGGCCTGGGCAGCCTCCTGGTAGGGCTATGCCACCCCAGGCAGGCAGGAAAACTGTGCCTGCAGTTCAGAAGAGGCCAGACAGACAGACAGATGAGACTTAGCCTGAGGTAGGGCTGCCAGGAGGAACAAACAGACTTGATGCAAACACTGCTAGCCAGGAGCGCGGCCTTGGCTACGGTGACGCACTTGGGACCTGGAGAAGGGCCTGGACTGGAAAGTTAGAAAGCCCTGAGCTGCCAACCCCAGCTTTTGTATGTGGTTTGGAGCAAGAGAAAACCCCTCTCTGAGCGATCCCAGCCCCCACTGGTAAGCAGCCTGGGGTCTAAGAACTCTGGGATCATTGAGATGAAGGTTGGACGTTTAAGTCTCTCCCACAGTCGTGTGACTTTGGCAAGGGGCCTTGAGCTCTGAGGACTTCAGTTTCCTCATCTGTAAAAGAGGGATAATCAAAATCCTCTCTTGGTTTCTACAATGAGATGTTCAGAGCAGCGCCCGGTGCGCAGAGGGGACGTGGTAAACTCTGACAACGTAAGCTATTGTTACCATCACCATCATCTGCGTTTGTTTTGGATGGATCTAGGGGTGTGAATCGCTTGCCAGGTACTGCCTGGCACATGGCCAGTGCACAGTACTCAGTGGTGCCTTTTCTGAGATAGTGCCCTGGGGCCCTGGCCCTACCTTTGGCCTTGGTTGCCTTACCTGAGGGAGGGCTGGGGGAATGGGCTCTTCCTGGACCAGGCCACCCGCAGGACAGGGGGCAGGACCAGGCCTTTTGCGGGGAGTCCCCTCTCATCCCTGTCTCCTCATGGGGGGGCTATTTTTAGCCAGGTGGGTAGAACTTGCTGCTCTTATCTCTGCCTGATATTTTTGGCACATCCTGACTGACAGGGCTCCTCTGCCCTACTGTGCCAACCACACCCATTTAGCCTAAGGCATGAATCCTGTGCCATGCTCTTGCCTCCCAAGCTCAACCCAGGGGACACCTTTGCCTCTCACAGCCTCCTGACCACCCACAGCTGGCCTCAGGTCCAAGGAGTCTGATGGGGTCTCACATCTGTAAAGGGAGCTGCATGCCCCTCCCCCTCCCTATGCTCTGTGTGGTTTCCATGGTGATGAGCACAAATCCTCCCCAGCCCTTCACAGAAGAGCCTTGTTTGTTTTTCCTGCATAACTTTGGAGACCAAGGCACAGGCACAGGCCCCCCAAGTTCCCGGCCCAGCCCAACCCCCTACTGATCAGATGGGCAGGCCCAGAGATGAGGGAGCCAAGGGTGAGGAAGCGAAGTGAGTTGGGGGAGCTGCACACCCTTCCCCACTCGCAGTCTGTCTAGTCCATAGGGCAGGGACAGGGCACAGAGCCAGCACGTGGCCTGTACTAGACGCTCAATAAATGTACACTTGTGCAAGTCTTTCCTGACTTTGCCTCAGTTTCTCCACCTGTGCATTGGAGACCCTGTGTGTGACCTTAGCATGGAGCTTGCCATGAGCAGGTCCTCTGGGTGGTGATTGCTTTACTTCTGACTGCTATTTTCATTGTCATTATTCTGTCCAAGTAGGAAGGAGGGTCCCTCCATGCCCTAGTGCCTCTCTTACTTCCTCCAGCGCCCTGAAACTGTCAGCCTAGCTGAGTCCAGCTCTTTACCCCCCCTACCCCCACCAGAAGCCTGACAGGGGGAGGGGCAGTGCAGCCTGGCATGGCTGGAGACAGGCCTCCCCCCTCCAGCTGAGGCTGGGGTGATGGGGGTGGGGTTACCAGCTGTGCAGTGACATTCCACAGCCCTGCTAACCACTGCTCCGGACTCTGGTGGCTAAATTGAGTCTCAGTTTCCTTAAAATGACTATTTATTGCTTTAATGCAGTACTGAGTATTTACTGAGTGTTAGAGGAAAGGTTTGCCCGGCCCAGGTTTTGGTGGCTGCCTGCCTGCCAGTGTTGAGCGGAGCTGCTCCTGCAGGGGCATCTGGGAGAAGGGGGCAGCCGCAATTCCCAGGGAAACAAAGGCCCCGCCGGAGCTCCCGATGCTGGGCTGCGGGGCGGGGTCATTCAGTCTCTGATCTGGACCTTCCCCCCTTTCCCCTGGGTGGTACGTGTTCTGGAGAAAGGGGCCTACAGGACACTCCCACCCACCCCTCACCAGCCGTGGAGAATTGCTGGTCTTTGAACAGAACAAGCACCAGCTGCCCCCTACCAGCCCCTGGGTAGACTCTCTCCTCAGTGGGGCCGGCCCATGCCAGCCCGGGGCATCTCAGCTGTGTCCCCCTACACAAACAAGGGGGGGGCCTGGGAACCCCTGAGGGCTGCATCATTGTCTCTGGGGTGAATGCAAATGCCGACCAAAACACAGAAGGCTATGTGCATGAAGCCGCACGTGCGCATTCAGGCCTGTGAAACAAAGGTAGGAGGAGAGATTCTTGCAGCCTGCTACATACTCGCTGTGGGTACCAGGCCGAGGCGCTGTGCCCCGCATGTTGGCAGTCCTTCTTACACCCTGCCTGGTGGATATGACGTTTACCTTGTTTTATAGATGGGGAAACTGAGGTGGTAGAGATGTGGTGAGGGGCATGGCATGTTAAAGCAGGAGTAAGAGGAGCCGGTTTCTCAGGCAGGCTCTCTGCAGGAAGGGCCTACAGAACCTAGCCCTGAGGGATCAGAAGCCCTTAGAGGACACTCTGGGGCGCAGCAAGCAGTCTGGGAAGAAGGAGACCTGAGGGTAAGTCACAGAGTTGGGACCCTACAGATTCCAGATTCTGGAGAGACCCAGGAGCCAGATTGGTTCAGGGAGAGCAAGCCTGCCTTTGTGCAACCAGAGCCACAACCCATTCCCCAAAGAGGAAAGTGTGAGGAAAGAGGATGGGAAATGGAAGGCAAAGAACGGCCCAGAGGAAGTGAAGCACAGAAGACACCTTGGGAAATTAGGGTTAATTGCTCTGGGGGTCCAAGCGCTTTATGTACAGGAAAGGTTTTGAAAGGAGAGCTCAAGCTGGCCGAGGAGCCTTGAGAGCCCACACTGGGAAGTTAAGCTGCTATGTTGGTTGTGACACTTTGATTTTCAATCATGAAAAATGTGGGGATAGCAGAGTAAGGTCTAGCATAGCCAGAAACAGGGGCCTGAAAAGGTGCCACACAGATGAAATGAGAGAGGAAGAGAGGCCAACAAAGGGTCCAAGATTCTGGACCTTGGTCCTGGAGAGCAGTAATGTCACTTCCAGAAGAGCCAGATTTAAGCAGAAATAAGAATTAGCTGTTTTCTGTTCACATTTTCTTCTTTTTGGTATTTCTTCCGTTGCTTTCTAATCACATTATACAAGTGACTGCTGCTCATTGCACACTAGTTCAGGCAAAGCAGAAGTAGGTTAGGTAAAGTGGGACTGTGGCTTTGCTTTCTCTAGCTGGGTCCTCTCTCTGAGGACCTCCGCCCACATCAGTGCACACAGACTTACCTGTGTCTTTGAGAGCACGATGTAACCATCCAGGGAATGGGTGAGCTTTGATTTATTAACCCACTTCACTCTGACAGCCATCTGGGCGGCTGACAGGGCTGTGCTGTCACACACATTCCCACCCCCATGTTAGGAGACATTGTGGACATACGTCTTTATGCACATGTGCCACATGACAGGAGCCAGAGTGTGAACACAGGGGGCTCTGCTGCCCCGAGGCTCTCACAGAGAGGTCCAGGAGGCAGGTGGGCAGAGGGCTCTGCAGTCCCAGGAGGAAAGAGGGGAGGGGGCTGGAGGAACCATCAAGACTATAGAACTGAAGGTGATGGTTTGAGGGCTTTTGGCATCCAAGTGACAATGGAAGCCACAAGAGGACAAAACCCTGAGGGTTCTGGCATTTAAAAGCGCACACACACACACACACACACACACACACACACACACACACACACACTGGTCTTGGGTCTTGAACTCTGGGCCTGGGCTCAGCCCCTTAGCTACTTTTACTCAAGGCCACATGCTTGAGCCACAGCTCTGCTTCTAGCTTTTTAGTAGTTTGGTGGAGATAGAGTCTCACAGACTTTCCATCAAACCCAAATCCTGAGATCTCAGCCTCTTGAGTAGCTTTGGATTACAGGAATGAGCCACTGATGCTGTGCTGAAGAAGGTGGGCTTTAATCCCAGCAGTCAGGAGGACTGAGAGTTTGAAGCCAGTCTAGGCTGCATAGCAAGACCCAGTCTAAAACAAAGAAACAAACAAACAAAAAGGAAGAAAGAGGAGAGATGAAAGGAAAGGGAAAGGGTTGAAGAGAAGAGGTGGGTACCAGGAAGGCGCCTGTAGGCATTCAGGGTGGTGTCACTAACGTCCCTGCCTTTGTAGAGTTTCCCAAAGAACGGGATGCCTAAAGGTGGTAGCAGTCCGGGGAAGATGTGAGCTTAGATGTCCAGTGTCTTGCCCAGCATCTTGCTGATAGAAGCTGTCCAACAAACACTGGGCAGTTGCCTCAATGAACCCAGCATGAGCAGAGGGGCCTCTGGGGTAGATGGTAGCTGAGTCTGGCTTGGAGGAGCTAGGGAAACTACCTTCTGAGCCTGTGCTGGCTGCTTAGCACCCACCATCTCATGGCACCTTTGTCCACGAGGCCCCTTCCAAGGCAGATTATAGCCTCTTATGTACAGATGAGGAAACCCAGGAAGAGTCATGAAACTAAAACAACTAGAGGCAGGATGTAATCCACATCCTGCAGATCCCAAACCTTACTTTGAGGAGGATAGGGTGGCAAGTAGAGAGTGCAGGTTCAGAGCGTGTGCCCCCATACCTAGCCCTGGCCCTGGCAGCTTGCACAAGCAGAGGCAGGCAGGCGCATTCCAGGTAGCCAGCCCTGCAGACCCTCAGGAGTTCAGAACCTCAGGGAGCAGAGGAAGCCAGTGGCTGAGGTGGGTACTTTCTGGTATCTAAGGGGAGCCAGGAGGGAAGGACCTGGCAGCCAAACAGGCTGTGACATGTAAGGACAAAGGTGCATGGGACTGCCAGGCAGCCAGTAAGTCAAGGGTCCTGCCTGGTCACCGGCCAGCCTCACAGCCGAGTTCACACAGGTCCGGTGACATTTCCAACTCATTCTCCTGAAAAATCAGTGCTTGCTCACTCTGTGTGTGTGTGTGTGTGTGTGTGTGTGTGTGTGTGTGTGAGAGAGAGAGAGAGAGAGAGAGAGAGAGAGAGAGAGAGAGAGAGAGAGAGACTAGCCTATCCTGTCCATATGTGTTTAAGTGCATATATGGGTCTTTCATGCCCCTGCATGGAATCCTCTGCATTGCCTGTGGGTTTCTTGGGTGAATAGCCGACATTGTAGTGCTCCACATAAATGTTCATGTGTGAGTGTTCAGGCACATGTGCTGTGGGGTATTCCTGAGTGTGCCCATATGGCTCCGCGGCCACTAATCTCCAGGGTGGGGCAGGAAAGAAGGCCATCAGAGTCCAGCATCCTTCTGTATCTGGGAAGCATGCGTCTCTGTTCCTGCTTTGCTCCCAAACCCCCGGATGACCTTCAGGACCCCAGGCCACAGCAGAACAAGAGTCACAGTGACCATGGCAGAGGTTGTTGAGGCAAGTGAGAGCTATGGAAGCTCAGAGGAGGCTGAGGCAGGCTCCTGGGCAAGAGGCTGGGCCTACCTGACAGATGGTAGCCAAACCCCCATCCCTGCCCTAAGCCTGATCTGACAGGATCCTAACGAAATTTGAACTCCCAGGAGTGTCTCTAGGACTGGCTTCCCCAGAGCAGGTACCTAATCCTGGGCTGGTGACATTTCTGCCAGGGGCAGATCTCTGAAACTGCCCTGGTGGCTGGGTATGCACAGAATACATAAGGACAGCTAGCATCCCACCAGCTGAAATGCACATGTGCATGTGTGTGAATGTGTGAACACGCTCCAAGGACCCGCCCGTAGGTAGTTGCAGTTGGCTTCAGGCATGGGCTGTATGTGCATGAGGACTTGTGGCCAGCACGTGTGCATAGATGCAGAACACTCACATCTGCAGGCGCGTTTGCGTACACAGGCATGTGTAAACACATATGTGCGTACATGTCAAACAGTCAGATCTGCAGGCACATTTGCATACATAGCTGTGTGCACACGGCCCCGGGCAGCAGGACATGGAGAGGTCTGCGTGAGTTGTCAACCCCCTGGAGAGCAAGTCAGTGTACCTATGCACACCAGCAGGAGTATGCAGAGGATTCTGGCTTAAACAGTCCTGAAGTGCACACATGCTGTGGGCACGCACCACTGTGGCAGTGTGGGTGTGCTGATCAAGTTCAGATGGTGGGAACTGGCATAGGTGGGAGTACTGAGCAGAAAACAGAGCTGCAGCCTGGGGCACCCGAGGTAGCAGAGTCAGGGCGACTGCCTCTGGGCAGGGGTCCCCATTCTCTTGAGCACAGCCCCCCACCATCAGCAGGAATTCAGTCCCATCGAGCAAAGGCAGCTTGGTCTGGTGGCCGCCACTGCTTTGGAGCCACAGCTGGGGGAGGGGCCCTGCTCGGAAATCGGCCATAAATTTCTTGAGATGCTTTAATTTTTTAAAAGCTCCGCATAGATGCTTTGCATTGCGAAAACCCACAAATATCAGCTAAATGAGGTGTTCCGGCAGAAGGCCTGGCTGAGCCTGCAAGCCTTCTTTGCCCGCCCAGCAGCTGGGCCCCCCCGGGCTCAGCTGGGGCCCCTGGCCTGGCCAGCCTGAGCGGCCGAGGGGCCCATCTTTGTTCCGAGCAGGGCTCAGACTGCCGAGTGCCTGGGTAAATAGTGGCTGCAGTAATCGCAGGCTGATTCCAACTAATTAAATCCTGTGCCGAGAGCCCACTCCAGCCAGCATCCCGAGAGGCCACGAAAACACAGACACCCCAGACGGGGCTTTGCTCCGGGTCCAGTCTGCAACTCTAATCCCATATCTTTTGAAAGATAGGCGCGTCCCGGGATGAGGGGTCAGCGGGCCTGCCCTGTGCAGAGCGGTGGAATTTTTCAATAACCAGCAGCTGGGTCACCAGGCACACAAAGGCAGTGTAATATCCTGTGGGCTTACTCAGAGAGAGTGAGTGGCCACGAAGAGAGCCAGCTCCCTCCAGGCCCAGGGCAGCACCCCGACACACACTGCCCAGGCCCCCAGTGGCCAACGAGAGGCCACTTGGCCAGGACTCCGCTCCCCTCCCACAGAAAGGGAGGAGAACCCGGGCAGCGGCCTCTGCCACCCCCTCCTCCTCCCAGACAGGGCTTCCAAGTAAATTCATCTTCCTTATTAAAAACCAGCTTCCATGCTCCAGGCCCCAGCTGCAGCTGAGGTGACTGGCCCTGGGCAGGACTGCTGGGACCAGACTCCTTCCAAGGGCAGTGAGGGGATGAGCAGCTTCAAAAGTCAGAAAGACAGGGTTCAGACCCCACAGGGCCTGTATGTCTGAAGAGACCCTGGCTGGGCCAGCCAGGTACTACTGGCTGGTGACCTTGAACATGTGAGCCTCAGCTGTACCCTCTGTGAAGTGGGATCAGCAGTCACATTGTAAGGCCTGGGGCTCTCCTCTCCTCCTCC
This sequence comes from Megascapheus bottae, assembly GCF_031878675.1. Taxonomy (NCBI): domain Eukaryota; kingdom Metazoa; phylum Chordata; class Mammalia; order Rodentia; family Geomyidae; genus Megascapheus; species Megascapheus bottae. Next base: position 84,084,002 of record NC_143511.1, read on the forward strand.
GTTTCTTCCACTGTACAATGGGGGTCAGCAGTATTTGTCACAGACCCTCAGGAGAGGCAGCTTCATGCCGGGGGCTCCCACACTGTAGAGGGGCTGTCCACAGCAGGCACCCCCACAGCACATGTGAGAATGATTAGAAACTGCAGAGACTCCGTTGATTTTATTTTATTTTATTTTATTTCCCAGAGAAACAATAGTTGCCCCTCTCCTGGGTCTGGAATGCTTTCTGCCCAGGGTCTGGGACCCCTCATTTAAATTGGCTGCGAAGGGACAGGCGCTGAGGCCCAGGGAGGAGGTTGTTAAGGATGGAAAGCCCGGGGCCCAGGAATTTACAATCCGTTACTTGAGGGGTGTCCTGCCTCCCCCTCGCCCCATCAAGGCCTTCACAGGCCCGGCATGTGCCATAAAGATGTCACATAGGACTGGGGCTCCGAGGAGCCATCCAAGGTCTGGCCTTTGAGAGGGGGTGTGACGCCAGGGCAGAATCCTGGCTGGTTGAGCCCGGAGAGCTCATAGAAAGTGCTGGTAAGCAAGAGAACTTGCTTTCATCAGACAGCCCTCCCCAGTAACGCCAGCTGTGACGCTGGGTCTCTGAGGGCCCTCACACATCCATAGTGGCTTGAAAGTGGGCCTGGGTCAAATTGTGCACCTCTCTCTGCCAGCCTGGGCTGGGTTGGTGGCTCAGAGTCTACCACCAGTGCCTGTTGTCCCTGGCCAGATCAGACTGATTTTCTTCATCTAGGCTCTAGCACCATAGCTGTGGGGCTTGGCCCATGGCATCTCTCACAGACCCAGGGCTCCCTGTGAAATGGAAAGAATTGTCTCCCAGGCTTCCAGGGCTGGAGGAAGTCCATGTGGTGGTACCTGGAGTAAGACACTGGGCTGAAGGAGCTGGTCAGGTAGCAGAGCCTTTCTGTATGGAGGGAAACCCAGACACTCCCAAGGGAGTGGGCCTGTGGGGGACCTGGGAGGGAATGGGGAGTCACCAGCAGTGGAAGGGGCTTGGTGAGTGCCAGGGGAACAGGAGGGGGAAGACCTGGTTGCCAGGGGCCCAGTGTCGGGATGGGTGTGAAGGGAGAAGTGAGCTCGTGGAGGCCATGGAGGCAAGAGTGAGGAGTGGCGGCAGTGTCCTTGTGGGGAGCTGTGAGGAAGCGGGAGGATGGGAAGTCCTGAGAGCCCTCCCCCATGGGAGCTGCACCTGTTCACAGCAGACACATAGCTCAGAGGTAGTCTGAGATGTAGCCCAGGCACGCAGCTTTGCCAGGTTCTCCAGGAGGGGTGGGGAGGGCTGGGTTGTCAACTTCTGCTCTGGGCCACAGAAAGGGTAGTGGCAGGTGGGGGGGGCATAGCTAGGAAGAGCCCCCCCACAGCTTTTGCATAGTACCCCAAGACTCTCGGTGACTGGCTCAGCGGGAGCCATCGGCCATTTTAGCCCCCCATTTCCAGAGCCACAGCCCAGGGAGAGGGGGGTGTGCACTGGAAAGGTTCTTTCTTGTTCAGGGTGGTGGAGGGGCCAGGGTGGAGGGCACCAACCCACTATGTGAGTGAGTGACTCCTGGGAGATGCCGTGTGTGTGTGTGTGTGTGTGTGTGTGTGTGTGTGTGTGTGTGTGTGTGTGTGTGTGTGTGTGGCGGGGGCAGGAGCAGAGTAAACAGCTTCTGCCCTGTCCTCTTGCTGCCGGCGCTGTGGCCAGGTACACAGGCCTGTTTGGACAGCTGCCTTGTCTGTCCCTCTGTTTGGGAGATGCTGGCTGATAGATGGGGGTGGGCTGGATGTTAACCCCTAGCTGCCTGCAGACCCACGCCGCTGGCTCAGGGCCTCCATCCTCGAGGGCTAGGGTGGTCATGCCTCTTTGCCAGTCCCTCCTCAGAAGCACCTTTAGCTCTCAGTCAGGGGTACTGCCTCTGGGTCAGGAAAGGTAGGGTATATCCAAGCAGTGACCGCCTAACCCCTGTCTTCATCAGAGGGCCAAGGTCCCAAAAGGGGGTCTCCCCCTTCCCTTGGTCAGGACAATCTCTACAACCTTGGAGAAAATCCGGGCACAACCATGTATAAGGCTGGTGTGGCTGGGGCCACCAGAAGCAGTCCCTAATAAGTCTGAGCAGAGAGATGGGGCCTGGCTGGGGCATCTGGAGAGTGGCTGCCTTGGGGGATGTCCCCAGCCCAGCCCAGCCCGGCAATGAACCAGATGCTCTGCTGGCTGGCTGGTGACTACCCACGGAGCCTCTTCCTAGGGTACCCATCCACCACTGTGTACCTCCACTTCAGCCAGGGCTCCCCCAGTCACCTGACAGGGCCAGGAATAGAGCCCCCCAGACTTTCCCACCCAGGCCACAGACCATCTATCTCACACCCTTTACCACCCTCTAATATCTCACCCCATCTCCCATTCAGGCACACACACACCCCCAGCCTCTCACTCACAGAGTGCCAACAACCACAACCCCTCCCTGCCCCAGCAGTCTCCCACGCCTGCATGCACTCCCAGCCCTAGGAGAAATCCTCACCCCAAGCCAAAGTGATCTTTAAGAATGGAAATCACTCAAGCCACTCCCCACTTAGAACCTTCAATGACTTCCCAAGGCTCTGGAGATTAAAGGCCAAATCCTTTAAATAGACGTCCACAGGGTGCAGGTTAAATGAATTAGGGTTTGTGCCCACAATGGAGGAGCCCGAGGCTCTAAATCCCAGCCACAGGCCTGCTTTAGGCATCTCCCACTGTCAGAGAAAGGGTCACCCCAGTGGTAGTGTTTGTGTAAAAAAAAAAAAAAAAGTGGACAGAACCCCCAACCAGTCCCCATTACAAAAACAAAAGGCCAGGTGTTGTAGAGGCCAGGATTCACGAGGCTCCAGACCTGAAGGCTGGGAGTGGGGGCCAGCAGCGAACACCTTTTTGAACATTCTGTGGCAAAGCATCCAGCTCATTTATCTTCAAACATGAACCCCGTTGCGTTGCCTTCATTTTTGGTTTTTCTTGTTGCTGGTACTGGGAATCTGGACATGATCCTTTAGCTTTTTCCAGTCAAGGCTGGCGCGCTACCTCTCCAGCCACACCTCTACTTCCAGCTTTTTGCTGGTTAATTGGAGATTAAAGTCTCACCGATTTGTCTGCCCATCAGTGTTGGGTGGTGGGTAATGTAGATGGCAGAGGATGCCTGGGCATTCATGCCTTCAGGCTCGGGGAGGTGCTCACCTGGGAGCAGAGGGCGAAGGCCGGGTAGCTAGATTTCCACTGCACCCGGTGTGACAGACTGGCGTCTACCACAGCCAGGCCGTGTGTCTCCGTAAGTTATCTCTGCGCCTCACTTTGCCCCGTGCTAGAAACCGGGTGTTGGCAGGGACCTTTCCAAGTTGCCCAGGGAGCCCCCAGGTCCTCAGGGGAAGGCACAAGAGGTGGTGGGAGCTGGTTAAGTGCTGGCAGGGCCGCTCTAGGTGTGGGGAAAGGGTTAAAGCCAGTCGCTTTTTAATTGTCAAATGACTGCAGGCGATTAGCGCTGGCAGCTTCCTCAATAATCGCTCTTCTCTGTACCTGCTGGGAGCTTAATTAAAAAACAAAGAGGCTCAATTTAAAGGCCATTACTATGCTAATGCAGCCAGGCGGGCGGTGATTAAGCGGCTCTAGCGGGCAGCAGGCGGCTGGGGTGGAGCCTGGGGTGATCAGTTACCCACTAAACGGGCGGGCCTAGGCTGAGAGGGTCCCCTCAAGTTGCCAGGCATGCCTCTGCCCAGCAGGACCGGGGACCTGACCTGCCACACCCACCCCAACCTACTGGAGCTCGGGCAGAGAATAGACAGCACCCACACCTCCACGACAGCTCCGAGTCGCTTCTCTGCCCCGCCCCTTGGCTCAGTGTATATCCTACCCCCGCTTGTGGACCCACCTCTCACCATCACCTTTCAGAGCCAGGGTTTGATGGCTCAGCGGGAGGACATGTCGCTGTGACCAGGCAAGAAGCCAGCTCCACACAGATATGCCACTGACTTAGAAACAGGCCTCGGGGTCTCATACCTGGTCAGTGTTCTGTTCCTAGCCTCTTGGAAAGCAGGAGAGTTGGCAGGAGTTGGTCAGGCAAGCCTGGAATGGAACTGTGGCTCTGAGCATCTAGGGAGGGAACTCCGAGCTCCCCAGGTGATCCGAAGCCCTTGGGGAGGAGCTCGGAGCTCTGGGCTGGGCAAATGAGTGTGACATTTGGTCAGAGCATACACCAGGTTAACAGGTTAGCGGTCTTGGTGGAAAAGATGAACCTGTGGCAATATGTACCCCTGGTCACTCAGGAAAACGGGAGCCTCAGTCCCGGTCTAATGGAAACAGCTGGGCTAACAAAGCTGTGTAATGAGCACCGAGCAGGAAGTCAGGAGATGGCTGCCCTCACTGCCAGGGGAATGAACTACCCTATGCCTTAAGGGCTACTTGGACAAACTCAGTCTCAGGGTGACCAGAGTATGAGCAATGGCCCCGGGAACCTGAGGAGCAGGTGAGAGGAGGGGGGAAGGTGCCACTGTGAGTCTTGAAAGGACAAAAAGGAACACAGGTAGGCTTTTGCGTCACACATATGTCGCCCCCTCCTTGTGTCTGTCTTGACCCCCCACTGTTTTGAACATGTCTTCATTAATTAGCTGGTAAATTCCGTGTTAATAAACTTCAGTAATTTTGTTGTTAACATCGAATGAAAACACCTTTTCTGAGCCTGGGGAAGATGTAACCATTTTAAGAAAAAAGAAAAACAAAAAAGCCAGGTGCCTGTGGCTTATACTTGTAATCCTAGTTACTCAGGAAACTGAGATCTCAGGTTTGAGGTTCAAAGCCAGCTGGGGCCAGAAAACTTGTGAGACTCTTATCTCTAATTAAACAGAAAATTGAAAGTGGAGCTGGGGCTCAAGTGATAGAGCCTTGCATACAAAAGCTGAGAGACAGCACCCAGGACCTGAGTTCAAGTCCCAGGACTCACACACACACACACACACACACACACACACACACACTCTAACAGAAAACAATTGTCAGTGTGATACCATCCATGGCAGAACCTATGGGTGATTATAAATTCACCAATCCACAAGGTCCAACATCAGGCACAAACCTAACAGCAGAGCAAAGCTTTATTGAGAAATTCTTCATAAAAAAATAATTTATCTCAATGAAAATGATTTTAGTAAAATAAAAAATAAAAATGCAAAAAGTTGTAAATTATTTAACTGTACTAGAGAGAAATTGATCAAAAAATTAAATTGCCTTAATGGAATTTGTTCCAGAAAACACTTGCTCAAACCAAGTTTATCAATGTTGTTATAGCCCTAATTAAAATGCTCTTGTTCGCATACAGAGAGCCCAAAATCCTTGGGGTCCGAAAGATGGGAGCAGCTTACCAGCTTAATCAGGTGTTCTGCCTCCATTGGTGCCCTGGGCTCCTGCCAAGGATGGGGATTCTGGGTCTGGGCAGATTCCCCCAGTGGCAGATATTTGGTAAATGCAATAAAACCAACAAATCTGATACTGTGAACAGTTTAAAAGATATGCATGCTCAAGAGAAGCAATCATAGCACATGGTTTGAAATAAGCTAGCTAAAGTATTTCTTGGCTAGATGGATTCATATCCATAGCCTGGGTGTTTTTAATGGATGGGGAAATAGTAGAGATGATCCATAAATGGTTAGATGGACAGTTGGGTGAATGGATGGGTGGAAGGATGAGTAGATGGATGGGTATGTATGAATGGCTAAATGGTTGAGATGATTGGCAAATGAGTGGATGGATGGATGGATGGATGGATGAATTGATGTTAAATGGGTGAATGGGAGGATGGATGGATGGATGGTTATGTAGGTGGGTAGGTGAATGGATAAATGTGTCAGATGAAAGGATGGATGATAAATGGGTGGGTGTATGGATGAATGAATGGATGAATGGGTAAATGGTTAAGATGATTGCTGAATGGGTGGATGAACTGATACATGGGAGGAGGGATGGATGGATGGATGGATGGATGGATGGATGGATAAATGGTTACGATGACTGGTGAATGGGTGGGTGAGATGCATGGGAGGATAGATAGATAGATAGATAGATAGATAGATAGATAGATAGATAGATAGATAGATAGATAGATAGATAGATGATTGGGTGGGTGGGTGGATGAATGAATGGATGGATGGATGTGTGGGTGAGTGGATGAATAGCTGTATCAGATGAAAAGATGGATGATAGTTGGATGGATAGACAGATGGGTAAATGGTTGAGATGATTGGTGAATGGGTGGGTGAATGAGTGGATAGTAGATGAGTAGGTGGATGAGTAGATGGGTAGGTATGTGCATGGATGGACGATGAAGGGATGGGTAGATGGATGGATGAATGAGTTGCGTGGTTAGATGGCTAGGTGCCTGGGTGACTGTGTGAATAGGATTAAGGACAAAAAGATCTGGTCTGTTTCAGGACTTTAATATTAGAACTCCAGCCTGCTCCTTCTTACCTACTCCAACCATCTTCCAGTCTCTAACTCTGCAAAGGATCTCCATGTTCTTCATGCTTTACTTTCCTGCCCCCCACCCATAGCTTCTCCCTCCCAGATAGCTTCTCTTCTTCCCTGTCCTTCCTAACAGAATCAGACACACTCTCACTTCCACTCCCAGCCCCGTTGCTTCCCACAGCAAGTCTTCCCCGACGCCCAGCTCTGCTTTCCACCTGGCTGCATTTGCAGTTCCAGGGTCCATGCTGCCCAGGTAGGGGCCCAGAGAGAAGCTTGAGGGCTAGTCCATCTCAGGTGTGGGCTGTGTTGTCAGCCCCTCCTTGCCCTCCAGCACCCTATCCCAGGGCATGAATTTCAGCAGTGCGGAGAAGACAAAGCAAGTGCAGCCTAGAGATGGGCTAGGTGGAAGATGAAGAAGCAGGAGAGGACATCAAGAGTGGGTTGCCTAGCAGAGTTAGCCTGGGTTCCAGGTCCAGTGCACCTGCGGGAAACCCTGTCCATCTTGGAAATCATCCCAGGGGACTGGCTGCCTCGGTGAGGGGCAGGGAGAGAATCTGGATCAGCTCTGAGGGGATTGAAGGGGCCAGGAGCTTACCATGAGGGACCAATAGAGCCTGGGCTCAGAGTAGGTGCTCAGCAAATGAGATAGCTGAGTTAAGAAGAGGATCATCAAAGGAATTGAACTGTCCAGGAAGCGAAGGGTCAGCTCCAAGATTGGTGAAGGAAGTATCCGAGCCCTGTGGCCTCCTGCCCCACACCACTAGTGTCTCAGCTCCATGTCCTAAAGCAGCTTTGCCCTCCCTCCTGCTCAAGTCCCCAGGCTTCTGACTCTCCATACCCTCACCCTTTCTCTGACATTATCTAGTCTAGCGTTCCCACCCACCTTAAGGTATGGTCCTGGTTGGACCACTTCTTGGCACCTCACCTGCACACCAGCTCTCTCCCACTTGGGCCCTACAGCTGCCCCAGGAGCCCCAATATACCCAACAGATCACATCCTCTGTTTAGAACTCTCCCGGGACTCCCGTATCATGTGATCCAGCCTGACCCCCAGCTCTCTACCTATGCTTCCTGTCCCCTCCAGCCACACTGGCATCCCCCATTTCCCCAGTACCTCAGATATCTCCGTCCCTAGGACCTTTGCACTTGCCATACCCTCTCCCCAGATCCCCTTTGCCTCAAGTGTCAGATGTCATGTATTAGCTTCTCCAGTGTCTGCTCACATGGCTTCTGTCATTCTCTGGTCATCTTTTCTAAAACTACAGACCCATCGTTCTTCTTGCTTCTCGTGTCATCTAGTTGTCCTTGTTTGTTGAGCCGTGTGCAGTGGAGCTGCTTGCTAAAGCAGATAAATACTCATTATTGTCCCTTCACCTGTAAGAAGGACGGGAGGTGGTGGCCTGGGCATGGACTGGCCCTTGTGGCCTACTCTGTGCCGCCTGCAGCATGACTGGCACGCAGTAGGTGCACATTTGTGGACTCACCAAGCATGCTCCTGCTGGGCCTGGCTGACTTTTGGATGGTACCTGGGGCTCATGGCTGGTCGGTGCCTCCCTGCCCCTGGCGCCTGACCTCCAGCCTGGGCTGCGGGCTCCCTACTGTGCCAGATCAAAGGGCCGAGGGCCAGGGTCGGCCTGGCTTCTTCTACAGCACTGCCCGCAGGAAGCGCCTTCAGCCTCAGTGGCAGAGTGGGCCGGAGGCAGGCACTGGAGCCCTGCAAGGCCCGTGGTCCAGCTAGCAGCTAGTGCTGGGCAAACTTCACATTCCAGCCGCCTGATTGACACGCACCGGGGCCCCTGCCTGCGGCTCCCGCCGTCACCGCCCGCCTGCCGCATCAAAGCAGATGTTTGCAGCTGGTTTGAGTTGGATCCCCGTCAACAGGCCCCTTTTTGTCTCCAAATAAAAACCAGCTACGCCCGGAATGATAAGGACGCAGTGGGCATGTGGGGGAGATGTTGGGGAGTCTGATCCAGGAGGGCGGAGGCCGGGCAGCTCCCTCTGCTGAGTGACAGTCGAAGCCATGGCCTGCAGTGTCCGGGACCCATTCCCCTTGGCTTCTAGGACCTGCAGCTCACCCCTCTCTCAGGCATCGTCATCGGCATTGCTGTCCTGCCACAGTGACAAGTACTATCATAGTGAATTCTTACCCAAACTGCCACATATTAGTCACTCCAGGGCCCTGCCAGCAACCTGGGTGTGGTCCGGAGAGAGTATCCTCATTAAGTGACTACCTGCTTGCCAACAGGAAGACAGGTTCCCACGTGGAGGCATCCAGCCCCAGTCAAGTGGCTAGTGGGTGACAGAGCTGGGATTCGCACCTTTTCTTTCTGCCTCCAGAACCAGGTTCTTCAACGTGTGTCGAGTCCAACCAGATGTGGAGGGAGAGGGCATCTGTAATCTGAGCATGTAGAGAGAGGAAGGAAGGAAGGGGCAGGGAGATCAGAAGTTCGAGGCTAGCCTGAGCTCCCCTCATTCCATCTCCCCCATCCCCATTCAGTGTAATGGCCCCTTTTCCAGGAATTCCTGAGCTCTATTCTATATTGGCCACTGGACCTTTCTCTGCCTCCTGAGTACCAGCCTCCCTCCAAATCCATCACAGGGTGCTGTTCCCAAGGGCTGAGGCATAGCCAGACTGTACCCAGGTTATCTCAGGAGCCACAGGTCAGCACCAGAAAAGGCTCCCATGGGGTCTTGAAAGATTAATAGGAGTTCAACAGGAAGCAAAAGACCTTGGAGGCAACGGAGTTTCAGGAGACCAGAGGAACTGGCTGTGTTCAGGATCCACGAGAAACTGCATGGCTGGTGACAGGGTGGGCAGGCCTGGGATGTCCTTATCCTAAGCTATTGTGTTCTCTTAGAATTTCTGAAACAGCTAGGCTCTGAAGTGTGATTTTTTTTTTTTTTTTGCCAGTCATGGGCTTGAGCTCAGGGCCTGAGCACTGTCCTTGGACTTTCTCAAGGTTAGAGCTCTACCACTTGAGCCTCAGCACCACTTCCGGCTTTTATTTTCTATGTATGTGGTACCGAGGAATCGAACCCGGGTCTTCATGCATGCTAGACAAGCATTTTAACCACTAGGCCAAACTCCCGGCCTGAAGTGTGATTTTTTTAAAGTTGTGTATTAATCAGCTTTCTATCCCTCTGACACAACACCTGAGATACCAACGTATAAGAAAGCAAGGCTTCAGAGATTTCAGCCTACAGCCACTTGACCCCCTTGCTCTGGGCCTGTTAGAAAATAATATATCCCAGTGGGAGCATGGCAGAGAAAAGTAGACGCAGTGGGGAGGGCAGCTGGAATCACAGTGTTCCCTCAAGGCCAGGCATCAATTACCTAACTTCCTTCCGCTAGGCCCCGCCTCCCACAGGTTGTAGCTCCCTGAAGCTCTATAACCTAGACACCAAACCTTCAATACCAGAGTCTTTCTGCACCTCTTCTGCAGCAAGTATCTATGACTGAGCTTCTCCTCCAAACTCATTCTCCTTATGAGCTGAAAAGGGATGATGTTTGTGCAGGAGTCACACCGGCAGAGGAGGTTGGGGCTTGCTCACTGAGGCTGCTGAGTCGTCTTACAGGCTGGAGGAGGACAGATACAGGGTGGGGATTATTCTGATAACCCACAGTGGGGCCCCATAAACTGTGAAGGGCAGCCATGGGGCGTGCAAATGGGAATTCAAAAGGAGGAAGCAAAGGGCCTCCCCCTCAGCGAAGATGGTGAATAGATACCAGGAAACTTGGCAAGATGGGGCTAGCAGTGGTAATTCCCACTTACCTTGTGCCTCACCCAATCAGGATGCCTCTGTCGTTCTCCTTGGGGGACCCCTGGGGCTTGGTCAGGGTCCTAGTACTCAGAAGTGGCAGTGCCAGGATTCCAGGCCAGTGCCTGCAGTCCAAACCCTTAAGACTGAAGCAAAGACTGTTCAGAGGAGCTTGGAGGGAGCAGGGTGCAGGAAGAGAAGGAACCCACACACTGCATGCCGGTGCATCTCTGTCATAACAACAGCTGAGGAGAAATTAATCTGATTCGTAATCCTTGTTCAAATGCTCCCAAAAAGATTGGTTTTCAGAATTTTCTTTATTAGCTTTAATGAGTTTAATAAATTGAGCATTAAATAAACCAGAACAAACCAAGAGGCGCTGGAGATGCCATCTTCACAGCCTGAGACTCCTCAAATGGGGGTGTCCCTACCAACGAAATTCCTTACTCCACAATTACAGCTGATCTCGTCAAGGAGGAAAAGTCGTTATGTGTTTATAGGTAGGGGTATTCCGTTTAAAAATAAACAAGTAAAAACCCAGGCACTCAGCCCTGCTTCTGGGACCAGGCTCATGAAGAGTAAGAAGTGCTAAGTGTGTGGGAGCAGACTCAGCAGCGAGTTGCCCAGGGACAGGGCACGCTGGCATCCACAGAGCAGGAGTGAACACATACCCCTGGGACCTCACTCACATGGGCAGCCTGGCCCCTGCCTGGCGCTCATCCATAGGTGACAGGAAGTGGGTGACAGGAAGTGTCTTCTCTCTGGGTCTGAGCAACGAATGAGGTGATGTGGGAAGACAGTGATGCCACCCTGCCCAGGGCCCGGGTCCCTAGCAGGCCAGGCAAGGAAAGCAGCAGGGCCTCTAGGGCCCAGGGTCTGCCAGGGAGGAGCAGAGGGGTCAGCACAGCCAGTCAAAGGAATCCTGGAGATCTGGGCCAGGGCACAGATGCAAAATTTTCATGCCAACACAATGCCAAGGACCCACTAAGCATCCAGCCTGCCGAACAGATCCAAAGTCAGCTGTGGTCACTCTCATGTCACAGGTGAAGAAGGTGAGGCACAGAGAGGTTACACCGCTTGCCCAAAGTCACACAGCAAGGAACGGATGGTGCTAGAGTGTTTGTGTGGCACAAGAAGGCTCTAGGTTTGACTTTTTTTTAACCGTATTTTTTTTTTTGCCACTTATGGGCTTGAGCTCAGGGCCTGAGCACTGTCCTTGGACTTTCTCAAGGTTAGGACTCGACCACTTGAGCCTCAGCACCATTTCTGGCTTTTTTCTATGTATGTGGTACCAAGGAATCGAACCCGGGTCTTCGTGCATGCTAGGCAAGCACTCTACCACTAGGCCAAACTACCAGCCCGTTTTAACCGTATTTTTAAAAAATCTTTCCTTTTTCAGTACTGGGGCTTGAACCTAGGATATTGCACTTGCTAGGCAAGCACTTTGCCACTGAGCTACATCCCAGACCATTTTTTCTTTTTAAATTGTGCCTCTCCTGGGAGTCTGGGCCTGGGGACTATTCCTGAGCCTATTTTTCCTGCAGGCTAGCACTGGAGCCACAGCTGGTTACTTGGGAATGAGAGTCTCACAGGCTTTCCTGCCCAGGCTGGCTTTGAACCTCGATCCTCAGGTCTCACCCTTCTGAGTAGCTGGGATTACAGGCATGATCCACCGGCCCTGGGCTTGATTCTTTTTTTTAAAAAAGGGGGCAAAAGAAGAAAGTTACAGAGCCAGGTTGTGCCTTCAGTGCCACCTGCCATAAGCTTACCTAGCCCACTACACAGGCAGGTAAGCTGAGGCTTGGCAGGGCGGGGCAGGGCAGGGCATTACATATCTGGTCACCAAGCAGCAAATGGGAGTGGAACCCAAGGCCCTCTCAGCCCAGTGCTCTTTTTCCTGGGGTCGGCCTGCTTCCCCAGGGCCTCAGAGGCTTCTCAATGGCTGGTTGCTCTGCCCCTGTCCCCCCATGATGAGTGACTGAGGAGGGGAAGGGGGCACAGCAAAGAGGGAACCCCTCCCACAAGCCCGGCCCGGTGGTGAGCAGCTCTCACTCCCAGCTCTCACTCCGTAGACAAAGGCAGCCCCATAATCGGGAGTGAGTATTTCATGCGTCCCCCCCCCCGGTGTTTTATTGGGTGGAGAGATGCTTGGAGACCAAACGGATGGCACATTCCGTTTATAAAGTGTATGCCGTTTGTTTTATTTCCCGGGTTTTTGCAATCTAGATAACAGATGACGCCCCCAGTGGCTGTGCTGCCTGGTAATGGCGGCACGGGGCCTTTGGAGGAGTATTAATAATAGATTGTGTTGATGAGCTGGGAGAAAGTAGCAATCGACCCCCTGCTGCCAACGCATTAGCCCGCCTCTTCCCAAACACAGCAAGTATGGCAGCGTCCCCCTCCAACCCCGCCGCCCCTCCCCAGCCTAGCAAGGTCTCCTTTTCTGAAGCCCCAGGAAGGGCTGACTTTGACCTGGGCCAAGGCCCTGCCCCTGCCATGCTGGCAGAGACTCAGCCAGCGCTTGTCAGCTCAGGCTACTGCAGACCTCAATAGGCAGCCTGGCTGGGCACATGGGGCATGGGGCCAGGGCGCAGGCTTCCTCCACGATGGGCCATGAGCCTCTGCAGACTCTCGGCAGACTGCATGGCCAGCCAGAATCCCAGCGGCCTCAACCTAGGGCTGCTATGGACCATGGGGCAGGTGGTGTGCCGGATGAGAGCATCCATCAGAAGGTCCAGCTCAGCTGAAATCCCCCCTTGCAAAACCACGCAGGTGTAGGTTGGAGAGCCTGCCTCGAGCCTCTGCCCACTTCGTATTGTTGCTTCCCTGCCCCACCAAGGCCTCCTTGAGAAGCAGGTGCAGCCAGCCCTGATTTGAGGGACCATGATTGAGCTGAGCCTGGACGAGGCTCTGTGGAGTCACTCCACTGTGGTATTTGGTGCATTGGTCCATATCATCAAATCCCAACCACTGCCTTTAGGGGAGATCCTGTTGGCACCCCCATTTAATCAGAGAGTAACTCTTAAGGTCCAGGGAAGCTCAGGGGAACCTGGAAAGCCACCTTCCCACATACTGGGAAGCAGTATAGAAGGCTTCTCAGAAGAGGTGACATTGTAGTTGGGCATTGCAGGATGAGTAGGAGCCTGCTAGGCTATCTATTGACAGGTGGCAGAGTTTCTGGGAGGTATCCATCCCCAGACAGAGTCCTCTGGCCAGTGCCAGGATGGCAGGCAGAACTAGAGGTGGCCCTGTCTGCAACCCCCCCCCCCGCAGCTCACTGTGGGTGGCACTCATGCAGCCCCCAGGAAGACAGGGAGGCCGAGAGCCTTGCGTTTATGGCTGTTCCTGTTCCAGAACCGATTAGCAGAGAATTGCAGCTGTAATCTGTGCCCGGGATGGCGGGCCATAAAGAGGGATGGGATGTGTACAGCACTCCCAAGGTGGCGCCCGCAGACGTGGCCCGGGGACGCGGGGAATGAAAAATGGTTTTAATTCCCTCCCAGCAGCAATAATTTGATTCTTCATAAATTTCTCCATCAAAGTGTTGTTGAGGCTGGAGTTCCCACAGAGCAGGCACGTGATGGGCAGGGGAAGTGTGGGGCGGAGCGGTCAGCCACATGGCAGGGGGGCAGGGGACGACTGTTGCCTGGACTCTGGCGCCCAGGCTGGCCAGAGGCACAGAGGCCCCGGGCGCCTGGCTCACTTCTGGAGATGGGAGATGACGCTATGATGTGGTCCCAGGCTGAGGGTCCCCTCTAGTACTTGTGACCCCCTGACCTACCCGGACTTCTCTCTCCACCTCTGTTGCCTCCTTTCTCAAATGGGATGGTTATTCAGGAGAATATCTCACAACCTCGCTATTTCAAGGATCAAATGTGCATCTGCCCATAAACTGCAAAGGACTGTGGCTGCCTTGCTGGGCATGCTCAGTAGATGCCTGTCCATTGGTGACACCTGAGCTGAAAGGAAGAGCAAGAAGGTGTCAGCCAAGCCACAGAGCAGAGACAAAGCATGCCCAAGGGTGATGCTGGGGAAACAGGGGTGGGTGAGGAGCTCAGCCCAGGGAGCCATGGCAGAGTCTGGCATAAGGCAGGGTCAGAATTGTGTTTGACAAGGATCCTTCAGAGTCCTCTGCTGTGGGAAGGTGAAGGAGAGTTGAAAGGTCCAAGGATCCAGAAGCCAAGAAGGGGCCTGGCTGCTTTGGAAGGGGAGGAGAGGCTTAGGCAGCAGAGCTGGACAGGCCTGTTCAGACGGGAACGTGAGGGAGGAAGGAGAGGGCCAAGCAGGCCAAGGAGTGAGGCGGGTGGGACCCCTTCTCCTAGCCACTTTGGCCCTGGGGAAGTCAAGGCTGACCCTGCACACTGCCCTCTAGTGGCTGCCATGGCTGTGAGCACAAGGGTTCTGAACTGAAAGACACTTTGGGCCAGAAGCCAGGTGCCCACCCTGGGGCTGCCTTGGTGGGGAAGAGGAAGGTTGCAGGGGGCCCCAACATCTGGCTTCATGCCCAAGGAGGGCCAGAGTCGCAGAGGAGAGGCCTTAGGTTGCAGTGGCCTCTCAGAGGAACCCGGAGCCCAGCCAGCGTGTCCCACTTTGTGCCCACAGGCTCTTCGCCGCCAAGTGCAGTGGCTGCATGGAGAAGATCGCCCCCACCGAGTTCGTGATGCGGGCGCTGGAGTGCGTCTACCACCTCGGCTGCTTCTGCTGCTGCGTATGTGAGCGGCAGCTGCGCAAAGGCGATGAGTTTGTGCTCAAGGAGGGCCAGCTGCTGTGCAAGGGCGACTACGAGAAGGAGAAGGACCTGCTCAGCTCCGTGAGCCCCGACGAGTCCGACTCTGGTGAGCCCCGGCCTTCATGGGTTCCTGCCGGCTCCGCGCAGTGACCTGGCACAAAAACGCACGCACACACACAAACACACATGGCTGCACACCCTGCCCCGCACCTTAGCATGCACACGCAACACTACACATATCACACACACAAGTATACCCAGGAGCTCACATGCCCAGGTACACACACGCCTGCACACGCATGACCAGAACATTCAGGAATCGCACGCTTGTTCTCTGGGAAGGGCTTGGAGGTGGCTGGCATCTTTGCCACTCTTTAGACCAGGAATGAGATTCCCCAGTCTAGAAAGTCACCCAGCTGGGGGTGTCACTGCCAGAGCTGAAATGGGACACTGGCTTTCATGCATCTCTCCCTGCCCATTCTGGGCCAAGACACCACACCAGGTATCCCTGTGTCCACCAATGGGCCTGGCCAAGCACTACCAACCCATGGTACAGGCCCAGGAGAGGGGAGACCTGTCCTTCTGCGTGGCTTGCCACTTAAGAAGGGGATCATGGAGGTTGGAGGTAGGGAAAGTGGAAAAAAATGTGGAAGGGGTAGCAATGTTTGACAAGAAATGTGCTCACTCCCTCATGTGTGGAACTATAAACTTTCTGCACATCACCCTGACAAGAAAATTTAAAAAAAAAGAAAAGAAAAGAAAAAGAGGGGGATCAGTCCAGACAAGGGGCAGCAGGCGGCCTTGAGGGAGAGCTGTCGGTCCACGGGTGTTGAGTTGTCTCAGAGGCCATGAACTCCAGGGCCTGGAAGCTGTGGGTGTGTGGTGGGCGAGTGCATACTCTGTGAGCATCGTGTGCCTGGGCCTGCATTCATGTTCATGTGTGCACACGCGTGTATATGCATATGCATGTGTGTATTCACACGTGTGGTCCCAAGTCTTCTTGGGAAAAGATGTCTGAGATGTCTTTAGCTGTCAGTTCTGGGTCTGGAGCTGCAAGACAGAAAGCTGCAGGCTTCTCCTCCTGTCCCTGCATTCCCTGCGGCAGCCGGAGGGGCGGGGTCAGGGAAGCCCACCTCTGTAGATCTGCCTCATGTGTTGAGCATCAGTGAGCAACTCACTGATGTGAGGGTGCCATTAGTTGGCTGGTGTGTCCACACCCCGGGCATGCACGAAGCCGTGGACGGCGCCACGTGTGAGCCTGCTTCAGTGCCCACCTGTGCACGGTGCCCCCATGTGGCTGTGTGCACACCCACCTGTGTGGCCTGCAGGGCTGGCTTGGGGCCTGGGATAAGAAGAGACAGAAAGCAAGGGGCAGGGTAGAGGCAAAACTAGACACGGGAGGAAGAGGTAAGCTTCATTCTGAGGGCACCAGGGAGCCCCAGCACGTGCTGCTAGAGGGGATAGAGTTGGGTGTCACGTGGGGGCACACAACTAGGATACAGGACTGCCATGGGCCGTCCCTGACTGGCTGCTTGTATCCCCCACAGTGAAGAGCGAGGATGAAGATGGCGACATGAAGCCGGCTAAGGGGCAGGGCAGCCAGAGCAAGGGCAGCGGGGATGATGGAAAGGACCCTCGGAGGCCCAAGCGGCCCCGCACCATCCTCACCACACAGCAGAGAAGAGCCTTCAAGGCCTCCTTCGAGGTGTCCTCCAAGCCCTGCCGGAAGGTGAGGTGCGGGCACGGGAGGGGGGCCTTCTGTCTGTCTGGGACCCACCCCACCCAGCTCTCGCTGCAGGCAGGGGCCCCACCCACTGCCATCCCGCAGGCCTGACCTGTCACCTCTCTCGGGCTAGGTCCGGGAGACGTTGGCAGCTGAGACGGGCCTCAGTGTGCGCGTGGTCCAGGTCTGGTTTCAGAACCAAAGAGCAAAGGTGAGAGGCCAGGCACCTGGGCAGACCTGGGAGGACGGGACAGGCAGGAGAAGGGCGGGTGAGGGGATACTGAGCAAGGGTGGGCGTGTGGGGACAGGGTGCCTGCTGTAAGGGGCCGGGAGAGAGCAGGGGCCTCTGACCTGTGCCTCCCCACAGATGAAGAAGCTGGCCAGGCGGCACCAGCAGCAGCAGGAACAGCAGAACTCCCAGCGGCTGGGCCAAGGTAGGGTGGGCAGGGTTAGGGCATCCCTTGTGCTGGGCCAGGGCACAGGTTGCTGGGAAAGTGAGGTGGCGGCAGGAAGCGTGGTGGCATGCCTGTAGGGAAAGCAGCCACCGTACCCTCGTTCTTACCCAGCCTCACTGGGCATTCAACCCTGGCCACCAGGCAGCGGGACCGTCCTAGCCAAGGACACCCAGCCTGTGCACTTACCCCGGGACAGTGTCCTGTCACTCACCCCAGGGCTCGTGGGAAACAGCCCAGAGCTGTTCTGGGTGAAGACTCCCGGTGTGCTTCTCCTGGGAGCCCCCACATTGGGCTTTGCTCAAGAAGTAAATCCAGGAGTAGAGCTGGCCTCTCAGGTCCCATGGGGGCGGATACTGAGTGGTGAGGGGAAGAGCCAGGGGGCTCCGAGGAATGCCAAAGCAGTGGGGTACCCAGGGCCACCTTCTCCCAGTGTGTTAGAGGCCCCTGAACAGATGCCAGGGCACCCACAGGCAGCTTTCCCCCTCAGGGCTAAGGACCAAGCCTGTGTCCCAAACTTTCTCTCCACTCCTCCCTGCCTGTCCCTCCCTGGAGCTGTGCTCACCACCCCCGTCCTTGTGGCCCACCTCACAGTCCTACACTCTGCGCCCTGCCACCCCAGCCGCCCACCTTCAAGGCCAAGGTCTAATGCCCCCTCTGTGAGAGGTCCTCAGCACCCCTCTCCCCCTGCATTGGCCCTTGGTTCTTCTAGCCCCCACCCCAGGTTTTCTCTGAGCCTTGGAGGAAAGCCCCACCCAGCTCAGCCCCCAGAGCACCCCTTCTGCCCCTTCTGCCCCTTCTGCCCCTTCCTCCCAATCCCTTCTCTCCACGCCTCCCCCACAGTTCTTCAGGCCCCATCCTGGCTCTGCCCACTGTGGCTTGTATGAGGGGGACACATGGCAAATGGCAGCCCCTGCTAGTCCCAGGGTGCAGAGAGGTGGAGGAAAGGGGGCAGGAGGGTCGGAGGGAGCTCCTGATGCTCTGGGAAAACTGAGTGGGGAAGAGACCCTGGCGGGCATGTCCAGAAGGGAGCAGACATCTGGCCAAGCTTGGAACCTCTAGGCGATGGGGGTTGGGCAGGGCGGTCAGTGACGACGTGCACTGTCCCCAGAGGTCCTGTCAAGCCGCATGGAGGGAATGATGGCCTCCTACACGCCGCTGGCCCCGCCACAGCAGCAGATCGTGGCCATGGAGCAGAGCCCCTATGGCAGCAGTGACCCCTTCCAGCAGGGCCTCACGCCACCCCAAATGCCAGGTGACCACATGAACCCCTATGGTAAGCCGCCCCGCCCCCACTCCCACCCTCCCCATCCCTGCCCACTGCCTAGCAAGGCAGCCTGGGGCCACAGTAACACCTGCTGCCCAGAGCCTCAGGGCCAGCACAGCCCCGTCCTCCCGGCAGGAAGAGCACAGCCTCTCTGCTCAGGCACTAGCCAGCTTCTCCCCCGCCTCTGGCCACTGTACCTGCAGGGTGACAGGACCCTAGGATCCTGCCTGTGCCAGGGCCTGACACCTCCTCTGCCCCCAGGGAATGACTCCATCTTCCACGACATCGACAGCGACACCTCCCTCACCAGCCTCAGCGACTGCTTCCTTGGCTCCTCGGACGTGGGCTCCCTGCAGGCCCGCGTGGGGAACCCCATCGACCGGCTCTACTCCATGCAGAGTTCCTACTTCGCCTCCTGAGAGCCAGCCAGGATGCACGGACGCTTGGGCGCGGGCCTGGGGTGGGACTACAGGCCTCGGCCGCCACCCAGACACCCCACGCCTGCTGCTCACACAGACGCTGCAGACAGCCATACGGTGCCCTCCCCTCAGCCAGCTGGGGCCTGGCGCAAGTGCCCATTTGGGCCCAGCTGGACAGGCAGATGGGCAAAGCGTGGGCAGGGGCTGTGCTCTGCCCACAGAGACCTTGTCACCCCCAGGGACCTAGAGCTCTTGGACAGCCACTCGCCTCCCAGCACCATCTCACCTCCATTGAATTCTTCTCCCTCCCTCTCTCTTTTTTGGGAAGCTTAAATTCTCTCTATTTTTTTAAACGTCCTCTCTGTGTCCAGCCAACCTCCATGCCCCCCCATGCCACCCCAGGATGATGACATTCTGACACTGTGCCTGGTACCTGAGAAGCCTGGGTACCAATGCCCTATGCCCACCCCCCTACTAGCAGGGGGCGGCACCTAGGTAGCCCAGGCTCACCCCTTCCAGCTGAGCCTGGATAGGAAGTGGGAGGAGTCAGGCAGCAGTAACATGCCTACCACACTGCCTGATTGGAGCGTCGTGGGCGAGAGGTGGGGCATGGGTAGAGCCAGGCAAATACCATGGGGCTGAGGTGCACATGCACCGGTAAGGCACACACGCACACCTCACACTCACACACACCTATACATGCACCAGATGCTGAAAGGGGTGGAGGCATGCTTCGTGGGTCTACCAGCCTTATTAAGAAGCTGAAAGGGGGCCAAAAGGGACAGGGAGCCCACCTCTTATAGCAACTGGCCTGAGGAGAAAAGAGGCCAGAGAACCTGAAGCATGTAGGACCCTGGGATTTGTTGGGAGCTGGCCGGCGGGGTTCGGGGGGGGGGGCAGTCCCAGACCTGCCTAGAGGCAGAGAAGGAGCCTGGCAGTCAGAATCAAGGCAGACACAGAAGCTCCAGGTGGAAAGGGACCTCAAAAGTCACCTGCTGGGCACATTGTGTGATACTGGGCTTCCTCCAGGCCCTTCTGCCTCCCTCACACGAGGCGCCCACTGCTTCCCTGAGCCCCACCCTTCCTGCTGGTTCAGCTGGGGCCCTCACTTCCCAGCCGTCCAGCTCTTCCTCCTGAAATGGTACCTTGGCTGGGCTCCAGCTCCTTTGGAAGGTTCGGGGTCACAGTAACCTGACGGTGCCCACCGGCACTGGGCAGTTCACAGGGAATGGACCCGTCCCCTCCTCTGCTTTAGGCACCTGCCTCTGTTCATGTGGCCAGGCCCCAGTGAGTGGTTTGGGCCATCTGGCCTTGGAAGCACACCTGCTCTTGGTCCCAAGCAAATGTGCCGAGGCCACCTCTCTGTGTGGGGTAAGACGGGAAGGGCGGCTTGCTGGCGAGGCCCCCTTGAAGGCCCTCGGGGACCTTATTTATGGCTGCATTCCCTTTACCTGGTTCAGTCAGCCTGTGGACTTTTCCTGTACTCCAGCTCTGGCCCCTCCTTTTCCTTCCTCTATCTCAAGCACTGTGGTATCACTGAGGTGAGAGCATGGGTCCTCAGGCCCCTGCCCCCTCCTTGGCTGGTGAAGTCTGAGGTCATGTCGGCCCCTGGGCCACAGATGGATGCTTGGATGTCAGGTGTCCTGCTGGATCACTGTCACCCGGCTCTCCCCCATCAGAGGATGAATTTAGGTGGGCTGAGGGGGGGCTCAGTGGCCCCATACCAGCCCCTGGTGACCCCGTATCCTGCCTTGAACTCTACGCCCAAGCCCTAGGCCAGCACACCCTTCTCAGGTCAGCCTGTAAGTGAGATGGAATCTCTCCCCAGGCAGGAGGTGGGGGGGCTGGGCTAGGGGAGCCTCACTGCTCAGCAGGTCACCACACAGGAGTGCCTGAGGGGAAGATAATGGTGGAGCAGTCTCCCTCTGGTTCCCACAGGGAGCCTGGTCCTGTGTCCTTGTTACAAAGAGACCTTTGCCAGGAGCTCCACTGGTGTTCTCAGCCTTCCAGGACCGGCTCCAGCCCTGGGCACCGCAGCCTGTCTCCAAAGACCCCCCTTCTCCCTTGTTACACACTGATGCAGGTGAAGGCTAGACACTCAGTCCCCCCAGCCTGGCCTTCCACACCCTTAGGTTGCAGAGAGGATCAGCGATGTCCCCTAGCTCACCCCTTCTGTTCCAGCTGAGCCAGGAGAGGGGAAGGCACCTGCCTGAGGCCCCACACCAAGCTGGTGACAGCTGGGGCATAGGACAACATGCCATACCAGCCCCAACTCCCAAGGCCAACTTGTCCTCAGTAAGCCTGCCAACCCCCAAGGGCAGCCTCTTCCCACGCTGGGGCCTCCAAGTCCCAGGTGAAGCCCTGACCTCTGCCGTCTCCATGCTGTGTGGAGGCGATGGTCAGAGAAGGGACCTGTGAGATCCCCTCACGTCCCAGATGAACCATCAGCTGGGTGGTGGTGGCTCACACCTGTCATCCTAGCTACTCAGGAAGCTGAGATCTGAGGATCATGGTTCAAAGCCACCCCAGTCAGGAAAGTCCAAGAAATTTATTGGAGGTGCACATCTCCAATGAAGCAGCAAAAACAGGAAGTATAGGAGTAGAAAAAGCCAAGTGAGAGGTTCAGGCCCTGAATTCAAGCCCCAGTACACACACACACACACACACACACACACACACACACACACACACACACACACACACACACACAGCCTATCCGCGGAGCTCAGGTGACGCCTCACTGTGGCTTGCTATGGCTACTCACACACCAAAGCCTACACTTAGCCCTGGAAGGCAGAAGAGGCAGCTGCATCCAGGATCCAAGGCTCAGAAGGGAGGCTAGCTGGCTGAAATGGGATGTTCCTGGCTTCACAGAGACCCCATATGGGGAGGGGCCCTGGATCCACCCCGCCTGCTGCGAGGAAGGGTCCAGCACTTTAGGGCTAGGCCAGGGGCAGGGAACTCCAGAAGAAAGTGAGAAGGGGGAGGCGAAGGCTTGAAGAAAACCCCAAGTTCCACCCCCTACTTGGGAAGTGGAGGCTGAAAAAGAAGAAAGAACCTGGCCCCAGATCACAAGTGGCAGAGGCACAAGAAGCCAGGCTTTGCCCCAGCCAGGGCCTCTTGTGCCAGCTCCTGAGACAGTAACCACACAGACAGGGACACTGTAACCAGAAGGGCGGGCCGGCATGGTGGGCCAGCATCCAGAGGCTTCCTGGGGGCAGGAGCGGGGTGGATGTGGACACATCAGACACTGACCCCGGAGGAGCAGGGCCCAGCGGTGTGGGGTCCCCGGCCCAGGACTGGGGCTCATCAATCTCTTCTCCTCTAAGGGGCCCTGTCAACGAGCCTGCCCCCATTTTGATGCCCCTCACCATCCCCAGGAGACCAAAAGGCGAGCTGCCCAGGGCTTGCTTGCAGTCCTGGGCTCTGAGCACTCCAGGGTGAGGGGCTCTGTCCTGGGGAGAAGCGTCATCATGCTCTCTTCCACACACAGCACACCCACACTCACACACCCTCACAGGCACTCTGGCCCATGTGGGGCCTGTGACAGGTGCCTGTCCCCACGCGGGGTCCCACGGGAGAGCAGTGCAGCCGAGCTGGGGCCAGGTCGTGGCAGGCACTCCTGTTTTCCTTGTACAGACTCTGCCCACCCACCACCCCCACACACATTTTATTTAATGACGTGTCATTGTTAAATTATTTATTAGCGTTACCATATCACTACCCCCCCCCGCCTTCCATGTTCACCTTCTGCCTCTTCCCACAAAAGCAGAAAATGGAAACAACCACAAGAAAAGATGAGACATTGGTATATTTGTAAATAAACAACCTGTACACGCCTGTGTGCCTCTTGTCGTGGGGCTTGCGTTGAGAGGGGGCTGGGCCTGAGCTAGTCCTGCCTGAGCTATGAACAGGGACTGGATCCCTGTTCTTGTTCAACTTTATCCCATGATCCTCTTCTTCCATCCTCCTCTGAGCCATCCCCAGCCCTGGGAGCAATGAATTCATTCTCCAGCGCTCATTCATTTCTTCATTCAGCCAGCCAGCCAGAATTTGTGAAGGGTCTCCAAGCATCATGGACTGAGAACAAGGGAAAAGCAGGTGGGGAGACATAATGTGATGAGAACAGAAAGAGGGTGCGCCCTAGAAGGCTTCCGGGAAGAAGCTACACTTGCAGCTCAGATCATGTTGCCTGGTATGGTGGTATGGGACAATGTGGACCAGATCCCAGAGACATTGGGGGGGGGGTCTCAAGTCACTAAGAGGAGGTATGGGGGAGGGAAGAAAGCTTGAAGTCTGGATGATCCCGGTGGAGCTGAGCAAATGGGGGGCTGGAGGAGAGGTGTGGGGGAGGGGAGAACTTGGTTCTCTAAGCCTTAGTCTCACAGCTCCTCTGAGCATCTTGCAAGGGGCGGGAGTGGGAGTGTGTGCCTGCACATGGCTGAGGGCCTAGTATCTACGGGATATCCCATTGGTCATTACCTTGTGTGTGGAGCTGGGGACAGTGGGTGTCTGTGAGTCAGAACTGCGGTGGGCGATCCTTGGTGTGTTGGCATACCTGTCTATCCATGCGGTTACATGGCTGCGTGCGTCTCTGTGCGTCCATCAGAGGCCTGGGCCTTGTGTCTTCGGATCTGAGGTCCCATTTCGTCCCTCCCTCAGCCCTCCCACCCTGCTGAGATCACCAGGAAGCCACTCTGCCTCTGCCCGTGAGCACCAGCGCCCCCTAGGGGCAGACTCTGCCCTTGGCTTCTGCTGGTTGACCACACTGATTCTAGCCTGAACCTGCCTTTGGAAGAGACTCTACTTATCCCCTCACTTGTCCTCTGAGAGGCACAGCCCCATGGCTCAGAAAGGAAACTGAGGCTCCGAGGAGGAAATGATCCACATAATGGAACAAAGCTAACAGTAGTAGAACCAGGATTGAAAGCCAGGTTTGGCTTTCACAGCTCACCTGTGAACAAAGAAGCTCTGTCTTGGGAGAGCCCAACTAAGGTTTAGGGAAACTAAGTCATAGAGCTGGATTCACTGAGCAGGACTAAATCAAGGCTTGGTGTCAGAGCCCCTGGCCTGGGCTCACATGAGAGGCTCCGTGTCTTGCTCCTCCCCAACTTCCTTGCCTATGGCAATGTTGAAAATCCTGTCACTAAAATATGTGTCGGGAGGAGGACTGTGGGAATCTGTTTCTCCCTGTCACCTGCCTGTCTCTTCTCCCTGGCCCACAAGGTGAGGGCACGGGATGGCGGAGCCCTCTGGGCCAAGTCCCCTAGGGCAAACATGAGGGAGGGGACCGGTTCAGCCTTAGGGTTCCGCTTTCTGGGGGCAGATTTTGCTTTCAAGTATCTTCAGACTATACTGGGCAGACCTTGACCCCTGGCACTGACCAACTAAAGGAATTCCATTCATAATTTTGACTTTGGCTGGGAGTGAGATGCAACCCTGGACTGGTCTTTATCCCAGGGTCCAAGCCACCAGGGCAGAGCATGAGCAGGTATACAAAAGACACAGGGCTCGACTGGGGAGGGGTTTGCTGGCCCTGCTTGGGAAAACCCTGTAGGAGGAAGCATTTGGACAGAGCCTCCACAGGTCATAGAGAGAGGTGAGTAGAGATGGAAAGGTCATACCCAAGTGGAAGAAACAGCCATTGCCCCTTAAGGCTCAGAGGCAGGGAGGGCTGGAATACCCAGGGTGAATTCAGAGTTTGAAGGTCAGATGGCAGAGGTGAGATCTGAGGCAGAGCAGTGTTGTTAGGTCAGGCAGAATGGAAGCGACAACCCGATGCGTTCTGTTCCCCAATTCAAAACGATGAAATATTGACTAATACAAAGGAGTGTTTGTATTCTCAAATCTACAAAGAGATACTAAAACCCCTGTGGCGATTCCCTAGACAGAGTAAATATACATTTTCAATTCCTTGGAGCCCAAGGGTCCCTGGCAGCCCTCATTTCTTCATTTAGATTACAGAGAGCAGCTGGGCTGCACACGGCTTTCTTAGTTGAGCACAGAATCGAGGAAGGAGCCAGCGGCAGGCAGCCCCTGGGGCAGCTCACATCTGCAGTTGAGCACCCAGTGGCTTTCATGGTAAGCAGCACCTCCCTTTCATTACTGAACCTATGCCAATCTCATTGGATAAGGGGGTTCTTTGCTGCTAAATCCCCAAGACAGAACAGAAATGGATGTGGATTTCCGCATTGAACCTGCAGTCCACCCACAGGCCACGAGGTGGCACTCGGGAGTCAGGCAGGTACAAGTCCAGAACGGCAGGCACTCCCCAGGCTCTGGGAGACGCTGGTGTCCTGGAGAATTGGGTGCTGGCTGCAGGTGCGCTGGGTACTGGGTGGGGTGATTTGAGGTGTGCGTGAGGGAACACGGGGAGGGTGGAGATTTTCATAGCACCCCTGGGAAGGTGTGAGCACCTCATCCTGCAGGACCAGTGTTTGTGGTGTGTGTGCGGAGATGTTAAATAACTTTCCAGGGCAGGGGTCCCCCCCAAAAGGACCACAGCCTCTGAATCCCCCACCTGTGTTTCATTCAAATAACTGCAGTCCCTGAGACTCGCCACAAGGGGGCAGCCAATCCTGCCATGGCCAGATATCCCACACCCTTGCAGGCCAGGGATGTGTCCAATGACCCCAACCCTGGTGGACACTGCGGAGGAAGGGGGGGACGGGGGAAGGCACCACAGGCACCTTACACGGGGAAGCTTGAAGGCTTAGGTACTGGGATCCTGTCCCTGCTGGTCAGCCACACCTGAGTCTGTGGCCAGAGGACCCCATGCTCTGTGGCTGGTCTAAGGGTGAAGTTGGAGTCACACAAATGCTTGCAGCCATGTTCCTACCCAGGAAGACTAGAGACTGAGGCCAATTCAAGAGGGAAAGAGGGGCAGGCCCACGGGGGCATCGAGGAGGCAATAATTAAGTGCTACTCAGAGTCTCTATCACCTGTCACCAGAGTCCTGACCAAAACCCACATGCAGAGACTGAGTGAATACAGATAAGAATTCCAAGTTATGGTATAAAAATTAGTGGTAACCAAGATGACTCTAAACAGAATATACTCTCCTCTGTACCTCTTCTTCCTGTATTAGATCTGTTGGCAGTTGCTCTAACAAAGTACACGAGGCTGGATACTTTATAAAGAAAGAGGCTTATTTAACTTATAGTTTGGGAGAATAAAGGTCTAAACAGTATGGGACAAGTCTCATAGAAGATATGTCCTGAGGGGGAATGAAAAAGAGAGGGAGAGACAGACAGAAGACATGATGAGACAAAAGCACACTCTTATAATGACCCTTTTGTAGAAACTAACCAGGACCTATGAAACTACAACAGGTTTTTTTACCCCCTGAGGGCTGAGCTCTCAATAGCCTAAGTACTTTTATTTTGTCCATTGTGGGACTTGAACTCTGGGCCTGGACATTGTCTCTGAGTTCTTCAGCTCAAGGCTAGCACTCCACCATTTGACCTGCAGCGCTATTGCCACTTCTGCTTTTTGTATGGTTAATTGGAGTACCTGGGGTGGCTCTGAAATGCAATCCTCAGATCTCGGCCTCCTGTGTAGCTAGGATTATAGGCGTGAGCCACCTGTACTAAGTACTTTTATTTTCAATTGTGTGTCCGCACTGTGGTTACTGTGGTTTGAAATCATGTTCAAGTGCAGTTTTCTTTGCTCACAGCTGGCTCCCTAGCACTTAAACCATACCTCCAGCCTGGCATTTTGCTAGTGACCTGGAGATAAGAGTCTCAGACTTTTTCTGTCTAGTCTGGCTTTGAGTCAAGGTCCTTCAGATCCCAGCCTTTTTTTTTTTTTTTTTTTTTTCCATTCCTGGGCTTTGTCCTTGGTCTTTCTCAAGGCTAGAACTCTACCACTTGAGCCTCAGCACCACTTCTGGCTTTTTACTATGTAGGTGGTACTGAGGAATCGAACCTGGGTCTTTGTGCATGCTAGACAAGCACTCCACCACTAGACCAAACTTCCAGCCCTCAGCCTTTTCCATAGGCACAATTTTAGGCATGAGCTACCAGAACCCGGCTCAGACCTCATCACATCTGCTCAGACACCTGGCCATCGTGAGAACAGAGTCATCTCACTGAACTCTCACTCTATTGAATCGTATTCTTGTCCCATGAACAAAGCTATGAAAGGAAAGTGTAAGCTCACACAGCTCCCATGAGCAGCTCACCTGATCCAGCAACCCGGCCTAGAAGGAAAAACAAACTCACATCTTCTACAGCTGTGCCATTCTGGGTGGGGGTGGGAGTGGGGGAGAAGGGCGGGGAGAAAGGCAGCCTTCACAGTCCAGACTCCAACTTAGTGCTCCTCACAGGACAGAGGCAGGGCTTAGGCTAAGCCTGAACTGGGAAGATGTCCTGCAGAAGTCAGATGCCCATGCTCCCGCCCTCCCCTGCCCCTTTCTTCCCCAGGGAAGGCACTGGGCACATCAGGAGCCTGGACAACTGGTGGACATTCAGTGGAAGAAGGTGGGACGGTTCATTACAAAGCCATTGTTGGAGCAGGTGCAGGAACAGGGTATGGAGAGCTGGAGAAGGCCAGGCCAGAGACCCAAGGAATCCTGGCCATGTCCCTTGAACCCTTCTCCAAATCAATGAGCAAAATGGGGGTGTGTGTCCGAGGTCACTCCTCAACACCAAGGATCTGCTCAGGTGTGTGCCTGCCCGACAGCCTGCAGGACGGGGTCTCCATCCCCTAAGCACCAAGGCAGAAAGACAAATAAAATTGCCTTCCTGGAGTTTTGCTTTGTTTTTGAACTTAAATCACATTTGTTGCATTTCTTGAGCAAACTTCAGTCCCTTTTAAGTGGACCACGTAAGTCTGAACAACTATACCTAGTCACATGAGTATCTCTGTAATCACGACATAGAAGCGTTCCAGTTCCAGAACGTTCTCTTTCGCTTCCTCCTAGTTAAATCTTAAACTTTGTCTGCAATCAATCTGATCATTCCTTCCCATTTTATAAGCTCTCATATAAATGGAATCTTCTGTGACCTAGCCATCAGTGTCTGACTTCTTTCATTTGGTATTCTTTTGAATTGCATCCATGTTACAGAGTGCATTTTCCTGGAGTTTTTGCTTCATATAATTGATTGCTTTTGTTGGTTGGCACAACATTTATAACTGTTTATCTTTTTCAGAGAATGTGTAGTTCTTTATTAAAGGACATCTGTCCTTGTGTGGTTTAATGTTTTGGCCTTGAGTTCCATTTTGATCATAATGTTGGTACATTCTTACTCCCCATCCCCAATCCCAACCTGTCAAGACTTTCTCTTCCCCTGCATCCGTGTGTGTGTGTGTGTGTGTGTGTGTGTGTGTGTGTGTGTGTACTGGGGCTTGAACACAGGGCCTGTGCACTATCCCTTTGCCTTTTCCCTCATGCTCTACCACTTGAGCCACACCTTTACTTCTGTTTTTCAGGTGGTTCACTGAAGACAAGAGTCTCAGATTTTCCTGCTCAAGTTGGCCTTGAACCTCAGTCTACCTCTCTGAGCCCCCTGTGTAGCTAGGACTACAAGCATGAGCACTGGTGCCCAGCAACATTTTATAATCTCTTCACAGCGTCTAGAGCAGGTTCTCCATAGTTTCAAGACATCTGGTCTTCCATATTGGTTTAGAACACATTTCTAAACCCTTTCCAAACCCTGTCAGGAGTTGGTTGCGATCGCCTCACCTGGGAAGCGGTGATGAGGGTGACAGTGATGAGTCTGTCCCTCCTTGGACGGAAGCGCTTTTCCAAGCACCTGCGTGCTCTTTCAGGCTTTTCAATAAAGCTCCCATGTCTTCCACATCAGGACTTGCGCCGCTGTTATTAGACTTATTTTTAGATTGCTTTCTTTCTATCACTATTCTAAATAGTATCTTTCATGGAACTGTTTACTTTTTATAAGCAAGTATAGAGAAAACCAATTTAGTGTTGAGTACTGATCTTCTAGCTTGCCACTTTGATAAACTCTTTCATTAATTCTAATCATCAATCTGAGTAGATGACTTCGAAGTTTTCCATATCACATCTTCTGGAAGTAATGAGAGCTTCAGTCTCTTTCTAATCATTCCACATTTCCTTCCTTTTGGCTGTGGCCAGACATGCAATAAAACACTGATGAGAAGTCACCTGTTGATTTCTTGTGTTGTCTTTAAGGATACGCGTCTTAGCTTCCGCTACCACATGTGATGGTAATCAGTTCTGCAACTTAAGAAATTTGTTTTCTATTTCTGATAAGATAAGAATTTTAATCTTGCCCCCCCACAGGCCTTGTACATATGGGCAGATACCTCTCCAGCCCTAGAAAGTTAAGCTGGAAAAGGTATTTCTATTCAATGCTTTTATTGCATTGAGTTCTCTCCTTTAATCTGCTAATGTCTCTGCATATCCTTATGCATTTTACACTTATTTTATACTGTTACATAGTTATATAACCTATAAGTTAAACATACGATACACACACACACACACACACACACACACACACACACATAATATATATAAATGTTAAAATAGCCATAGTTTAAATCCAGTTTAGTCATGTTTATAAAAATAGTGTGATTTAGTTTTCAATGCTGTTTGAGGTACTGGTAATAAAACCTAGGACCTTGTACAGGCTAGGCAACTGCTCTACAGTTGAGTCACACCCAACTCAGCCCAGGATTCACCCTTAATTTTTAGCGAGGTACAAGGCTGAGGTTGTCCTGGTTTGAGTAACAAAATTCTACATTCCTTCTGTTCTAGTCTCAAAAAATTGCATACAATTACAATACCTGGGTATCCAAATATTAAGATTATCTTTGCTTGGTGTTTTCTATGTCCATGAATGTATGTATTGTATGTGGAGGGGGTATTGGGGCTTGAACTTAGGGCCTGGGCACTGTCACTAAGCTTTTTTCCTCAAGGCTAGCACTCTACCACTTGAGCCACAACTCCCCTTCTGGCTTTTTCAGTGCATGTGGTACCGAGGAATTAAATTCAGGGCTTTTGCATGCCAGGCCACACTCCCAGCCCCTATTTTAAAATTTTCTTGAGTCCCTTAAAGTATTAAAATTTTTAGCCATAATCCCTCCCAATTTGAGATCTTTTCTTTCCTGTGGATTTTAGTTCTTTTCCTGTGTGTCTGTCACTTTCTCTGGCCTGCTCTCACTTGGTTTGTCCACTCATGGCTGGCTCTCTATCACTGGAGCTACAGCCCTACCTCCAAATTTTTACTGGTTAACTGGAGATATCACTCCCCTAGATTTGGCTTCCCAGGCTGGCTTCAAAGCACAGTTCTCATATCTTAGCCTCCTGAGTAGTTAGGGTTACAGTAGTGAGACAACCGTGCCAGGTTTCTCTTGTTTTATTAATGTTTCATTGTGACATTTCCATGGATGCATACAATGTCAAACTGTCTATCACTCACTTTCTGACATCTTTTCTCCCTTCCAAAACAATGTCAACTGGCTTCACTGTTATTTTTCCCCTGCCAATCCTGGGGCTTGAACTCAGGGCGTGGGCCCTGTCCCTGAACCGTCCTGTGCTCAAGGCTAGTGCTCTACCACTTGGGCCATAGCACCACTTCTGGCCTTTTCTGAGTAGTTAATTGGAGATAAGAGACTCGTGGACTTTCCTGCTTTGTCTGTCTATGAATTGTGATCACGCCTCTTGGGTGGTGAGAGCCACCAACAAGCAACCAGCTTATTGTTCTATTTTCATACCTGCAAACCAATTCCTTCTGCATCCATCCTCATTCATCCTCTGGGTTCCCTTAACTCCCTTCCTACTGATTCTTTTGGCAAGGTCTGGCCACAGAGAACAGGCTGGCCTTGAACTTGAGCTCCTCTGCGTCAACCTCATGGATGTGGGATGACAGGCAGGTATTACCATGGTTGGCTTCACTCCTGCTTTCTCCATCTTCACTTACATTTATGTCTCTCCTCTTCTGAGTTGTGTATTCTGATCATTTCTGCAGGGCTATTTTCTAGTTCATATTGATCTTGTCATCTACATCCAACTGAGATTCTTACACCATCAATTACAATGTTCATTTCCAGAAGCTGTATTTGGCTTATTTTTCCAGTCATTCTTGAGCTGTTTCTACATTCACGTGTGTGTGTGTGTGTGTGTGTGTGCATCCATCTTGCATTTCTCTTTTCTGATCCCAAACCAGGACTCAAAACTTGCTATCTGGTGCTTGCTTTTGCTCACTGGCTGGTGCCATAAGCCATGCCTCCAACCTTGTCTTGTATTTCTTTAAACATTTTCTTTCTTTTTTTTTTTTTTGGCCAGTCCTGGAGCTTGCACTCAGGGCCTGAGCACTGTCCTTGGGCTTTCCTCAAGGCTAGAGCTCTACCACTTGAGCCACAGCACCACTTTCAGCTTTTTCTAGGTATGTGGTACCGAGGAATCAAACCTGGGTCTTCGTGCATGCTAGGCTACCACCAGGCCAAACTCTTGGCCCTTAGACATTTTCTATATGATTTTTTAAAATATTTTGTATTTGGGAATTCCAACAGTACAATAGGGGATGTCTAAGTATATTGTTTCATAGCTGTCTCTGACTCGTGGTAGTTTGTTTCCTTGTAGTTTGTCAATCACCAGCTGTGAGCTCATATTTGGTTGAGGTTAATGTGAGGGAATCATGATTTCCTAAACTGCAGAGTAAATCTGAACTTGTTCCTAGCGGGAGCCACAAATACTGATAATTGGCACCACTTCAGTCACCATTCAGAAACTGGATCAGAGCGGGGGAGGGGGGTCTCAGGTTCAATGCTCTCACCCCATCCCTGGCCTAGACTCAATTTACCTATCTCAATACTTACTGTAAATGTGTTTGCATCACTCCATACCTAAGCTTCAATTCTCGATTGCCCTGCCATGTTTTTCTTGGAAGAAGGGATTTAGTCCCAAGAGACTTTTCTAACTTTCTAGTAAGCCCAGCAACACATGAAAAAGAATGGTTTGCACTTGACACTGGTGACTCACACTGTAAATCCTAGCTCCTCAGGAGGCTGAGATCTGAGAACTGGGGTTCAAAGTAAGCCCAAGCAAAAGTAAGACTCATCTCCAATTAATCAGCAAAAAGAGGAGGAGGAGGAGGAGGAGGAGGAGGAGGAGGAGGAGGAGGAGGAGGAGAGGAGGAGAAAAAGGGGAAGCCGCTGCCAGAAACAGATTGTGACTCAAGTGGTAATACATCATCCTTGAATGAGAAAGGTAAGGCATAGCACAAAGGCCCTGAGTTCAAGCCCTAGTACCAGCATACACAAGATACACACACACACACACTTTAATTCACTTTGCTCATTGTATTTCTTGAAGCTTACTCCCCATGTCTTGCTAAAAGTGCATCTTTCATCCCCATTTTATTGATGAGAAAAGTGAGGTCCAGGAAATTAAGTATCTAGTTTGAAATGACACACCATACCAGCTATAGGCTACGGAACAGAACCCAGGCTCTCAGACTCCAGAGCTTGAGTCTTTCACCAGAGACATGCTGACCCAAAGAAGTATGTTTAGAGAGTTGTTGCCTTGGCCAGGACTCAGGGTGGATAAGCTGAGAGCTCCTGCTAGGAGAAAGAGTGAGAGCATCAAGCCTGGCTGTGGAGCTGCCATCTCAGTCAGCTCCCCCTACGCTGGGAAGGAGTCAGCCAGCACCTTCCTGATCTCCTGTTTCCATGGCAACCCCAGGCCCTCCACAGGGAGAGGCAAAACCCACAAGCAATGTGTGGAACATTCCTGAACTGTGAGCCCTCATTACAGGTGAGGACAGTGTGAGGGGCTCAGAGGAAAGAGAACATGCCAGAAGGGATAGTGTTCACACAGGCCACCATGCTACTCTCTAACTCCTCTCTCCTCATTTACACTGCTGCCCTGGAGTCCCAGGTCCAGAAGCAGGCTGTGGTCAGCTAGGTGCTTGCCCCCTACAGTGCCCAGTCTCCACTTTTCTTTCAACAACAGTCCACTCACACCTCCTCCATTCTGGTAGCTGAGGACAACTGCAAGACCCATCCAGACCCTAAGAGCCAATTAAGGCCAGGAGACGAGGGGCCATGGCAGTATAATAGAGCTGGGCGTCTCCACAGGCTCGCCAGCACAGGGACACTGAAGTTGGGCTTCGAGGCGTCCTGAAAACTTCAGTCTGATAGAGAGGAAGGGCATTCCAGGCCCAAGGAACCATAATGTAGTAGGCTCAGAGCCATGAGAGGGCTTATTTTCCTTAGCACAGTGAGGTAAGCAGGAAAAGTGGTCTCAGAAAGGAGCCAGGACAGAGCTTAAGTCATCTTAGAAAGATGCTGGGACCAGAGGCTTCCTCGAGGAAGTCATATGCAGTCCTGGCTTTACAATGGCACAGCCAAGTCCCACTGTCGTCACGGGATGGAGGACGGACAGGAATCAGGAAGTGTAGCAAGGAACCCCAGGCAGTATGCAGAGAGAAACCACCGGAGCCAGGACAACAATGACTCTGGTGGCATGAGAAAGGGGGTGTACCTGAGGGATGGTTAGATGGGCAGATTGACAGGTGAAAAAGCTCCATGCACTGATTCAGGAGGGCGTCTCCAAAGCAAGGAGGCCCTTACTGAGTCACGTGGTAACTGTCATGTCTCCTAAGATGCCGGGAGCTAAGCTCCCTCAAGTGTGGTTACCGTGTTTTCCTCCAGATCCATAGGGGAAAAGAACATTCCAGAGACTCCAGCAGCCTCCATCCACCCAGTGGGTACTTGGCACACCTGAACTGCCCCAGCCCTGAGAGGGGATCTCAGGGCTGAGGGGTCAGCCGTGCAATGCACCCTGAGCAGCTGCTGTCTCCCGTTGGCTAGGTGGCTGTTCCCCTCGCTCCCAGCTCTGTCCCAGGCCCGTGTCTGTCGCCAGGTTAGCTATGCAGCTGCTTGGTGACAGAGCCTGAGTCTCCATGGAGAATGCCAAGTCAATTGTTAATGACTGAACATTCAGGAATGGTGGCACAGCACTGAGAACTGTATTCAGATTCCTGACTCCACCCTAATGGGCTGCAGGCTGTTGAACAGCACTCAGCCAGCTTAAAGGGTATTCACACCTGACAATCATTCCCTCTGGGGCCCAGATCCCTCCCACTCAGCTCTTCACACCGCTCCTCCTCAGCTACTCACACTCTTCTCACTCAGCTCTTACACACCTCCTCTCAGGTATCACACCCTGCCACTCAGCTTTTCACACCCCTCCCCCAGCTGTTCACACTCCCTCAGCTACTCACACCCTCCCCCCTCCCGCTGTCCACATCCTGACCTCTCTGGTCCCTCCTGCTCTTCACACTCGCCCTCTATTCCCATACTTCCTTCTCAAATCCCCTCTTCTACTCACACCGCCCTCTCAATTCCCCTCTGCTGTTCACACTGGCTCCTGGCTTGCTCCCACTCCTTCTCCCTCCTTGGCCTCTCCGGAGGCCAAGGCCACTCTCCTCTCCCGCCACATGGTCCCGACCGACCCTGGTCAGGCCCCAGGGCTCCTCACCACCGCTCTTTATCCCCAGCTAGGCCTGGTCTCCAAACAGGTCCCAGCCTGGACACCAGAGGCCAGAGTTGCATGGCTGGCCAGGGTCATTTGGGTCCTAGGCATGGCTGGCTTCACTTCCCTTGCACTTCAGCTCCCACAGTACCGCTCTCATCACACACCACACACCGGCACCCAGGAGCAGGAGAGGGGCGTGGCCGGAAGACGGTGGGCGTGGCCTGGGATGCGATGGGCGTGGCCGGTGAGGCGGTGGGCGTGGTATGGAAAGGCCATGGGCGTGGTCGTGACCCAGAGGGAAGCAGGCAGAGATGCTCTGGGCAAACCGCGCCCTTGAGGTGACCGGTGCCTTGCGCCATGGGCCACCCGTGGCCCAGGAGGGTGGGGGAGCCCAGCCAGCACCCGTTTCCTCCCCGGGGCGAGAGCCCAGCAGCCCCGGGCCAAGCGCCATAAAATTTAAAGAGGTGAGAGAGACACTGCGCAGAGCCTCAACATCTCAGGGAAATGAAATAAGGCCTCCCTCCGGGGCGCCCGCTCCCGCCCGCCGGATCACCCCGCGGGGTCCAGGTGCGGGCCGCGCTCCGCACCCCCTCTCCCGCGCGCAGGGCGCATCCCCTCCCCCACGCGGGAAGCCACCCAGCAATCCCCCCCTTCCACGGTCCCTAGGTCCACGGGGGGTCCGCTGGGGGGCGTCGCGGCCTGGTCCCCGCCCCTCCCCCGCGCCCCCGCGGTGCGCCCCCGCTGTGCGCCCCCCCGCCGTCCCCCGCTGCCCGCCCCCCTGGTGATGGATGGAGCCTTCGGGGAGCCTGCGCGGGCGGGCTGGGCGAGAGCGGAAATGAAGAGGATAAGATCTGAGCGCCGCGTGGCCGTGACACCGTGATATCCGCCCGCCCGGCTCGCGCGCCGCGCGCCGCGCTCCGCTCGGCTCCGCTCCGCGCCGGGTGATGGATGGCGGAGCTCCCCCGCCCACAGCCGGCGTCCCCGCACCCTGCACGCTCACGCGCGCTCACGCCAGCGGCGCCCACGCCAGCGGCGCCCACACACCCCGCCGCCTCGCTCCTGGCCCGGGCTCGCGGGCGTCCCGGCGCGCCCCGGCGCACCTCGGGCGCGGCGGCTCCTTCCTAGCCCCTGGCATCCTCTAGGCGGCCCATGTGCAAACCTCATCTTTCCTAGATGCCCGTCACAGGGCCCCAGTTGCCCTCCCTCTCCCGCGCCTGGCACCAGGACGGTGCTACTCAGGCCCGGGCAGGGGGCTCCAAAGGGAAGGCGGGCAAAGCAGCTAACTGTGCTTAGCGTCGGCTCAGGCCACTAAGGTCAGGCGTGGCGTGGTCTGGGGCAGCTGCAAGGCCAGTTGAGTCCAAATTGGCCTTACCCTCCGTGTTCCTATGGTTACCATCTTCCTGGAGCCATCGGCAGCATCTCCGTTACCGTGGTTACAGGCACCGCATCCCTCTCCACTGCATAGCTCCTGCTTGATTCCTATCGCCACTAGCATTCTTCCTTCCTTCCTTTCCCCCATTCTGTTTACACACTTATCTCCTCTGGGTATCCATCAGCTGTGGGTGCAGAGATGGGTGAGTGGATGCCCACCACCGGATAGCACAGTTGCAGGGACGGAATGGTTAACAACCAACAGGGCTGTGCTTTCTGCGGGATGAACGGGACGGCCTCACACGTAGTCGATTTGGGAGGAAGAATAGGTGGATATCACCAGACAGGGAAGAGCAACGGGAAGAAGAAAGGCGGAAAGGCATCGCCAGCATCCTTGACGCTTGAAGAAATAGATTCTCTGGAGGTGTCCTGGACAGGCATGAGGAGAGGTGTCAGTGTGGGTCCCTCTGAAGGGTCTTTAGTGATCCCAGTTCCCCTTGGCCTGTAGTTAAGAGCAGAGTTTGGAAATCTAATGGATCCAGGTTCGAATTTTGACTTTGCCACAGCCTCATACAGAAACTTTGAGCAGTTTTCTTTCTGTACAGTGTCTTGCCTCAGGGAATACTCTGGAAATAATTTGGATTTCTTCATATTCTCCCCCCTTGGAAACGAGCTTTAGAGAACCACTAGCATTAATTCTTTTGGCCTGTAGAGGCACTCACATTCCTCTTTTCCCTAACCTACTTCATAACCCCCATAGAACCAAGATGGGTTAGCATACTTTTAACCCTCCCTTAGCTGAGTGTGCAAACGTCTGATATGAAGGACCAACTGTAGAATTAGGTGTGTATTTACATAAATGAAATCATCCCTAACTTGTTTTCAGTCAACTATTTTCTGTTAATATATAGAGACCTAGGTCATTTATTCTACATGGCCGTGAATGAGTAGCCCACTGGGTGAAAACACCATACCTCTTAGTGTATGCTACGATTGCCAGACAAACAGACTTTTTTCTGATTCTGTTGCAATTGCAAATGACCCCGCAGTGAGCATCCTTTAGTGCAGGGGTACGGGTGTCTCTTTATGTATAATAACAACATAACTCTGGTGTTTGCACCAAGGGGAGACATTGCTGGGCCCTGCTATGCGTAACTTGCCAAGTTGTAATCTTTCCAAATTGCTTTAATTTACCTTCCACCTGCAGTGTGGAAGAATCTTCATTTTCTCACTACTGGACTTCAAATTTTTGCCTACTTAAAGAATCATTTAAAAAAAAATCTTGTGTGTGTTACTTCCCAATTATTAGTGAAATTGAGCAACTTTTCATTTCTTATGGGAAATTTCCATGTACTCCTCTGCATATTAGCCGTTCATATCTTTTGTTTTTTATTGCCTGTTTGCCTTTATCTTATTGGACTGGAATTATTTATTTAGTCTTAATATTAACTTTTTCCTTTCCTCTACTTTATGATTTAAAAATATTCTTAGCTCGGCTGGATTTGAGTGGTTTCCCGGCTTCAATCCTAGCTATTCAGGAGGCTGAGATCTCAATGACCGAGGTTCAAAGGCAGCTTGGGTAGAAACATCCTGGGGACTCCACTTCCAAAAATAACTAGCAAGTATGAGTTGAGTTGGGAAAGATGGAAGTAAGTGAGGGAGGGGTATCATTGATCAAGAGGCATTGTACTTACAACCAACAAAAAACAGGGTTGGAGGCATGATTCAAGGCCAAGGAAGCTTAAAGATTTGAATTCAGACCAGCAAAAAAAAAGTTTTCTGAAGTATTATTTCAAATATTAATTTTATATTAAAAGGAAAACAATAATTGGGTATATTATGAATTCTCAGGGCTTATGGTAATGTTCTAATACACATTTACATTGTAGAATAGTTAAGTAAATCTGATTAACAACAAATCCTTTACCTCATTTATTTTTCTTTTCATAATGAGAGCATATAAAATATACTTTAGTAATTCTGTTAAAAACAACTGGACCTAGGCTGGCCTCAAATTTGCTCTGTAGCAATCCCACCATCCTCCTATCTCAGCCTCCCTAGCTTTTGAGATTACAGGTGTGCACCACCACACCTGGTGACAAAAAACAACCCCACCCCTAAAAATTTTAATTTAGGATTCTTTTCTTCATGTATAATAATTTGGCAGAGAGATAGATAGGTAGATAAGGAACAGAGCTAAACAGAGAACCAAATTTGTTCATGTTTATCTTTATGGCTGGTGCTTTTCTTCCTCCTTCCTTCTTCTTTTCTTTCATTCTTTATCACTTTTCACCCTTCCCCCCTCCTTCTCCCTCTAACCATGCTAAGCTCTTTCAGTGCCTGTGTGTGTGTGTGTGTGTGTGTGTGTGTGTGTGTGTGTGTGTGTGTGTATGTGCTCGTCCTGGAGCTTAAGCTCTGATCCAGTAGATTGAACTGGGATTTGGGCAATGGGAGAAAATGGGTGGTACAAGAGAATAATGGTCATGCTTTATACAAAGCTCTCTGACCACAGACATTGCTGTGGTGGTAGCACCCTGTCCCACAGCAGTATTATTGTCACTGTCACTTAAATTTTTAAGCTTACGTAATCTAATTGATTGCTATTATTGAACAGTAATCTTATTGATTTATAAATATTTATCTTGTGCCAGGTGCAGTGACTCACACCTGTCATTCTAGCTACTCAGGAGGCTGAGATCTGATGATTGAGGTTCAGAGCTCTCTGGGGCAGACTCTTATCTCCAATTAACCACCAGAAAACCGGATGTGCTTCTATGACTTAAAGGATAGGGTAGAAGTCTTGAGCTGAAGAGCTCACCGACAGCTCCCAGGCCCAGAGTTCAAGACCCATGCCCCCCCCTCAAAAAAAGACACCTGCACATCCATGTTCACTGCTGCATTATTCAGAACAGCCAAGTTATACAAGCAGCCTAGATACCCTACAATAGATGACTGGATCAAGACGTGGTACCTATACACAATTGAATTTTACTCACCCATTAGCATAAGATTATGTCACATTTTCAGGGAAAATGATGGACCTAGAAGTAATATAAAATGAGGTAAGCTAAGCAAAGCTTAGAGAGCCAACGGGACTTATTTTCTCTCATATGTGGAAGCTAGATCTAAAATATATTGTGATATGGTAATTTATACAGGACTCCATAAACATTTACACACAAATAGTCAGACTAAAGGGGGATACTTTTATGGGAGGAAACCAAAGGTATAACTGCTCAGAACACTTAAATATTATTTATCTAACCAAATGGCAGGAAATGGGAACATGGGCTTTCTTTTCTTTTTAGGGGTGACAAAGGGAGTACAGCGTTGTCTGTTTGTGTGTCTCTTAACTTTTCCTCATTTTTCTTGCTCCCATTGAAATACTTCAGTTCCCCCTCCCCTCATTAGTCTTTAAGAAAGATATTCCATTTTTAGTATTTGAGCAATTATCCTTAAGTTCGTTTCTTTCTTACTATGACACTGGACTTGAGTTTAGGGCCAGTTATTTGCTAGGCAAATACTCTACCACCTGAGCTACACCCCTTAGTCCTGTCCTTGAATTTTAACATAAATAACTGCCACAAACAATCAAGCATTAATGCAATATCTTTAACATTATCCAAATAATATAAGGACTAAGATACTTCACTCATGTATCATCCACATCACTGTATTTTTATCGTCTAGCATCTAGAAGAATGTTACTTTCAACTCTCCCATTAGTTAGCTAGTTATGTTTTATAGCTAAGGCTTACCATATTTTATCAAATCTAAGATGTCATCGATTGTAAGAAACACCAGTATTTTATGTACCTTTGAGAAAAATGGGGTGACGTCAGTAAAAATGGCAAAGCAAGGATGTCTGAAAAGTCTTTCTTCCATAAAAGCAATGAAAACGTTACCCCCAAAATTGTCAGAAACAACTTCTTTAGAGCTCTGGAAATTAACCAAAGGTTTGCAGCAATCTGGGGAGTGTTTATTTAAACAGAAAAAGAAAAATTCCAGTGGCTGAATTTCAGTAAGAGCAGTGAGCTTTGTGGCATTTTAACTTTCCTGGTCCCATGGACTCTCCTCCACTCTGCTGGCGTCTTTTCATGGAATTACTGGGACACCCGGCATCCTGGAGGTGGCTAGAGAAGGGGCCATGGCTTGGACCATCCCCCTTGAAGCCCCATTCCCAGAGAGTTCCTTACTCCGTGGTTCCACAAAGGGACTCACAAAGCTTTCTTTATTTGACCTGAATGAGCCTTCATTTGGTTCAATCACCTTTTTTGTTTTTCAGGGTTTTGTGTCAGAAAAATTAGAGATAGGTGCTGTGGCTCACAGCTATAATTTTAGCTGCTCCAGAGGCTGAGATCTGAATATGATGTCTCAAAGCCAGCCCCAGTGGGGAACTATGGAGCTGTGGCTCAAGTGGTAGAGCGCCAGCCTTGAGCAAAAAGCCTAGGGACAGCACCCAGGATCTTGAGTTCAAGACACACACACACACACACACACACACACACATACACACACACACACACGAGAGAGAGAGAGAGAGAGAGAGAGAGAGAGAGAGAGAGAGAGAGAGAGAGAGAGAGAGAGAGAGAGAGAGAGAGGGAGGGAGGGAGGGAGGGAGGGAGGGAGGGAGGGAGGGGGAGGGAGGGAGAGAGAGAGAGAGAGAGAGAGGCAGAAGCATCAGTGGCTTACATTTGTAACCTACACAGGAGGTAAAGAATGAGGAGGATTGTGATTCAAGGCCAGCCTGGGTACAGAAGTTCATGAGTCCTCATTTCAAGTAATAGGTTGGTTGGGCCAGCTATAATGGGAAGCATAAATAAGAGGATCATGGTCCAGGCTAGCCCAGGTAAAAAAGCAAGACCCTATCTCAAAAATAATCAGAGCCAAAAGAGGTGCGGCTCAAGTGGCAGAGTCCTTACCTAGCAAGCA
The DNA here is from genome assembly GCF_031878675.1 of Megascapheus bottae. NCBI lineage: Eukaryota > Metazoa > Chordata > Mammalia > Rodentia > Geomyidae > Megascapheus > Megascapheus bottae. Next base: position 84,124,586 of record NC_143511.1, read on the forward strand.
TGAAGTCTCAAGTACAAAGCTCAGTCCATCCCTTCCCCACACAGACACAAAAGGATTCGAACCAACTGTTGAATAGTGGCTGTCCAAGCCTGTAATGACAGTTGGGGCAAGCCAGCCATAAAGGTGAAAGGGAAAATAAGAGGGGCTTGGGAAAGCTCTGACATCACACATGTGTAGAGCTATGCACACATTCAGGAAAAATGTGAGAAGGACTTAAGTTCTCACCCCTGCTATCCTTGAGGTTTTGTACAAACAGAAAGGAAAGATAAGGTATTTTATTCTGCATATTGGAGTGTTGAAGGCATACCCCCCCCCACAGAGCTTCTCCAAAAGACTTAGAAACTTACCCTTTGTAAGTATGTAAGGAAATTTTGTCCAGTTATGTGCTGACTAAGCAGGGGTATCACACAAAACAAGGATATAGACTTTACCCACTAATTATACAAAAGCTCCCTAGACAAACTAGGCAAACAAAAACTGGCACAATGGTAAGTTTTAGAAGAGGGAAGAAAGAGTGATTGTGTTTACAGAGGGGCCACCTTCAATTATTTGAAACACTTTTTCTTTTGTTCTATTTTTTATTGTTGTTCTGCTGGTACCAAGATTCGAACTCAGTGCCTCATGTTCACTTGGCTTCCTTGCTCCTAGATGGTGCTGTATCACTTGAGCCATGACTATAGCCAGTCTTTCTATTGGTTAATTGGAAAATTGAATCCAATGTTCCTCTGGATTTCAGCTTACTAAGTAGCTGGGGTTATATACATAAGCCACTGGCACCCAACAAATGTCCAATTCTTAAAACAAAATTGAGACACACAAAGCAACAAGATAATATGGCTCTCAAATGGAAAGAAAGTCAGTTAATCAAAGCTGATTCTATGAAAACTCAGATATCAAACTTACGAATAAGATGCTTTAAGTCAGCTATTCCAAAAAATGTTCAGGTCGGGCACAGTGGCTCATGCCTGTAATTCTAGCTACTCAGGAGGCCGAGATCTGAGGATCACAGTTCAAAGCCAGCTCAGGCACTAAAATCTGTGAGACTCTTGTCTCCAGTTAACCACTAGAAAACTGGAAGTGGAGCTGTGGCTCCAGGTGTAGGGCAGTAGCCTTGAGCTGAAGAGCTCAGGGACAGTGTCCAGGCCAGAGTTCAAGTCCCACGACTGACAAAAACAGAAAAAGTATGTTCAAAACCGGGTGTCAGTGCCTTACACCTGTAATTCTCATTATTCAAAAAGCTGAAATCTGAGGATTGTGTTTCAAAGCCAGCCTAGATAGGAAAATCCATGAGGTTCTCATCTTCAGTGAACTACCACAAAAGCCAAAACTGTAGCCTTGAGCAAAAAATCCCAGAGACAGTGACCAGGCCCTGAGTTCAAACCTCAGGACCAGCACACATAAAGAATACGTATATAGTGTCTAAGAGCAAATATCAGTAAGTAGAGATGTAGGAAATAAAAATTCAAACAAGTATAATTTATGTGAAAAGTTTACTGGAAGGGCCTAAAAGCCTATCAGAAAAATGGGGGAGAAAGAATACACAAACCTAACGATAGGTCAACTGAAATTCTCCAGTATGGGAAATAAAATGGAGGAAAAATTAGAGGCTTGGAGACCTCTGCGTCGAACATCTGTACTATCTGTACTAACAGAGTTCTGTACTAACTGGAGTTCTAAAAGAAGGGAGAGGAAACAGAAAGAATAGTTTAAGGAATATTAGCTTCAAACCTCCTAAATTTTATTTTTAAAAATGTATCTATATATTTAAGAAACTTGGGGCAAGGAGTTTGGCCTAGTGATAGAGTGCTTGCCTAGCATGCACAAAGGCCCAGGTTCGATTCCTCAGTACCACTTACATAGAAAAAAGCCAGAAGTGGTGCTGAGGCTAAAGTGGCAGAGCTCTAGCCTTGAGAAAGTCCAGTGACAGTGCTCAGGCCCTGAGTTCAAGCCCAGGACTGGCAAAAGAAAAAAGAAAGAAAGAAAGAAAGAAAGAAAGAAAGAAAGAAAGAAAGAAAGAAAGAAAGAAAAGAAAGAAAGAAATTCAGTGAATTCCAAGTTAGATACAATCAGATCCACACTTAGACACATCATAAATTGTTCAAAAATAAGGAAAGAATATTGAAAACATTCAAGAGATTCATTGCACACAAAGGATGTTGAATAAGATTAGCAGCTGATATCTTGCCAGAAACCATAGAGGTCACAGAGCCAATGACATATCAAAGTATTGAAGAAAACAAAAAACTCTGCCATGGCCCAGTGGTACCACACACTCCTATAGTTCTAGCTGTTTAGGAGTAGAGATGGAGCCCAATCTGAGACTGGCCTTGAAAAAAGTACAAACCATTTTGAAAAGAATAAAGTAAAGCAAAAAGGATTGAGGCATGGATCAGGTGGAAAAAAGAATTTGCCTAGCCAATACAAGGCCCTGAGTTCAAATCCAATATTGAGAAAAGTCCCAAGTCAAATGAGAATATATATCTTGCAGAGACATCCTTCAAAAATTAAGGAGAAATTACATTTATATTAGTGAGAGAATTCATCACTATCACATCTGCTCTAGCCCTAAAAAAAGTTTGCCAATGGTAAGACTAAACAAAAAGACACTAAAATAGTAATCCCAATTTATACAAAGAAATAAATATTAAGATGGAAATAAATTTGACATAAAATAGAAAAACAATAAACAACAAAGCTCAAAATTGTTTTGTTTTGTTTTTTAAATCATAAAATTGTCAACCCTTGCCGGGTGCAGTGGCTCAAGCCTGTACTACCAGTTACTTGGGAGGCTGAGATCTGAGGATCACAGTTCAAAGCCAGCCCAGGCATTAAAGTCCATGAGACTCTTATCTCCAATTAATCTCCAAACAACCGAAGTGGTGCTGTGGCTCCAGGAGTAGGGCGGTAGCCTTGAGCCTAAGAGCCTCAGGGACAGTCCCAGGCCCTGAGTTCAAGTCCCACTACCGGCAAAAAAAATTATAAATGCTTTAACAAATTTAACCAATAAAAAAGAACTTAAATTACCAAAATCATAAATGGAAAAAACATACTACTGATCTTTCAGGAATAAAAAGTAGTATAAGGGAATACTTTGAACAAATTAAATAACCTATACAAAATGGATAAGGGTATGTCTAAGGAAGACATGAATTATTGGAAGTAAATTAAAAATTGAATAAACAGACTTGAATAAAAACTTTTCTGCAAAGAAAAGCTTTGAGTCTGGTAGCCTACTACTGAACTGTACCAAACATTTAAAGAGAAAGTCACGTGAATCCTTCATAAACTATTCCAAAAACATAAGAAAGGGAAATATTTTCCATGATTCAATGATGTCAGTATTAGCTTGATACTAAGACCAAAAACATCACACAGAAGCAAAACTACATAATTTCCTTTATCAACTGACGACATATATAAGCCTTCTCTGAGGTAGGGGTGGTGGCTCACACCTATAATCATAACTACTCAGGAGGCTGAGATCTGAGGATCGAGGTTCAAAGCCAGCCCAGGTACTAAAAAGACTCTTATCTCCAGTTAATCACCAGAAAACTGGAAGTGGTGCTGTGGCTCAAGGGGTAGGGCTGTAGCCTTGAGCTGAAGAGCTCAGGGACAATGCTCAAGCCCAGAGTCCAAGCCCCATGACCGACCCAAAAAAAAAAAAAAAGGAAAAGAAAAAAAAGACTGAGACTTGAACTTCATACCTGACACGTTATGCTCATTGGTAGATGCTCTACTACCTAGAGTTATGCCTCTAACGCCAACACAGTCAGCATTTCTAATTTTCTTCTCCTAGTACTCAGGTTGTGATTGCCTTTGCCCTCTACAGGCATTCAATTCATTTTATTTAGTTCCTTCTTGGTGGCAACCTTTGCAATGTCTCCCTGTACTGTTAACAATCTTACCTACTATGTTAGTCAGCTTTTCATCATAATAAAAAAACTACTTGACATGGGCTTCTTATAAAGAAGAGATACATTTAGCTCATTATTTTAGAAGGTCCAGGGTATGGTTCTGGCCTTAGCTCTGTTTTGGTAAAGACCATCTCTCAGTTGTAATACATCATGGCAGAGGCGCATGCGCACGTGTCTGTGTGTGTGTGTGTGTGTGTGTGTGTGTGTGTGTGTGTTCATGTATGTGTGTACAAGATTCTACATAGCTAAACAAGAAGCTAGAAAGCCTAGGCTCCCATAGTCTTTTCTGAAGACACAGCTTGAGTTACCTGAAAACCTCCCATTAGGCCTCATCTTTTAAGTTCCACCTCCCGATATCACCGTCTCAGGAGGCAAGTCTCCAGCCAGAGTGGGACCCTCGGGGAACACAACTTGACCATATGTAAATCCTACAATCGCTTATGGGATGTTGTAGGCCTCCATTAGCCTTCATTTTTCAACACAAAGTATTAAAACTATCTCCATCTCCAACAAAGCCTCCCTATCTTCCTCTTGCCGTCACCACCATAATGCAAATTCCTAACTGATTCCAAGACCAAGGAATCCAACGGGTCTCTTTAGCACGAGGAACTCTGTGGCTAGTGGCAACACTAAACTTCCCAGTTTAATGAAACCACATTGATACCAACTCATGGAAACACTTCTCTTGACCCCAGTATTCCAGTTGGAGCCAAATTAGCATAGTCCTAGGCACAGGGATACAAAGTAACAACTTTGTTTGAAAGGAGACATTCCCATTTTCATGCTTTGATTACACACCCTTGAATTCTGTTTAAACAATAACTGATACAATTGGCCACCATGCATCTGTCACATCCAGCGAGAATGTCTTCATCCTGCAAGCTGTTGCCATACCACGGGCCTCCAAAAAACTCATCCCTTTCTTTCCTCAGGCACCTGTTACAAGGTAATGGGAGCATGGTAAAAGGAGAATTCCATGAGCCATGAGCCCTCTTCCACATCTACTTTATTTTATATAAGAGAAGTCAGAAACAATGCTGGATGAAATACCATGACCGTGGATAAGATGGTGAAGGAGGTATTGAATGAAGGACAGTAGTCAGGGAAGACAGCAGAAGGACTATCCATTCCAATGAGAACAGTTGTTTCCCCATCCATTCTGAAGTGGTCCCTACATCCATCCTGCAGCCATGTGGTCATTCCACAGTGAATAGACCACAACATGAGCAATGATTATCACCAGATTCATTTTGATGAGAAGCTCATGTTGCCAGGCCCAGAGAATACCTTCATCCTGCTGGCCTGCTCAGCTCCTTATCCACTGAGGAAAGAAAGAAGTAACTGGGAAAGGATGTGCCAATTCACTAGAGTACTAAGATTCTTGTCTGCGAAGGCTGCTCTTTGATGAACATTTAACATGAGATGTGATATTTTGGATATCTATTTTTTTCCCTTCAATTTCTTTTCACCAATTTTCCAATCTAAGTCCATTGAATATTCAACCAATCCTTGATTTTTTAAATTAATCACTAGATCTACATTGAGTCTGTACCTCTGTCCATCGCTCTTTCAAGGCAGAATGAGCAAGGAGGTGCACTGCCCAGAAGCCCACTGGGGAGATTTCCCTTCCCTACTGCTCTTTAGAACAGTTCTTTTTTTTTTTTTTTTTTTTTTTGCCAGTCCTGGGCTTGAGTTCAGGGCCTGAGCACCTGACTTTCTCAAGGCTAGAGCTCTACCACTTGAACCTCAGCACTACTTCTGGCTTTTTTCTATATGTGGTGCCGAGGAATCAAACCCGGGTCTTCATGCATGCTAGGCAAGCACTTTAACCACTAGGCCAAACTCCCAGCCCGTCTTTAGAAGGGTTCTAAGGCAAGGTGTAGCACCTCAGGGTCTCCTTGCAGCCAGCTCCAGCTTGTCATGCAGATGCTCTCATTCTCAGTTAACTAGCCACCAGGAAACTCCTCACGCATGCAAAGGCGAAGATTGGAAGGAAGGAGGAAAAGTAGCAGAAGGAGGAGCTGGTGGCTCATCCAACATACTCATCCTTCTAGACCAGCTCAAGCCCGACCTGGTATAAACCACTTCCACCTGAACATCGAGTGATGTAATATGGTGGATATGGATGATGAGAGTTTTTTGGGAACCTATTTGGGATCATAATGAAACTGACAAAAGCCAAAACCCTGTTAGTTGCCAAATTACTATAATCTCCTTTTCTAATTGTTGGGCCACAGTGACATTTTAGGTCCTTTAGCATACAATGATCCCCCAAAGTCTAGTTATTTCCCTTCCTCACTGTACTGGCACTGTTAGGTGACTCCAGAGCCCTGTAGGAAAGAAAGCCTAGGAGGAAGAGTTATAGCACATTATGAAAGTGGTATAGAATACAGTTTGGGCAGTTGGCAATTCTTCAAGACTTCCCATTACTCAAGAAGTCTCAATCTATGAATTGGCCCAAGTTGAAATTGCTTTAGCAAATGCAGCTCTGGGTTGGGTCATTTCAGGCTGAGACTTCTCTTTACCAGGCCCAGAGCTTTTTACCCTCATATAAATCAAGAAAGATTGTTGTAGGTTGTTAGGGTCACTACGATCAACCAGCCAATACCAAAGCACTCTTCCTGTCAGACCATTCTGAATACTGCTTCCATTTCCACTGTGTTAACGATGCCTCCTTGGTCTCTGTCTGCTAAGTACCACTGCATCCCAGCTACCCAGGATGCCAGTGTCCCCACTGACCTCAGGGAGTCCACGGTTATGCCACCATTTCCCAGTGCAATTCCCTGATTAGTATTTTGAAGTTGTTTGTTTGATTGAGATGAGGTCCCACTATATTGCCTAAGCCGGCTTTAAATTCCCCGGCTCGAGTAATCTTGCTCCAGACTCCCAAATAGCTGGATTCATAGGAATAGAGCCACCGCATCAAGGCACCACATCAGGCTTATCAATAATGTCTTCTTTTTGAATTGTTATTATAAAGATGATGACAGAGGGGGGTGACAGTTTAATAAGTCAGCTCATGAGTACATTTTGTACATTTTGAACAATGTCACTCCTTCCCTTGCTCTCTCAGTTTTCCGATTTCTTTCCTTCCTTCCTTCCTTCCTTCCTTCCTTCCTTCCTTCCTTCCTTCCTTCCTTCCTTCCTTCTTTCTCCTATTTTGTTAGTTGTGGGGTTTGAGCTCAAGGCCTGGGCGCTGTCCCTGAGCTCTTTGACTCAAGGCTAGTGTTCTACCACTTTCAGCCACATCTCCACTTCTGGTTTCCTGGTAGTTAATTGTAATGAGACTGCCCTGGCTGGCTTTGAATTGTGATCCTCAGATCTCAGCCTCTTGAGTAGCTAGGACCCCCCCATCGCCCAGCTCCAGTGTATTTCGTAAAGCCTTGGTGAGTCCTTTGGGTCTAATAGGAGACAGAACAAGAGGGTGAATAAACAGACTCTACTAACAAATCCAGTCTAACATTCTGTTTTCCTAAGCTCTTATATCAAGAAAAGTTATCAAATCTTATTCAGTATGAGCCCTATTGCACGCTGGGTGAGTGAGCTTCTAACCACTGCAATCAACCTGGAAACTTTCCTTGTACGTTCCTACCAGTACCTTCAGATAGATCCAATATTATATGCCTTCCATCTGACCGGACACCCTTGCAGTCTATTCCTGGGTTGATTTGTATACACGATGCCTCTTTGCATTTTGTACCTGATCCCTTTAAGCTTTTGAGCCATAAGTCTGGGTTTAAGCCTAGAAGCAATGAGAGAAGGGGATGAGGGGGGGGTCTTGACAGTCACTGCTCTCCTGCTAGATATTCCCCCAGGAAAGATGGTTAGATAGCCCCCGGCGAGGGCTGAGTGATCACCTTCTCAGGATGAAGGTTTGGGATGTCTGAAACACTGACAAGAGTAATCACCAGTATCTGCTCAGATGTCCCCATCTCCAGTTTTGGGGCCCTACTTTCCTCATCAGTGCTCTCTTACTATGACATGAGCCCCTCTTAACGTCTTGATTCCTTTAGCAAGCAAAGGGCAGATTTCAGAGAAGGGAGTTGGTTCACCACTGTTGACTGAAACTAAGAACATGAGACAGTGGCCTGCTCCAATGCAAAGGACCCACCAAGAAGGCAGGTTCCAAAGGGGACAAGGAAAATCCGACAGGTTACCCTGTGTTCTACCATGTATTACCTTAGATTTTAGGTGACAGCATCAGCTTTCGTGGGGCTGCCAAAGGAGAAAGCTTAAAGTAGTTGAGGCCTGGCATGCAAAGGAAGAAATGCTTTGAAAAAAATGCAAAGCCAGGCAATGCCCAAGAGACAAGTCTTTTTTTTTTTTACTTGACTGGTCACTTAGATGATGGACTTCTTGCTGAAGGCACCTGGTTACCCTCACTGCCCTCGGAGAAGCTCTGAGTCCATTCAGAAAAGACTTCCAGGGGAGTGTCTGGTCAGGTCAGGACAGTTTTCTGTGTTCCTTAAGGTGACAGTGGCCCAGTGTGGTCACAAGAGGAGAGAAGAGCCCAGGCAGGCAAAGTATTATTATCCTCACCTGAAGAGACGAGGTCAGGGCATGGAGAATGTACAAAACAAGGCTCATGGGCGTTTCATGAAAATGGGGATTTCAGTTGAATGTCGCCCGTCAGTCAAGGGAGTTAGGAACTGTGGCAAAGCCCATCTTCCACTAGCAAACCTGGTCACCTGGCAAGGTGTGCATGGCCTGTTAAAGCATGGGGTGGGGAAGGGAAATTTAAACATCGACAAATGAGAGCAGGAGAAAGAGTTGGGGAGAATGTGAAGGAGGAGAGGCAGGCGTGACGGAATTCATGGGGGTTTGAGCCCCGCAGAGCACCCCAGGTCCACTTTCTCTCTCTTCTCTGTCTTCCCTTCCACTTCCCTCTTCTCTCTCCAGAAGCAATGAGGCGGCTGGGCCCGTCTGTGGCTCAGTGGTTAGCGGTTATATATTACTGGTCACATATTTTACACTCGGCAGCATGAATAAAAGGGCATAAAACTGCAATTAAATGTCTGAACTGTTGCTATTTTGGAAATTAAAACCGCCTCCATTATCCTCTGTGCAACTTACGATTACTGACTCTCAGGGCGGAGGAGCGGTTATTCCCACCACTTTAACCGACTTCTTTCCCATAAAAACCCATTGTTAATGGGTCCCCAGGGACCTCTGAAAATAACACAATCTGTAATAAAGAAATTAATAACATGCAGAGCAGGCCATGGCTAAAAAGCTTTTTAGAATACAGTAATGGTTCTGTTCCAAATGAAGAATACTTACACCCAAATTCCTCCCTCTGATGTTTGGTGGCCGTTTAGTGCCAGGGAGGTGAGAGACAACGAGTGAGTGACTTTCTTGGCATCAGAGATGGCAAGAGGGCCATGCCCAGTATGAGAAGGGCAGTTACCCCCAAATCAGCAACCCCCCAACTCTTGCTTCTCTGCCTCCTGTCTCCCATCCTGCCTCTCCCTTGTCTTCCTGTTTCTCTGTCTCTGTCACTTCCTGTTCCTGTCTGTTCTGATGCTTCTCATTGACCTCATTCTCCTCCTCTTCCTCCTCTTCCTCATATTCCACCCTCTCCTCCTCCACCTCTTTCTTCTCCTCTACTTTCTCTCATTCTCTCTTCTTCCCCCCATCCCTACCTGTCTCCCTCCCCATTTCTGTCCCAATCTGTCTCCACCTTTCTCTTTTACATTACCTCTCACCTCTCTACTATGCTTCTGTGGTTTTGGAAGCACCCCCATTTTCTTTTCTCTGTTTCATCAGTTTGCTGATTCCACATTCTATGCTTGGTCAACATCTGTCTTCTACGGCAATGCTTCTTTGTGCCTTTTCTACATTCCTCTTGCTGACTGTCTCTATCCACACATACCTTTACAGTCATGTGAAGCTTAACAATGAGAGGCATTTGGAGAAATGCCTCTGAGGTCATCATTATGTGACTCTCCTAGAGTGAACTCATCCGAACTCAAGCCCTCTGACGTGATATCACCATGCTGTGTCCTGTGTGGCGGTCATGGGGCATGCAGTCCTTTGGGTATGTGTGGAGATGCATATGGATGGGTGTATGTCCGCACATTTGTGTATTCATAGATATCACACACAGCTATGCATGTGTTAACCTCACTTTTTTTTCAGTCACCCTCTTTCTACTTCTAGCTTCCCTTCCTTCTGCTCTGCCATCTGTCTTTGCCTCTTGAAGCCTGTCTGCTCCTCTTGCATGCCAGAGCCTGTTCCTCTCAAAACCCCACATCCGCTGTATAAATCCAAAGCTCCTGGTGTTGTAATTCATGAGGCAATGTCATCATTTTCCTAAAATGAAGGGGCCATGGAGAAAACGTAACTGCCTCAAGAGTCAAGCTTTCCCTGAATTCTGTGACTCCGTCCACATGGGGGCCAGGAAATCTCAAAATAAGTGAGAGCCATTCTCCACATCTGTCCCCTCCCCAGGACTGAAAACAGGGTTTTGGAATCTGACAGACCCTTGCACTTCCATGCCGCTGCTCACTTCTCCACTGGCCATGGGACCTCAAGGAAATCACTAGAACTCTCTGGCGGTCAGTTTCCTCATTCGGAAAATGGGAAGCTAAGTAGTTGGTACACATTTGTGCTTTCTAGAATACACCAATGGTTCGGTCCCAAACGATGAATATTCACACCCAGATTCTTTCCTCTGATGGAATGGAGAATGGAAAACAGAAAGAAGATGCCAGAAACCCTCTGCAAGTGATGCTGAGCTTCCTCCCAAGGTGAAGAGGCAGCACCTTAAATCTGGGCTGGCCTTGTACCCTGCTGTGACCAGTGGAGTAGAGGGGAGTGGTCGCGTGTCATGTGGGACCTCATCTTCTCCCTTAAGGTTCTTACCAGGGAGGGTGAGAAGCAGTACAGGCAGGGCCAGGCTGTCCCAGCTGAGCCATGTCAGGGCCAGGCAGCCTGCAGCAGACAGCATGGCAGACCTGTGAAGGAGCCCAACCAGAGCAGCAGAAACACCCTGCTGAGCTCAGCCCAAACCCCTGATCCTCAGAATCATGAAGCAAAAGTCATTGAAATTTGTCCATTTTTAGAACTGGCTGCTTTCATAATGTTAAGTAGGGCTGTGCAACAGAACTTCAGAGCACTGCAAGTCCCTGCCCAGGACACAATGCCTCAAATCTCCCTCCACTCCCTGCCTCAGTGAATGTGTCTCTTCTTGGGCCCTTATGGAAGTACTTTCACACAGTAATTGTCTTTATGTGACTCGCTTACTTCACTTAACATGAGGCCCAAAGGATCATCCAGCTATGGTCTAGCTTGCCTTCCTCTTCCTCCTCCCCAAAGCACACACATTTTATTTTCTACTGCTTACTTTCTCCTCTAAAACTTTGAAAGTCATATAATCAATATCTATCCTTTGGTTATCCCTAAGCATTTTTTTTGCCCCTTGGATTTTTTTTTTGTGTGTGGGGGGGGGTGTCATTGGGAGCTCTCTGAGCTCTTCAGCTCAAGGCTACCACCCTACCCCAGGGCCTGGGCACTGTCCTTGAGCTCTTCAGCTCCAGGGTACCACCCTACCCTTGAGCCAAGCCTCACTTCCCATTTTCTAGAGGTTAACTGGAGATAAGAGTCTCAGGTCCTATTGTTCCCCATGTGGCTTTGAACCTTGATCCTCAGATCTCACCCTCCTGAGTAGCTAGGATTATAGGTATGAGCCACCGCCCCAGCACCCCTTGGATTTTTTAACTACTTGTTAACATAGACCTAGAAAAATATGAATCCAAATTTGTGTGATTCACTTTAAAAAAATGAGAAAATTGACACTTTGCTTTCTCAAGGTTAGAGTGCTACCACTGGAGCCACACACCACTTACAGCTTTTTTCTATGTTATATGGTACCGAGGAATCGAATCTTCGTCCATGCTAGCCAAGCACTCTACCACTAGGCCAAACTCCCAGCTGAAAATGGACACTTTTAAAATTCTATCCTCTACAAAAATTCACATTCACAGATCCTTTGGAGTTTGAATTGTGATTTCAACTTGTTATTTAATTTTTGTTTTGTTTTATTGTCACTACTGGGATTTGAACTCCAGGCCTTGTACTTGCTATGCAAGGATTCTACTAGTTAAGCTATAGTCCCAACCCTTACTTAAAGAAAAAGAAAGAAACAAGCAAAAACTAGCACTAAGCAGGTGCTGGTAGTTCACATCCTAGCTACTCAGAAGGCTGAGTACCATGGTTCAAAGCCGGCCTGGATAGGAAAGTCTGTGAGACTTTTATTTCCAATGAACTTTCAAAAAGCCCTAAATAAATCTGTGGCTCAAGTGAAAGAACACTAGCATTGAGAGAAACAAGCTCAGGGATAGTGCCCAGGCCCTGGTTCAAGCCCTAGGACCATGGTACAATTGAGGGAAGGGCTTGTTTATGGAAGAGCCGTCTACTAGGGATATGTCTTTAAAGGCTATATCTTGCCCTGGCTTTGTCTCTCTGATTTCTGACCGTCATGAAGTAAGCAGCCTCTGCCACAGGCTCTCACCTCCAAGACATTCTGCCTCAGCGTAGGTCAGGCCAACCTTGGATCAAAATCTTGGAAACTGTGAGCTGACTTAAATGTTTCCTCCTATTAAATGGTTCTATCAGGTATTTGCCACCAGGGCAAAGAAAACAATCCAAAGAGAAAATAGTCTAACACAGCCTCCCCCCCCTCCTCCTCCTCTTTCTTCTTCTTCTTCTTCTTCTTCTTCTTCTTCTTCTTCTTCTTCTTCTTCTTCTTCTTCTTCTTCTTCTTCTTCCTTTTTGCCAGTCCTGGGTCTTGAACTCAGGGCCTGGGCACTGTACTTGAGCTTTCTTAAAGCTAGCTATCACTCTACCACTTGAGCCATAGTACCACTTTTGGCTTTTTCTGTGTATGTGGTAACCAAGGAATCAAACTCAGAGCTTTGTGCATACAAGGCAAACTCCTGGCCTCAGCCCTCTGCTTTCTTCTGACTTTCTTTTTCTTCTTTCTGGAATTCATTTTGTATTAGCTCTAAGTGAGCCTGGGAGTGGCATGCTTTCCATGTTTCTGGATGTATGATAAGCTCTCATTTCATTTTTCCTTGAGTAAGCACATTAAAGATATTATTTCTTCTTCCATCTGACAGAGCTGACGAAAAGTCTGATGTGCATTTGATTTTCATTTCTTTGTAGGTAAATTTTTAAGTGTTTTTTTGGGGGGGACACTTTTATGATTCCTATAACTCTAGAGGATAGATGTGTGCATTTTAAAGTCTACTTTCCTCATCTCTTAACTTTCCCTTCATCTTATTATTTCACACACCAGCACAGGAAGTGCCTAGCACAACTTCTCTTACTCTTCTGGGTTTGATTTTTTAACTAATGCATTTTTAATTGTGATAAAAATCACCATCAAATCACTACCTTCACCATGTCTTACTGTGGGCCTAACTACTGTCCCGTGGTTGTACAATCATCACCATCCATCTTCAGACCTTCTTGCCTTGCAAAGCGAAAACACTGACTCTCCCTCTCAAGCACAGATGTTCACCACACACACACACACACACACACACACACACACACTCCTGCACACACGCTAAAAACACCAGCACCTCCTCGAGACAGCACTTAGGAGTGATTCTCTCAATGTCCAGGGAGTGCCTTGCTCTGAAGCAATATCCACGAGTGTGAATTACAAGGGTCAGCTGTGGTGTGGCCCTGGAAACACAGGGGCTCTGTCTATTCTTATCCCAGAAGTGCACAGACTTCCTGAAGTTGGGCGTTCCATCAGGAGAGCCTGCTCCCACTGCCTGAATCCCCAGGGCCTGCATCTGTCCAGGCTCACCGGGCACCAGCCAATAGGGAAATGTCCTGGGAAGTTGGAACAGGATAAGGACCAGGCCAGCAAGGTAGGTAGAGCACACTGTGTAAGGAGGTGTCCGCTCATGACCACCTGCCCTGCCCTGAGAGTGCATGCTCCTGGTGTTGTACTCCTGGCTTCCTCTTTTGCCCCTCCGGGGCCAGCCTGACAGCCACGGCTGGCGTTTGGCTACAATGTACCATGCTCTGAGCCAGTCACTTGGCACCTTAATCCACCTGTGCACCTCCAGGCCAGGCACCGAGTACTCAGGTGCTGTATTACCTCCTGTCCTCACAGCTTCCCCGGGCAGTGGGACTCGGGCTCTCCCCATTACAAGTGGATGAACAGTTTGGAGCCTGGCTACCCAGGGAACCAGCAACAGCACCTGGGAAGTCTTCACTTCTCCTGCCCCCCTGGGCCCTCCCCACCCCGGATGTCTTCTGTGAGACCTTACACCAACCCTCACCTCATCCGGTATTTATAGCTTTGCCCATAAAAGGACAAACCATCCCGATAAGATAGAAACATTTTATGGGGCAACAAAAATATAGATAAAATTTTATAGTGCAAATCAGGAGGAGGAAAGTATTAAGTTCCACAAACACCTTTAAATTTTAAACAGCCCCCATTGCAGGGTCCCTAGAGCCAAGCCTAAATAATGGATCAGAAAAGGGATAAATCTCCCTGGTCCCCGTGTGACTCTGGGACAGGCCTGATCGACAAGCAGACAGGAAGGGGGAGGGCGAGCGCCGGGCCGGTGCAGTACCGGGCCCTGGTGGACCGCAGTGCGGGCACACAGCCTCGTCTTTATTGTACTTATAAAATATACATGGCCCTTTATTGAATTGCCTGCTGTCGAAATCTGCAAGAACGTTATTGCCTTTTACTGTCCTGGAGAGAGGCAGAGCAGCAACATCTGTGTAATTTCATAAGATGCAGGAGTCATAAATCTGATTGTGCCGGATATAAGATCGATCGTAAAAAATCACGCATTGAACAGAGATTGGGGATGCTGGGAAAACAGCAGGGGAAGAGCAGCTCTGGGGTGCCACTCTACACCCCGTGTGTGTGTGTGTGTGTGTGTGTGTGTGTGTGTGTGTGTGTGTGTGTGTGTGTGTGTGGCTGGGTGCCAAGTAGGACCCTGGCCTGCAGGTGTTTTGGAGGAGTGATGCCCTGTCTGGGGTCACCCAAAGCCTCTCCTGGGTTCTGGGCCTCTGAGGTCAGAGTCCCAGTGTGGGCTGAAAAAACCCTTTCCAAGCCCAGGACAGAAGCAGGAGCTAGTTTGGGCTCCTAAAATGGACAGAAGGAGGTAGATGCTCATACAGGCAGATCTCCCACTCACTGTGATCTGTCCTTCAATGGTCAGCTCCACTCTAGGAGACATGTCCAAGGACACAAAGGTAAAATGGAGGGAAACACACACACGCGCGCGCACACACACACACACACACACACACACACACACACACACGCTAGCCCCTGTCTCAAGTCCTCTGACCATCACCCACAAAGATCCAACTGCTTGATTCTTCTCTTTGGTCAAAACATCCTTGCGACAGACCTAGTGGTTCATGCCCCTAATCGAAGCTACTTGGGAAGCAGGAATCCAGAGGATCGTGGTTCAAGGCCATCCCACACCGGAAAAAAAAAAAAAAAGCTGAGTATGGTGGTACGTGACTGATTCCAGCAAAGTAATTGTGGCAGAATTCTTTTTCTTGTAAAAATGGTCCTTTTTAACCAATAGTACCTACTAGAGAAACTATTGGAAGTATACTTGAGTTTAGCCTTATTAGAGAGAAATTGGGGTATATACTTTTCCTGGGCATTCTACCCTAATCCTCACCCTTGGCCCCTGGGTGAGCATTATACTAGACAATGCATAAACTTCCTGATCCAGACATCTTAATTCTATGTCTCTGTCCCAGAAGAATCATCATATGCATGTTCATTTTCCTTTTTTTCTTTTTTTCTTTTGTCATGGGGCTTGAACTCTGGGCCTGGGCTACTGCCCTACCTCTTGAGCCACTTTCCCTCTTCCCATTTTCAAGTGATTAATTGGAGATAAGAGTTTCATGGTCTTTAGGGCCCTCGCTGGTTTTGAACCGTGCTCCTCAGATGTCAGCCTCCTGAGTAGCTAGAATTACAGACGTGAGCCACCATGCCCCGGCTGGATGTTCATCTTTCATGGAACAATCTGTTTCCATAAAGTAGGCACTTAGTAAGTGAGAACTGAAATACATGTCATTACCAGAGCAGTCACTGTCCACGTGTGGCACTGATTAGCCAGATGTGATAAGGCCTGGGATCTAACATATATGCCAGGTTTCAAAGACTAGTATTCCCCGCAAAAGTATCTCTCTAATTCTATATTGTTTTCACATTGACATTGTCATCTACTGTATCTCTTGGGTGATATAAGATATATTAGCAAAATTCATTCCACTTGCTTCGTTACATTTTTCTTGGTGGGTCAACAAGAAAATTAAAACTACATGTGCATTTCATATTATATTTCTATTGAAAAGTGCTCTTTCACTATAGAACACTACATAGCCTTTGAAATAGTAAGGCACATTTGAGAAAATGTTTGTAATTCATTAAGTTAATATAGAATGTACAGAACTAGAAAGTTAGGATGATCTCAATTCAGAGAATTTTTTTTTGTCACCTGACAGATAAAGTCATACCTGTAAACTTAGCTACTCAGGAAGCTGAGGTTACACTTTGAAGCAAACCTGGGCAGAAAAGACCATGCAACTCATTTCCAAGCAACCATCAAAAAACTGGAAGCAGAGGTGTGGCTTAAGTGGTAGAGTGAAAAAGCTAAGCATAGAACAAGAGGACTTGAGTTCCAGCACTGAAGGGGGAAAAAAGACATATAAACCACATCCTGGGAGTGAACTTGGGGAAGAGACAATCATTATTTAATTGTTTTGTGCCAGGTAGATATTTCTTCTGCATGTGACATGATTTTCAGTGGGAAAGAGGAGGAACAAGAGCAGTCTAACAGGCCAGGCACCGATGGCTCACGCCTGTCATCCTAGCCACTCAGGAGGCTGAGATCTGAGGATTGCAGTTCCAAGCCAGCCCAGGCAGGAAAGGCTGTGAGACTCTCATCTCCAATTAACCACCCGAAAACTGGAAGTGGCGCTGTGGCGCAAAGTGGTAGGTTCCTAGCCTTGAGCAAAAGAGCTCAGGGACAAGCCCAGGCCCAGAGTTCAACCCCCACAACCAAGAGCAAGAGCGAGAGCTGCTGGTGAGAAGGGAGAAGGCCAGCCAGGGCCCACGTGCCACCTTCCCACCACTCGACACCCCAGCCTACTGCTGGCTCTAAGTACTTGCAACATCTCTCACTTCTTGGTATCACAGCTAAATAGACACCAGCCAGATTTCTTGACCCAGGAGTCAAGATGTACATTTTCTATGAGTTGCTATTTGACAACACTTCCTGTCACTTTCTGTAGAGCAGAGTAAAACTTTCTGGACCACAAGCCCCAGGCCCTGGATGAGGGATAAGATGACTTCTGCAAAACCCATTATAAACCATCTCCCCAATCCTGCTAGGCAAAAGCAACTGCATGCCAACTAAATGCTGGCCTTGTCTTTATCTTCGTCTTATCCAAAAGCCGCTGGCCCCTCCCCCACCTCCCACCCCTTAGTCCCAGGTGAGGCTCGGGGTACAGGTAAGGAGGAAGGTAGGAAGAGCAAGGACATCATTTCTTGACCTACAGCCATGAGCGAGCAGGCCTGGTGCAGGAGTTCAAAGGTCAGCCTTTGCTTGAGTCTTAACATGGTCCCTTGAAGACCTTCAAACACAGGGCTCTCTCCCCTTGGGTTCCCTGACCCAGACAAATACCCACTACTTCCGCCAAATACCTACCTCCTTAGCTCTGATGATCTGGGCAATGGCCTAGGAGCAGCTCTTTGAGATGTGTGCAGCCATCAGTGAGGGCCAAAGACAACGCCCTGTCTTGTCTATTGGACAGAGCTTCCCTTTGATGCTTCTTAGTTAGATGCTTCTTAGTTGGAGCTGCCAGCTGCCATTAAACTTCTCAGATGTGGGCGGAGGGGGGAGGGGGGCTGATCAGACACATGTTCCTCTTTTGAGACAACATATGAAACTCTCCAGTTGGAGCTTTTTTTCTTTCCTTCCTTCTTTCCTTCCCTTCTTCCTTCCTCCCTCCCCCCCTCCGGCCTACCCTCCTTCCTTCCTTCCTTTCCTTCTTTCCTTCCTTCTTTCTGTGCTGGTCCTGGAGCTTGAACTCAGGACCTGGGTGCTATCCCTGAGCTTTTGTACTCAAGGCTAGCATGCTACCATTTTGAGTCACAGTTCCGTTTCCAGTTTCTTAGTGATCAACTGGAGAAAAGTCTCACAGGCTTTAAACTGTGACCCTCAGATCTCAGCCTCCTGAGTAGCTTGGATTACAGACAGGTCTGCGTGACCAGCATCTGACTCGGAGCTTTTCTTACTAGACTTCAGGTGAGGCACAGGGACTCCTGGCCTGTGCATGCGGGCTGGGGATCCACAGCCCATGAGCAGTGGCCTCTCAAGGTCATGTCACAAATCTCCCACCATCCTACCCGCTTTGTGCGAGGGAGTGAGAGAGAAGTCTCACCAGCTTCTCCCTCACTGCCTACCTGGAGGTCTCTTCTTCCCACTGGTGTTTGAAGTCTGTTGCTTAGTGCTTAGTCCGAACTCCATCTCCACATCCTATACCACAATTGTGGGGATAGCCACACAAAGATCACAGCTACAAATTTCCAGATATGAGCCGGCTCCTGACAACCAACGGTGACAACAACCAATCGTCCCCAGCAATTGCTGCACTTACTGTGAGATGGAAAATATTATTCATAGAGTTCTGCAGAGGACAGGATTGCTAGAGTGCTATTCCCGATCAAAATATTATTCATAGAAGATAAAAGAATTTCAGATCTGGGAATGGAATTCAGCAGTATAGCATGCAGGTGCAATGCCCTAGGTTTAATCTTCAGCAGCAGCACACACACACACACACACACACACACACACACACACACACACACACACACTTTACGATCTGTGCTACCAAGATAGTTAGGCATCTGGTCAATATAAAGACTATTATAAATTGTGATCCACACACACAAAAAAAAGATGGGTTAAAAAAGAAATTGGGAGCCAGTGGCTCATACCTATAATCCTAGCTACTCAGGAGCCTGAGATCTGAGGATGGTAGTTCAAAGCCAGTCTGGACTGGAGATTCTTATCGCCAATTAATCCAGAAGCTGGAAGTTGAGCTGTGGCTCAAGTGGGCCTAGGCACTTTTCCTGACCTTTCTTTTTACTCTTTTCTTAGGCCCTGAGTTTAAGCCTTACAACTAGTTCAAAATAATAATAATAACAACAATAATAATACCTGTGTTACATTTATAGCTCATCTAAACAATGGCTACATAGTATGAGCTGTGAAGTTTGAAGAAGTAATTCTTAACCCACATCTAGGTCCCCCCCGTGGCCGGTCTACCAGAGCTGGGGGACCAACCTGGGAGCCGCCCCCGCCCCCATCCCACCCCAGGGGACCAGCCAGCCCTAGCTCTTACCTACTGACTCCACCACTGGAAGGAAGGGTGAGAGGGGTCAAGATGGAGGATAACCATGCCCTAAGCCCATCAATCAGCCTGCTGCTGTCACCTCCTCCTGAAAAACAGAATAAAAATAATTCTTAAAATATAAGAATATAACTTCTAAAGTTAAACCCTTTCATACAACTACTTAAAATATAATAAAATAAGAAGCATATGATGAATTACGCATGGTAGTACACGCCTGTAATTCCTGCACTGGGGAAGCTGAGGCAGGAAGGTCCAGAGTTTGAGGCCAGCCTGGACTACCTAGTGAAACCTTGTCTTAAATGATAATAAAAACAAAAGACACATACAGTAAAAAATATTAATAAGAGTGCATGGTTTGCCTTACTTACCAATGTAACAAGAAAAAATACAAAACAAAAGAGAAAAGGAAAAAAAAAACAATAAATTCTAAAGGACAAATCTTGTTCATGGAGCAGAAGGGGGATTATAAATACTATTTCACTGTTGACAGTCTTAGAATTTTTTTGCCAGTCCTGGGCCTTGGACTCAGGGCCTGAGCACTGTCCTTGGGCTTTCTCAAGGCTAGAACTCTACCACTTGAGCCACAGCACCACTTCCAGCTTTTTTCTATATATGTGATACCAAGGAATTGAGCCCGGGTCTTTGTGCATGCCTGGCAAGCACTCTACCACTAGGCCAAACTCCTGGCCCGAGAATTTTTTTTTCCAGTCCTGGGGCTTGAATTCAGAACCTGAACACTGTCCTTGGACACTTTTTGCTCAAGGCTAGCATTCTGGCACTTGAGTCACAGCACCATGTCCAGCTTTTTCTGTGTATGTAGTTCTAGGCAATCAAACTCAGGGCTTCATGCATGCTAGGCAAGCGTTCTACCAATAGGCCAAGTTCCCAGCCCCCAGAAATATTATTTTGAATATATTAAATTATATATGCCCAAAGCAGTAATAGAAAAGCAAAGCAAAGGACCATGAGAGTAAAGGGGAAAAAAAGGATGAAAGGCACAGGAACCATAAGAGATGAGGAAAACAAGACCAGCTATCAACTGTAATTTATGTAATGATTAAACTATAGTAGAGAACAAAAAATGCAGATTGAATAAGAAGGAAAACTCTAGCTAGCTGTCCTCTTGCTCTAGTCATCTACTGCTTAAAAACAAACCACCTCTGAAACTTAGTAGCTTGACGAAGTCATGAGCTGGCAATTCCCTCTGGGATGCCGGCAGGTGTGGCTGGGGTCTTCTTGTCATGGGGGATGACCTGTGATCACTCAGCTGCATTCTGCAGGCAGCTGGGTTGGGAGGGCCTGGAAGGTTTCACTGTTAACTTGTTGGACATCAGGCTTTTTCCATCTCTGTGACTCCAACCATGCCTGGTCCCCTAGAGATCTAGCCTGTGCATTGTTATAATATGGCGTGAGGTTTCTCCAAACAGGATACTTGGCCTCATAATGTGAAAACATGATTTCCTCTCCTTTCCATTGGCCCAGGACACAAGGTCATCCCTACTGCAGGACAGGGGCAATAGGCCCCACCCCCTAGTGGGTGGAGCCATGTAATTACAGGCAAGAAAAGGGTTTATTTCAGAGATCTAAAGCCTTATGCTTTAGAAGAGAACCAGTTAAGCTAGGACAGTGCTCACACATGCAAGCTTAGCTATTCAGGAGGCTGAGATGGGGAGGAGATCAGGAAGATAGTAGTTTGAGACCAGTTCAGGCAAAAAATTAGTGAGACTCCCATCTCCATGAGCGAAAAACTAAGTGTGAAGATGCTTGCCTGTCATCTCAGCTATATGGGGAACATAAATAGGAGAGTTACATGCCAGGCTGGCCCCAGCAAAATGTGAGACTCTTATTTGAAAATTACCTAAAGTAGAAAGGAGTGAGTGTGTGGCTCAAGTGGTAGAGTGCTTACTTAGCAATCACAAGACCCTGAGTTCAAACTCTCACCACTACACAAGAGAGATAAACAGAGAGAAGCAGAAAATCTGATCTCATAACAATGAGAAGCAAAATGCTGTTCTTCACTCCATTTCTCAGAGGAGAACGCTGGGATTTGGAACTTCCTAACCAAGAATCCTTATGCCAATCACAGTACACAAGGTGAACGTCATAGAACCACAACTAGAGTGGGGGAATTTCTTTTAAATGCCTGGCTAGGAATTTAACAGACCAAATATTTTAAAGAATCACACAAGACAATCTAAATAACAAAATTAACAAGATTGCTGCAATATGTCTAAGCAGAATTTGAACAGGGAATACTGGTTTGTCTTGCTGGGTTTTTTTTCCCTCTCAGATACTCACAGGACATATAAACAAATTGATTAAGTAATGAGTCTCAAAGTAAAGTACCATAAATTCCAAACAAAGGCAATTTCAACAAATCAATGATAAAAAGACAAATGACCATATAGAAAAATGGGCAAAGGAGAGAAAGTAACTATTTACAACTGAAGATCTATAAATTGCCCCAAAATATGTATAAATAAAACCTCACCATCAAATCTCACCATAGAGCCTGCAATCAAATCAACAACCCAATGGATTGGAAATACGCACAATGTTGTGTATCCATTGTTAATAAGGGAAAGAACGTTTCCCAGAACTAGCATAAAATAAATTGGCCTGGCCACTTTAAAGAATGATGGGATATATCAGTTAGTGGTTTAAATATACATAACTATGTTTTGCCATCTCTAAAAAAAAAAATCTATCCTGAACTTCCCACGTTGGCCAAGAGAATGAAGAGAGCCAGAGTAGCTTCTCTCTCACCAACGATGCCTAGAAGGTCTGGACAGCACACAAACAGCCCTTGTCCAGGGACTTGAGGATAGCAGGTGGATTGGGAAAGGAGGCCACAACCTGAAAAAGGCCCTTTTGGGGTGAATTTTAAGGGTTTAATCTTTTTTATCACCCAATATTAACCCAGGGGCAGCCTAAACACAGAGCTGTATGACAGGTGCAGGCCACAAAACCTTCCTAAGAGAAGCAGAAGGCCTCTGTGCATCCACAGAGCCTCACTTTCACTCTTTTGACTTCTCCTAAGCTGCGCGGGGGTGACAAGGCGCTGCCAGGGAGACCTATACCCCCAGGGAAACCCATTGTTCTCACGCAGTGAACCAGGAAAAGGAGAATGTGAAGAAACACCTCGGATTTCTCCCTCCCCCCACCCTTTCCTTTTTTCCATTGCATTGAGGGTAGCCCAAGCCACAGGGAGCTGTGTCATAGCACAGATGGCTTAAACTCAGCTCAAAGCCTCATTTCAATAGCCAGGGGACTAAACTCATCAACTGAAAAGAAATATTATCTAGCTGGATAGAAAACAAACACACACACACAATGGACATACAGTGCATGTGTATATGCACGCGTACATACACATACATATATATATACAAAGATTTGATCATCTGCTATCTACATGAAATCCACTCTAATACAAATCATAAACTAACATGAGAGAAGGGGAGGACCTGAAGCTACTGATTGAAAGCCAGCAGAAGAGCCACACACTGGTGGCGCATGCCTACAGTCCTTGAGAGGCTGAGGTCCAGAGGGGGACAGTTTGAGACCAATCTGACCATAAACTCAAGACCTCAACTTAATCAGTAGCTAAATGTATCCAGTGCTAGTAGCTCAGGTCTGTAATCCTGAACTACTTAGGAGAGTGAGACCTGAGGGTTACGTGTTGAAGCCATTCCAGGCAGAGAAGACTTTGAGACTTCATTTCCAATTAATCAGTAAAAAGCTGGACTGAGGTAGGACTCAAGTGGTAGAGCACCAGCAAGCAAGCCAATGAGAGTGTGAAGCACTGAGTTTAAGCCTCAGAACCATTAAAACAAAACAGGGAAGGAAGGAAGGAAGGAAGGAAGGAAGGAAGGAAGGAAGGAAGGAAGGAAGGAAGGAAGGAAGGAAGGAGACAGAAAGAGAAAGAAGCTGGGATGCAGTCACACATGCCTGCCATCCTTGTTGTGTGGGAAACACAATGGATCACAGACTAGGCTGGCCTGGACTATTAAAAAAATAATGAAGGCAAAAATAACTGAGAGCATGGCTCAAGATAACATGAGAACTGGGAGCTGGTAGCATATGGCTATAATCCTAGCTATTCAGGAGGCTGAGATTTGATGATCACAGTTCAAAGCTAGCATGAGCAGGAAAGTTTGTGAGACTCTTATCTCTACTTAACCAGCAACAACAACAAAAAAAAAGCAGAAGAGGAGCTGTGGTTCAAGTGACAGAGCACTAGCATTGGTCAGAAAAGCTAAACAAGAGACCAGGCTCTGGGTTCAAGCCCCAGCAATACACATACACACACACACACACACACACACACACACACACACACACACCCCTTCCCCAACAAAAACCAATAGAATAGCTATATTAATATCAGACTGAGTAGGCTTTAGAACAAAGTAAGATATTACATAACATTAAGTTACATTCACCACAAGATAGAAAAATCCTACATGTATACATATCTAAATCACAGAGCTTCAAGAGTCATAAAGCAAAAACTAATAGACTTAAAATAAGAAATAGAGAAGTCCTCTCTCACAATGGTGAATCAAACACTCTTCTTTCAGTAAGCAATAGAAAAATACATAATGATGACAAGAACATAGATGATCTGAGCATCACTGCCAGCCAATGGGACCTGATTTGTTAGTTTATAGACTGCTCTGAGAAACATGGCCAGACTATACATTTTTTCATGTCCTCATGTAACCATCACCAAGAAAAGTCATATTCAGGGACATTAAAATAATCCTTAAAAGCATTTTAAGAATTATACAGTAAAGGAAAGGATGATATCCCAAAAGAAATGTACTCATTACCTGATTTACGTAACTATAACTCCTCCGTATATCACCATTACAATCACAACTTAAAATTTTAAAAAGATTTATATAGTGCTCCTTTTTTTTAAATCATACACTTTTTTTCTGCCTATAACAACATTAAACCAAGACCTATTTTAGGAAGCTAGCTTTGTGTGTGTGTGTGTGTGTGCATGTGCAAATGTGAACCAGTCCTGAGGTTTGAACTCAAGGCCTGGGTTCTATCCCTGATCCTCTTTTGCTTAAGCCACTGCTCCACTTCTAGTAAAAAAAAAAAAGTTTATTGGAGATTAAAAAAAAGTTTATTGGAGATAAAAGTTTCACAGACTTTCCTGCCTGACCTGGCTTCAAACTGCCCTCCTCAGCCTCCTGGGTAACAAGGATTATAGGTGTGAGCTGCCAGTGCCCAGCTAGAAAGCTAATTTTTAAAATCTCCAGTTATTCAGAAATTATATAGCATACTTCTAAATAATCCATGGCTTGGAGAGGGAGACTTCATCAGAAATATAGGAAGTATTTTAACTTAATGAAAATGAAAACACAGTTTAAAAAACACAGCCAGGTGCCAATGGCTCATATCTGTAGTCCTAATTTGAGGACTGTGGTTCAAAGCCAGCCCAAGCAGGAAAGCTCATGAGAGTCTCCAGTAAATAAAATTTAAAAGAAAAAGCCAGAGACAGGGATGTGGCTTAAGTATTAAATGCTAACTTGGAGTCAAAAAGCTCAGGAATAGCACCTAGACCCTGAGTTCAAGCCTCATGACGCCCTCCCACTAAAATTTTAGGCATGGTGGTGCAGAGCAAGGCAGGGGTATTGACAGTTTGGAGTCAGCCTGGACTACACAGTGAGTGTCTGTCTTATAGAAAGAAAAAATGTTTGGGGGAAGGTAGTGATTGTCAGGCTCGGGGAAGAAGGGGGAAAGGCAGTCTCTGTGCAGTGAGCATGGAGTTCCAGTGAAAAATAGAAAGATAGAAATTTCCAGCGATCTACTGAATGGTGACCAACAAAACCACAGTATATACTTCAAAGCTTGTTAATAGGGTAAATTTTATATGATGTGTTTATTACAACCAAAAACTGTGGGATGCAGCTACAACTACCAAGAGGAAAATTCATAGCCTAGATAAGTATATTAGAAAGAAGACAAGTAAGGTTTCAAATGAAATGTATAAGCTTTGCCTTTCAGAAATTAAATAAAGATGAAATTCCAAACAAGTAGAAGGAAAGAAATAGTGTAAGGGCATGAAGTAGAGGTCACCCATGAAATCAAGAGCTGATACTGTGATTATTAGATTAATCATATGTCAGCGCCCAGGGATTATTGATAGTCATTCTTTCTTATGGCCTTTGTTAACCAATCAAAAAGATTAAAACTAAATGCTCCAAGCACTAAGCATGGAGAGAAGCGCTATCAGGTCTGTGTGACTGTCAGCTCTGTTTAAACCATTGCGCTATCTGCCTCACCTAAAAAGCAATGGACATATACACAAAAAAAAATAAGTTAAAAGTAAATGAATGAGACTGAACATAAAGCTCCCCTATGACCCAGCAATTCCACTCTTTGGCATTTACCCAAATGTCCAGAAACAAGGACATACTAAAGCCATTAGCACAATGATGTTCATTGTAGCATTATTTACAATAGTGAAGATATGAGAAGATAGGAGATGATTGGATCAAGAAGATGTGGTACTCATACACAGTGGAAGTCTATACAGCCATCAGAGAGAATGACATCGCCCCATTGGTAAGGAAATGGAAAGACTTGGAAAAAAAATCATATTAAGTGATGTAAGCCAGACTCAAAGGAACACAGGCCCCATGCTTTCCCTCATTTGTAATAATTAGTAAACATCTAGGATTCTTCTAGCAGAAGATCACAATAGCTCAAAAGCTATGTACATATGGCCATATAGGATGAGACTAAGCAAAATGAACTCTAGGATATGGAATCAAGAGATTTCTCTTTATGATTGTTGTTCTTAATGACTGTGTGAAGCTATTTCTTTTCTCTTTTTTGTTCCCCTTATGGTTTATACTGTATCTGACTTTGTTACCTGATATATTGTGTATACATTTGTTTATTTGAAATAGGGAAGGGAAGGAGAAAGACAAGATGATTAGAAAGGGTGGGGGGAGATAAAGTGAGAGAAAAGCATGAGAAGGGGTATCAATGTTCAAGAAGTAGTGTACCCACTACCTGACAAATGTAACTGTAACCCCTCTACACAGTACCCCAACAATAAAATACAATTTTTTTATAAAGTAAATGAATTGCCAGGTGCTGCTGGCTCACTCCTGCAATCCTGGCTTGTCAGGAGGCTGAGATCTGAGGACTAAGATTTAAAGACAGAGTGGGCAGGAAAGTCCATGAGAACACTATCCCCAGTTAAATACCAAAAAGCCAACTATGTTGCTGTGGCTCAAGTGATAGAGCACTGGGCTTGAGGAGAGAAAACAAAACAAAACAAAAAAAAACTCATGAACAGCAACTGGGACCTGAGTTCAAGTCTCAAGATCAACACACAGACACACACACACACTGAAGTGCAAATTTTAGATCTGCTGAAAGGTAGCATGTGTTTCGTGAGGGCTGGCAGCATTATGCACTAAGTGCACCAAGCCTCTGCAGCACAGGGCTGAACTCTACATTTGGAGTATCTGCAGGGCTTCCTCCATGGCCGTGTTCTTGGAATTCTAGGGACGCTGGTCCACCTGACAACAACACACTGAATTACCCACAGTTCAAGCACACTCGTCCTGTCTGCAGCACTCTGCTCTCTACCCTTCTCATGTGGCCTCTATTCCCCCCATGGGCATTGTGGTTTTAAGGATTTGAGCCTCCCAGATTTCAGCTATCAGGATTTCCACATGTGGGACTTGAATCTTACAGGATCATGATTTGAGGAGAGGGGTGCACATGGGGATTTCAACATTTGGGATTAAAGCATTTGTGATTGCATCCTTCAAGATTATGACCAACAACAAATAATAAAGACAATTTTTAGATCAGAAGCTCATGCTGTGTTCCACTAAATAAACTTGAACATCACTAGATAAATATGATAATTACTCCAGGAAATCCTAAATGACTCAGTAGCGAAAAACTAAGAAATACTAACACTAGTTTAAAGAGATTGTCAAAGGCCCCAGAAATGGTTTTTACAGATATTGCATACATTCTTTAAAATTTTGTCAAAGCACTAAAGATATATGAAAGTTTTCCAGTTTGGTTTATCAATCTTATATAATCCTTATGCTCAAAGCAAACAAAACACATGGAAAAGGAAAACTTTGTCCAAAAATCATCTATCTGCAAAATTTCTATATATTAGTACACAGAGTTGAATGCAAAAAAAAAAGCACAAAATATTCTAGTACTAGATTTATTCCTGGAGGCAAAGGGCAAGGTCAGTTATACCCAGAAATATAGATTTAAAAGGCAAAAGGTTAGGAACTGCCTGGGTGAGCATGGTAAGTGATGTAATATCTTTCTGTGCAAAATGGAAACAATAATATCTAATTCAGAGAAATGAGAGAATTAAATTTAAATTATTCATTGAAGAACATAGCTAAGTATTTGGTACACAGTAAGCACCGGGCATGAGCAGATGAAAACTCTAAAAACATTTGAGGATGTAATTAGCAATCGTTTACATTCTGTGTTCCACACAAATTCTCCAACAGGTACTGAGTAGATGTTCTGAATTTCTGAGTAGAGAGAATGTGGAGAGGAAGGCAGACTGGGGAGAAATTCAGGCCCAAGGGGTAGAGGGGAGGTCAAAAGGGAGTCCTTGTATTCCCAGTTTCTTCCCAGGCTAATCTCCTTAGATTGGTTGACAAAGATAGCACCATATAACCTAGGTAATTCCTGGAATTGCTGCTCTTTTCCTAGAAGCCTGAGCCCTGTAGATATAAATATCCAGTCATAGCAGCAAACAACCATCAGGGGGCAGCAAACAGGAGATGAACTAGAGGCTCATTGGCTATCACATCTCCACCACTGCCTACTGGTAGTTCAATTTTACTCAGTTTATCCCATTAACATTGGGCCATGCAATCCGACGGTCTCACGGAGTATTCTGAACTATAATTAATCCATTGTGGTAGAGTTCCATGATTTAAATGAGGGACACAGAGATGACCATTTGATCAAGTAAACTTCCATTGCTAATTAAAAATAAACAAGACACTGGGCCGGGAGTTTGGCCTAGTGGTAGGAGTGCTTACCTACCATGCACGAAGACCCGGGTTCTATTCCTCTGTACCATATTCATAGAAAAATGCCGGAAGTGGTGCTGTGGCTCAAGTGGTAGAGCTCTAGCCTTGAAAAAGCCCAAGGAGGGCCCGGGAGTTTGGCCTAGCGGTTAAAGTGCTTGCCTAGCATGCACAAAGACCCGGGTTCGATTCCTCGGTATCCCACATACACAACCAAGCCGGAAAAGTGGCAGAGACGAGACTGCGACGGAGCTGAGCTGAAGTGAACAAAGCCCAACCGAGTGGTGGCCGGAGCGAGCAGGACGGGAGCGAGCCGGGCCAGAGCCAGCGAGGCCGGAGCGAGCCGGGCCAGAGCGAGAAGGGGCCGGAGCGAGCAGAGCCAGGAGCAAGCGACAGCTGGCCGGGCCGGAGCGAGCGGGGCCAGAGCAAGCCAGGGCCGGAGCGAGCTGGGCCAAGAGCAAGCTGGAGCGAGCCGGGCGGAAGCAAGCGGGGCCGGAGCGAGCGGGGCCGGAGCGAGCGGGGGCCGGAGAGAGCAGGGCCGGAGAGAGCGGGGCCGGAGCGAGCGGGGCCTGAGCTAGAAAGGGGGCCTAGCCGGGCCGGAGCGAGCAGGGCCTGGGCGAGCGGGGCCAGAAAGAGAAAGGGGCCAAAAAAAAAAAAAAAGTCCCAGGACAGTGCTCAGGCCCTGAGCTCAAGCCCAGGACTGGCAAAAAATAAAATAAAATAAAAGATTGTTAATAAACAAAAAATAAACAAGGCAACTGGGTGCTGGTGGGGCATGCCTGTAATCCTAGTTATTCAGGAGGCTGAGATCTGAGGATCAAGGTTCAAAGCCAGCCTGACACAAAAGGATCTAAGACTCTTATCTCCAATTAACTTCTAGGAAATAGGAAGTGGGGCTCTGGCTCTAGGGTAGGGTGGTAGCCTTGAGCTGAAGAGTTCAGGGACAACGCCCAGGCCCAGGGGTAAGGTGGTAGCCTTGAGCCCAAGAACTCAGACACAGCTCCCAGGCCAAGTTCAAACCCCATGACCCACAAAAAAAAAAAAAATCCTAGCTACTCAGGAAGATGGGATCTGAGAATCATGATCTGAAGCCAGCCTGGGCAGGAAAGTCCATGAGCCTTCAGCAAAAAAAAAAAAAAAAAAAAAATGCTCAAGGACAGCTCCCAGGCCTTATAACTGATTTAAAAAAATAATAAGCAAACAAACAAGAGACAAACCAGGTGTGCTACAATTATAGTCTTGGCTATCTGAGAAGCTAAGTTAGGTAGACTTCCTGAAGCCACCTGACCCCAGAAGTTCAAGGTTAAGAAGCAAGGCCAGATGGGTGTCCAAGCTAAGTATCTGGAATGAAATCACACCCATGACTAACCACTGCACTCCAGCCTGGGTAACATTGCAAGAGTTTCTCTCTTTAAAACAAAAAAGTAAATAAGCAAATAAAAATTTAAAACATAAACTCATAGTAAAAGTAGGAAATGAAGGAAATAGTCTTCCCCCCATAAAAAGTATTTTATTCATTCACCCAACAATTGTATCTCTAGAAATCCCTGAACATCACATTTGGTGGTAAATTATAATCAAAGCTCTAACACTGCCCTGTGGCCCACCATTCCTAGATGTTAAACAGTAAGGCATGAAACAAAAAGGTCCAGATCAACTTAAAGACATGCTTCTTAGCTGAGCCTGCTGCTTTGTGTCTGTGATCCTAGTGACCAGAAGGCTGAAATCTGAGGATCACAGTTTGAAACTGGAGAGACTCATCTCCGATTAACTGACAAAACTAGAACTAGAAGTATGGCTCAAGTGGTAGAGCCCCAACCTTGAGTGGAGGGGGAAACAAAATGAGCAAGCGTGCAAGATACTGAATTCAAGCCCTAGTACCAGCACCCTCTGAGAACAACCAAAAACAGGCATTCATAATGGCAGTTCAGAGAGAAAATTACCATTACTTGCAGATAATGTTCTTGTTCACTCTAAGAAATCAAGAGAATAAACTGAGAGGGGGCACTAATCAGAACATTGAATAAAGGGACTAGTATAGATGACACATATATCACTGTCCTCAGCTCCAGCAATAACAAGTTAGACAGCATCAAGGGACTCAAAAAAATGTGCTTAGCAAAACTACGTGCAAAGATAGATGTTGAAATTGGATGAAGGACATTAAAATAAAAGACCTGAATCAATGGAGAAATGGATCCTGTTCTGAACAGTACAGGAAAAGTGTCAATCCTCCCTCAAGAAATCTATAAATTTGACGTGTAATTTCAATGAAAATCTTCTCTGGAGAAATGAATGCTGTAGGTCAAGAGCAATTGAACAGAGGAGCCAACAAATCTGGGAAGTAAAAAGGATCATAACAAAGTTAGATACTGAAGCAATTTGACAAATTATCCAAGAGACACAGAAATGAGACAGCATGTATTTGTGGTGTTGCAAAGATCATTAACTCATTTGGATTAGATGAATCCCAAATGCAGTCATTAGAAGAATGCTGGGTCCAGGTTAAGAGATGGAAAACTGGATCTCTGAAGGGTCAGAAACAGGGTTGGCCTGAGCCAGCCACAGAAATGTCATCCTCAGAGATGGACCCCATTGGTGGGGTGCCTGCCCTACCTTCCCTCCTTCCAGTCGTATTCATTGCAAATTTTAAGTTGCGAATCTCAAGTTGACAGGCAACAGTGTTCAGTAACATGTGGCTCTACCAGCTATGGTCTGGGGCTCAAGAGCTTCTTTAAAACAAGTCCCCCGTGATAGGGAGGCTTGTTTTAAAGAAGCATGTAGAATTCTGAAGACCTAAGAAAGTGCTTCTCAGACATGACTCCTTACTCTTCCAGACACTCCCAACTCAACCAGAAGACACTGGACCCAGGGTAGCCACTTCTAGCCTGGTCCTCCCTAGGGGTTTTCTGTGACAAAGATGCCACCCTATCCAGACTGTCTGGGCCATGCCAGTGCCATGTGCACAAGAGGCCACAGGGTCTAGCTGATTGAGTCTCCCAAGCATTTCCAGAATCTGTCCACAGGTGACCATCTTCACCCACTCTCAGCCCAGGGTAGCGTCGACCTATTTCACACAGCCCTCTGGAGCAGTGGTCTGAGTTCACTGGTCAGTCCATGCTGGTTCTCCACAAAACCAGCACCTTCTAGGTTAACCCAAGCTGGACACACCATGAATCATACAATCGCTTTAAGGTTGAGATATCACTTGAGTACAGTAAAAACCATTTTCAGTGCACTAACAAACACATACATGGGCAAAACCAGCACAATAACAGAAGATGCGGAGTTCTTTCCCCTTCAAGGGTCTCTGACAATCCTTACCCCCAGGACTGCTGGTCTGATTTCTGTAATTACCTTTTTTGTCCTTCACAGGACATCACAGAGGTGGATTCCATGCACAGCCTTTGGGGTCTGGTTCTTCCTGCTTAGTCATTGTGTAATAATGTTGATTTTTCCCTGCGGGAAGGAAATGAAAGACTCATGTAGTCACCAAGCCTAGTGTAGGTTTTCTCAACCTTTCTTCCCCTCCCCACCTCCAATACTGATCCATTAAGGGGAAATTTTAATATACTTGAAATCCTATCCAAAAAGAGATTAAACACTAAGGAATTATATTTTGCATCTAGGGGTTGAGCTTTGGCAGGGTGTCTCAGGCTGCCATGATAAATAACTGGAGTCTCAAACAACAAACGGTTCCATTTTGGCTATGGAGGCTGGGAAGTCCAAGATGAAGAGGTCTGGGCAACAGCCCAAGCTTGGAATGCAGACAGCCAGCTTCTTGTCATGTTCTTCCATGGCTCCTCCTCTTTTCATGAGACATTAATCTCCTCGTGACAGCTCTACCTTCAAGACCTCGCCTGAGCTACATGTGGGAAATAGGAAGAAGGGCAGACATTTGCGTTACTAGTCTGGACATGAAGGTGCCATGTACTGTTGGGATTCCTGCTTTCACGGGGCAGGGGGTAGCATGAAGGGTCAGTCATGGATGCTGGCATTGGGTTATTCAAGAGCCGAGTCTAGTTAGGTATTGGATGAGAGATGTGGAAGAGCTATTGGCATGAGAAAAGATTGGGAACAACTGGTACAGATGGTGACCCTTACCAAGCTGTATAAAGGCCTCATCGGAAGACAGCGTGAGAAGAGCAGTTGTGTTGAGAAAACAGTGGAGGCCAATCTCATTGAAGAGTCGAGCCTGGCTTGACTACAATAAGATGCCTTTGTGAAATCAGTGGTCACCAGTGAATGAATGAAGAAGTGCAAGCCAAGAGTTTATTGTTCTTGGTGTTGTGTTTTGGGGTTTGCTTGGGGTGTGGGGAGTTGCTAATGTAAACAATGCTGCCATAAGCACCTTTGGGCAAAAATCAGTTTCTCTGTGTAGGGTTACTTTTCCAAGATGGATTGTAGAAGCTAGGATAGCTGCATGAAGAGTTCACTGATGACTGTGGGTGTGTTCCAGTACTCTGCCTTCCCAATGCGAGGGAAGAAGCTAGAAAGCCAATCCACAGGCTTGGAAAGGGGTTGGATGTGGAGAGTGACTGAAAGGACAGGTGTGAGCTCTGGGATGCCCTCTTGGGCCCAGAGTAGATGCTGGAATGGGCAATTAGAAGGAGACACACATGTGATGAACTTGACTTGGTTCTCTGAATCTGAGAAAGCCATGAAGCATCTAGTGTGTCGGGTGTCAAGGGGTCAACTGTGTGTGGGGATCCAGGACTAGTAACAGGCCTGGGTCCCAAAGGGAAGGTCGCAATAGTTCCTGACCCCAGAATAGAGGAACATGGAAACCTAGAAGGAAGATTTCTGAGGATCCCAGAATCCCACCCATCTTCACTCTCAACTGCCACCATGGCCGATAATGACATCCAAAACAGACTCCCCTTGAGCTGCCAGCGCCTCCAGCTACACCCTATTCTATAGCCTTTTTCCTTTTGCAGTGCCCCAGTTGTGAGCTCAGCAGACTCAGGTGCCACCTGGAGATTCAAGGAGCACCTCTCACGCCCCCCCTCATTCTCTCTGCTTGCCAAAGAAACCACGGGTACCCATGTCCATCATAGGATGCCAGAGGACCAGATGACCTAGGGCCTTCTCCTTATCCCTTTGCAGAAAACATAGATGCAGCATGCAACTCCCCTGTACAGCCCCCTCCCCGCAGCTTTCATTCTCTTTGACACCTGAGCTGGCAGGACCAAGCCCCACTGAGGGGGGGTGGCAAACCACTGAAAACCACTGGCCTACTGGTTGCATTTGCATGCCTAAAGAATGAAGAGTGGCACCTGTCTCTGTGTCTGCCCCATCCTGGACACACAGGAGCCTCGGCAAGTTTAGTGGACCAGACATATTCTCTGGTCTAGTATGGGGACACTCCATGATGATACCTGAGAGGCTCACATCATTTATTTACTTATCCATCCATCCATCCATCCATCCATCCAACCTACCATCCATTCAACTATTTAGCAAGCACCTACTACGTTCCAGGCTATGGTCCCTGTGAACAGCACGGGTTCCCCTGACTGGTAGCCTGAATGCATGCTCAAGACTTGATCTGATCCTAGAGTTCATGTATATCTGTGTGTGTGTGTGTGTGTGTGTGTGTGTGTGTGTGTGTGTGAACAGATATAATACATGATATGTTAGTATCCTCTCATTCTATAAACAGACATTCCCGTATCTACCCAGTGAATTTGTGTGTGTTTTCTGAACTTACAAACAAACAGGTATGGGGCCTCTGCTCCTCCTCTTCACCACTACCTCCTCTCACCAACCGCTTACTGCAGATGACTGAATACTTGGGCTGCAGAGAGCAGGAAGTAATGTCCCTATCACAATGTACTGTCACAAGCCCTGGTCCTGCCCTGCAGTGTCCTGACCCTGAGGCCAAGTCTCCCTGTGGTGAACTCTATGGGAAGAACACATCCAGCCCAACGTACCAAACCTCACCAGAAAGGACAGGTTGGAATCTGAGAATGGGAGGTGGCAAAGTTTCTTTAATAGATGGACCAAAGGTTCAACTGCACCTGGTCCTGGAATTCTTTCCTACACCATCTCCCCAGAGCCCAGGTCCTTGCACAAGAGTTTCCAGGAGTGTCTGGTTTCCTCCTGGAGGGGATAGAGGACCAAGAATGGAAGGCAGATGGGCACATTCTGGGGAATGCTCCCCACCTTAACAGCTCAGGCTTCTCACCTGAACTGGACCAACTGCAACAGCGCCACCTCCAGGCCATCTGGGAGAAATGTATTTTCTGAACCCCACAAACTTAACAAGGGAACTGGGCTAGGGTAGGGCTGTCATCTACCTTCTCTGAGCCCCTGGAAAAAATGGCTGTGCCCTGGAAGTGGCTGTGAGAATGCAGTGATCTAACAAACATTCATCACCAAGCAGAAACGCGACGACCCATCTTTAAGATGATGTACTTGCTGGCCTGGTTTGGAAAATCCCCAACAATTTCTGAGTCTTAGGAAGCACCTACAGAAATCTCCGTCCTTCCTTTCTCCTTCCTCTCTCCCTCCCTCCCTCTCTTCCTTCCCTCTACCCCTCCTCCCTCCCTCCCTTCTTTCCTTCCTTTCTTTCTTCCTTCCTTTGTCCCTTCCTTCTTTCCTTCCTTTCTTCCTTTCTTTATTTCTTTCTCTGCAGCACTAGACTGGCCTCAGTCCTCTGCTGACAAACATTCTAGGCAGTGCATGGGTCCCCTGTGCCCTTGTCTATTTCATCCTCCAGTCCCCTGTCTTGCCCAAGGCAGCCATTCTGATGTGGTCAGTGTGTGAGTGTGTATGTCCATAAAAATGTACACTGTAGCACACACAGTTTTCAGTCATCTTGTTTAGTGTTATATTTTTACCATCTGCAAATTCACAATCTGCCTGCTTCTGCCTCCTCAGTGTGAAATCACGGGCACAAACCACACACACACACACACACACACACACATTACAAATTCTTTCACACTTCTCTTATCAAAAGATGAGGCTCAGCTAGAGCCTGGCTTACTATTACCTTTTAAGACAAGTAGTTTCTATGCTACACAGACCCTCATTTGCTATCATCCACACAGTACGACAGATAACAAAAGGCATCAACTCAGTCATGGCTAGCTGACAAAGGATAACATATAAGTCCACAAACAAACCAAAATGAGTCACCAGAACCAAAATGGCTTCAAGAATTCTACTCATATCATGGATGCCAACCAATCAAACGCACTGCCTCTCTCTAGGAAGTGAAAACGAGGAGCCAGCAGCAGTGAGAATGATTTGAGCCTCTATGAGTAATATTCCTGGTTGTCTGTCAGGCAAGAGGAAGTCACTGCAGCATAGAACAAGCGAGGTCTGGGATGGGATGGCAGTGCCCTCCCCCTCCCCCTCCCCACTTCAAGCTCACATTTCTCAAATCTGCAGTGCACTTTGGCTGACATGTCTGCAGCGGCCAGAGCTCTGCAATCAGAAAACCCTGGGTCTCAGTTCCAACTCAGCCACTTCAAAGACTGCTGGAATGACAAAGATACACAATGTGTGTGAAGTATTCCACAGGGTTCCAGGCACAAAGCTAAACCTCAAAAATGGTGCTATATTAATAACCCATCACACAGGAAATACATTCTTCATTTTATGAATAATAAAAATGACTCCCAGAGAGGCTGAGTATAAAAAAGAAGAACTCAAACCCAGGCCCATCTATGGAGCCCCTCCTGTCCCCTTTCCTTCTGCTGCCTGATTTCATTGACTCCTGTTCTCTGCCAGGGCTCTGGGCCTGGGACTGGCATGAGGGGGGTGGGGAAGGAGGATGTCCAGCCACTGGGCATCATTTGGTCCAGGACAGGACAGCCGCATAAGCTTCTCATTGGCTGCCCACGATCCTTGCCTCCAGTGACTGTTTTGTGCGTCAGGTTATAAATATCCAAAGGCCTTTGGCAGAAAAAATTTTATCACCCCTGCTAGGACCTCACAGCCGCCCCCCCCCCCCAAGTCCGGAAGTCTCCTCCAGGGTTGGGGAACAGGCCCTAGTAGACCACTTGGGCAGGGACAGAAATCCCAGGGTAGGCCTGGGCTCAGGCCTGGCTACAGGAGGCTCTCAGGTGCTGGAGAAGGCAACTGCCTGGCAGTTCTCCAAACACTGAGAGCCAACCCCAGGGAAACCCCAACTGTGTCAGCGCCCGCCTGCCTGGGGCACAAGCCTAGGAGACATTAAATATTAAGCATGCCGGCTGCCTTCCAATCTTGGTAATTAAAACTCTTATTTCACATTGTACACAGGATGGACGCGGAGGTCACAGGCTGCTTGCTTACACATGAAGTGTCCCTTTGGAGAAAATCCTGCCCCTCATTTGGGATCCTCTTGGCCTACTTCTAAAGTGCTTTCCTGGTAAGGAAGGCCAGGGATGGAGGTCTCTATTCAAAGATCCCATTAGGCTTACTGAGCTTTCTCTTTGTTTAAAAAAAAAAATGGGCCTGTGTCCCCCAGAGACTGCGGAGGGGTGTGCCTGCCCCCTGGTGCAATGGAAGCCTGGACGCTGGCCTAGCAGACCAGCCTGGGAAGCAGCGCCAAGACCCAGGCAGAGGCCGCCTCGGGGAGGGGCGTTTTCCCTTAGCCTCCAGCGCCATCTGCTGGCCGCACTCCAAACTGCGACTCTCCAGGGTCTGCAGGAGACCAAATTTGAGAAGGGAGCAGGGAAAACCAGGCCAGATGCCTCTGAAAGCATTCTCTTCCTACTTTGGGGGGTTTGGATCGACGGGTCCATCACTCTTCAGCATCAAGGGATCAATCTATCTCATCCTGTCTCATTCTGGAATCTTTATGGAGCCAACCCAGTGTGATCACCGCATGAGCATGGCTGTCAATGGCAAAAGGCCTGAGCACCACTGTGGCCAGCTGCCTGAGCAATATCATGATGCCATCATGCCTGTTTTACTGATGGAAACTTCAGGTCAAGAGAACTTCCTAGATCTTCACCTCCTCTTCCTCTTCCTTCCCACATGGTCAGTCCTTTATTAAGCCCTCCTCCTACCTCCCAAGTACACCACAAACCTTTTCCTGGCCCTCCATCTTTGTCCCCTTGGTCTCAGCTCCTCACACCTGATCTCTGCAAATGCTTCTCACCAAAAGTGAGCTCCCCCTGTCTCCTGCTTGCAACTGATCTGATCTTCAGACAGAAAGCGATCCCACCACCCTTTCCTAAAACCTTCAGATACACTCAGGACCTTGAGTATAAACTCAGTCTGGGTGAGGCTGGGTCTGATGAGCCTCAGCTGGTTCCTCTTTTCTCCTCTCTCTGCATCTCAGTTTCTAGCTTATGTGGACATCTGAGTTCCTCCAACATATCGAATTATTTCTTATTTTCCTTCTTACTTTTTTTGTGGGGGGGAGCATACTACAGTTTGAATTCAGGGCCTTATGCTTGCTAGATCACTACCACCACTTCAGCCATATCTCCAATCCTTTGCTTTAGTTTCTTTTTCAAATAAGATCTTATACCACCACCATCTCCTGAGTAATTGAGATTACGGGCATGCACCACCAGGCCTGGCCGTACCATAAAAATTCTTTCTGACTTCAGTCACTTTGCAAAGGTTGTTTCCTCTGCCTGGACTGTTTTTCCCTTCACTCCTCAGGTTAAGAGTTCTCCATCACATAGCATTACCCCACTGAGGCTTGTCCTAGCTAAGAAAGTACACCTGTCCTGCCTTTTCCTCTCCCAATCTCTTGTTTTGTTTCTGCATGTAACGTATTGTCACTGAATTTTACTTTCCCATTCATTTGTTTTCATTATCTCCTTAAGTAGGATGTGAAGTCTGAGTTAGTGTTTTTCACCATGCACAAGACCTGGCACAAAATAGGCACAAATACTTATGCTCCAATAAAATGTCTGTGGAATGGATGAGAGAACACTATGCTGATGCAAAAGCATCCCCAAGCCCAAAGAAGAGGATCCAGGAAGACAGAAGGGTCCAGGAAACTTGGCAAAGAGGTAAACCCATGCTGAGACTGCAAAGAAAGAACAGGAACAGTTCAGAGAAAAGGCAAGGGGTGTCTGGAAGGAGCACCCCAACAAGGAAGCCCAGACAAAAGGGTCCTAGGTGGAGAATTCTTGAAATTTTTCTGAAACGAAAACAGAAATGGAGGGCGTTCAGAGTGAGAATGGGGAGGATCCACATCAAGTCCAGAGCTGTAGGACTTTTGGCTTCAGGTCTAAGGGAATGGGTGGCCATTGGGAGGGAAGAAATTGGGAAGGAGCTGGCCCAGGTTTGTTTCTAAACACTGAAAAATTCAGTGTAGGAAAGCTGGAGGCAGGGAGACAAGATGGGAGGCCTCTGCTAATAGGTGTGTGATTGTGATGGGTGTGTCATAAAGCAGAGATGAGGTGGTAGGAGTAGAGATGAGTAGATGGGTGAGCGGTGAGAGCAGGACAAAGTCTAGAGGCCAGAAAAGCATCCAGTGACTCACATTTCTGCAAACTTTGGGCCTACAGAGGTGGCGTTCATTGATACGAGGCAAAGGTTGATAGGAGGGGAGAGAAAATCCATACATCAGTTGTAATTACGAGATAGATCACAGAAAACTCAAAATGGCTTCAGTTATTAGAAAGTGTGGAGGCAGAGTAAGCTGGGGATTTGTCGGCACTAGAGGCACTTACTGTTTTGTTTTGTTTTGTTCTTGAGAGGGAATTCTTTTGGCTCTGCCTCCTTCCTCCTTCCATGGTGACAAAATGACTGCAGAAACTCCAGGTTTCACATCTACACTTGTTCTTGCCATACAAAGAGAGACAATTTCAGAAAAAGATACGTTAAGACTTTCTCAAAAGTCCTAACATCTCCTCCCCTCATGGCTCCTTGGTCTAAAGTTGCCTTTGTGTTCATTTCTGTGCTAACAACTATGGACTAAAAATTACATGGATTTAGTGTTTGAAGCCTATTTGAATGGCTACAACCCCATGACCAAAAGGAAGGGGCTTCTTTGCGTGGGTTAGAGCAGGTTTTCAGCTCTGGATGAAGTGTCTGGAGCTGAGGCCCAAGCTAAAGCAGAGTTCCCAGGTAATTCTTATGCTTTTAGTCCCACACTTTTCCCACCACAGCTTATTCCTAGAGCTCAGAGGCGTTAACTGCACCCTCTCCAAACCTGTGTAACACAGGAGAACGGGCGAGGAGGCTGAAAAGCAACCGCAACCTCCAGCAGGTCTGACCACATTGAACTTGAGCTGCCTGCAGACTCCCAAGGGCAGCTGTGGGGTTGGGCACAGGAACCAGGCTGGCTTGCTTAGCACTTACGCACCCCGCCATCATCGCCTCTTAATACTTTACATCTTTTTTGGTTTTTTCCACTGCTGCCAACCTATTTTATAACTGAACCAATGCTGTTTTACACCCCCACCCACCTACAATCACCGCGCCGTTTTTCAGACTGACGGCTTGAAACAGGAAATGATTTTGTGTGGATTGCTCTTTGGGGGACTGAGGCATCCAATTCACTCGTGGCCACATGAACGTCACCCATTCCCAAGATGCATACGGAGCCTGCTGCTGCAAATCTCCTGTATCAGGCTGTGCCCTAGTTAATATCCTTAAAATCCCAGGGCTGAACACAATAGCTGTTTATGTCACTCACATAGCTGCAAAACAGCTGGATTTGACTCATGGAGGCAGGGCTGCTCGGCTCCACGTGTTTCATTGTCGTCTTTCAGCAAACGTGGTGGCTGACAATAGATATGAGTGGATCCAAAAAAATGTGGTACCTAGAGACAATGGAATTTTACACAGCCATGAGAAAGAATAAAACAATGTCATTTGCAGGGAAATGGATGGAACTAGAACAAATCATGTTGAGAGAGACAAATGGCACATGTTCTCCCCCATATGCAGACATTAAATCTAAAATGCACTTGGATATGCCAAATTACACAGAACCTTAGATACTCAGTGAGACCAAAAGAAAATTGTCTCAGAAGAGAATCACAAAGGTGCAATACTCAAGCGCCTCCTCCTCTGTATGTAAAATAAGATACATGCTGAAACTAACTCTAAAGATACGCAAACAAAGGTGTTTTTTTCTTTTTCTGATGACTCTGTATTCTTTACCTTATATACAATATATCCACATGCCTGTCGGTGGAAAGGTGTGGGAGGGCACAGAATCAGAGGGAAAAGGTGAAAACTGCAGCAGTGGAGCTCACCGGACATTCAGGAAAGTGAACTATGTAATTTGTGGGTAGAGATGGGAGGGAGGGAATGGGAGAGAATGAGGGGACCTATGACTTTGTACTTTGTACTTGATGTTTGTAAAAGTAACCCTGCTGTGTATCACCTCTAAAACAATACAGTAAATGGTGGAGAGGGGGAAGCATGGTGGCTGGCACAAGGAAGGGAAGTGATCAGGGCACCTGTCATTGGCCGGGGCAGTCAGGGAAGGGGAGGACCAGGAAGTCTGCCCAACAGAGGATGCAGATATGAGGAAGAAGAGAACCTGGAGCCAGTGGAACACAGTTTGACATCTTCTTAGTGGTGGATGATCGGTAGAGATAAAACAAGATACTGAACAGCCATCATCCCCTCCTAACATATCCTCACCTACAGAGAGGGGGCCTACAAGCCAGGTCAGCTCCTGGCTGCCCTTCTACTCTGGGAATTCTGGGTAAACAGTCAAGTTGACCTGTGTAATAAGGACAAGAGAGTAAAGGGGAGCAAAAGTACTGCTGGACTTTGTGCCAGCTCACTGTACCTTGTTTCCATCCTTTCTA
The DNA here is from genome assembly GCF_031878675.1 of Megascapheus bottae. Classification (NCBI taxonomy): domain Eukaryota; kingdom Metazoa; phylum Chordata; class Mammalia; order Rodentia; family Geomyidae; genus Megascapheus; species Megascapheus bottae. The sequence continues at coordinate 84,165,713 of NC_143511.1, forward strand.
AGGCCCCGGTTAGATTTCTGGCTTTGATTGTTTTTTTATGGTGGGAGGGAAGGTGGGGAAGAATGGGGCTTGAACTCAGAGCCGGGCTGCTGTCCCTGAGCATTTCTGCTCAAGGTCAACACTCTGATCACTTGAGTCACAGCTCCACTTCTGGCTTTTTGGTGGTTAATTGGAGCTTCAAACCTGGATCCTCAGAGCTCCTAAGTAGCTAAGATTATTTGCCTGAGCCATAGGCACCAGCTTTGATTACTTTCAATAAACCATTGGCTGGGTCCAGGCTAAGAAATTTGATGTATATTTTTTACTTAATTTTTGTATTATTAAGACGATGATTATTGGTATGATGAGGTGATGTATATTCCGGCATGTGTTCCACTACTGGGCTACAGCCCCAGCAAACATATACTTTTTGTATGTGTGTACTGAGGCTTGAACTCAAAGCATGGCACTGGCCCTGAGCTTTTCCACTCAAGGCTAACACGCTAATGCTTGAGCCACAGCTCCATCTCTGACTTTTTGGGTCGTTTATTGGAGATAAGAGTCTCATGAACTTTCCTGCCCAGGCTGGCTTCGAAACTCAATCCTTGGAATTTCTAAGGGAAAGAACAAAATCACCTGGGGGAGCCAATGAAAGGCACCAATGAATTCTCAACCCAGAAGACCATGTGGAGTGCTCAGTCAGGAGGAGGTCACCTTGGCAGTCCTCTGGATGGGCCTGAGACTGGCACTAGGTCCCTGGGGCAGCTTGAATTCCCAGGGGGGATAACAAAATCACCATAGGAGCCTAGATCCAAGTCACAGCACCAATGAAAGCCTCAGTCCAGGAGATCACATATACACCAAGTCACATATAGCGAAGTTTATCACAAGCTGGCAGGTTGACTCTCCTGGACAGGGCCAGCGTTATCCCTAGCTAGGAGGCTAGGGATGCACAATTTTACTAAGGGCGAGGGGTACTCTGTGGTATGGTTTGTGTGAAACCTGGAGTCTGTGAGGTGAGTGAGAACATGGTGCTCAGGTTTATGGTTGCAGCCACCTATGTCACCTGATCAGGCCTAATTTCAGGGAAGGGTCTGTGTCACCAAATTTTGGGAGTGGCTCCTATGGTAGAGGAGGTTGGGCTAACACAAAGAAGGAAGGTTGATTTTGACAGCTGGTTTGGGCAATTCCAGCCCATGGCTGATTGGCCCTGTAGCTTTGAGGGTGTGTTGAGTCACGTCGGGGGCAAGTGGAGGAGCGGGAGGTGGGTCCGCCATAGCAGCTGTCATCACAGAAGTGCAGAGACCCAGGAGACCTGGCACATTCCCTCATGTGAAAAACTCCACGCTGCAAACACTAAAAACCAGGAATGCCACCAGGGCCCAGCCAAACTGGGAGATTAAATGGAAACAGACTCCTCTTCTCCCATCATCCATCCCCTCATTTGCTGCTTCCCCCCCCCCCCTTTTCTTTGTTTAACTGTTTCAGTCATGGCGCTTAAACTCAGGGCCTCAAAGCTGTCCCTGAACTTCGTTGCTCAAGGCTAGTGCTCTATACCTCTTGATCTCTACCTCCACTTCCAGTCCTCAGATCTCAACCTCCTGAGGGACTAGGATTACAGGTGTGAGCCACCACCCCCTAAATCCCTCAGTTATTTCTTATTCTGGGACTTTATTCACTCCTGTGTTTTTCCCACAATCCTCTACCTCTCCAGCCACCAGTGCGTCCATGTCTCAATCTCTACCTCTGTTCCCTGAACCCAGAATCCCGTACCCAACTGCTTCTCAGATGCAGCCATTCTCACATCCCAGAAGCACCTCACACTCAGCTTCTCCCAAGTTCACCACCCCACTATGGAGCCTGATCCTTTCACCCACGTTCTCACTGCCACTCATCCCAGTGACCCTGTCACCAATGCCAAAAGTCTAAGAGCCACAAGATATCATGCCTCTTAAATATGCCTCAGATCTGACTCTCTTTTTTTGTGCCAGCCCTGGGGCTTGAACTCAGGACCTGGGCACTGTCCCTGAGCTTTTTTTTTTTCAAGGTTAACAATCTTCCATTTGAGCTAAAGTACCACTTCCAGGTTTATGGTAATTTAGTGGAGATGAGTCTCACAGGAAGTGATACTGTGGCTTACCGTGGTAGAGTGCTAGCCTTGAGTGAAAAAGCTCAGGGACAGTGCCCAGGCCCTGAGTTCAAGCCCCATGACCAACAAAACTGATTGATTGATTGATTGATTGAGAAAATTAAATAACAAAAAAAAAGTCTCACAGACATTCCTACCTGGAATAACTTTGAACCAGGATCCTCAAGGCTTAGCCTCCTGGGTAAGCTAGGATTATAGGCATGAGCCACCAGCCGTCAGTTCAGACATTTTAAATCTATTTCAGTACCACCTTCAACATTTCATATATATCCTAAGGCAAAGGACTGTCTAAAATCTATACTTGCTAGCATAAGAACAGACCTACTGGTCATTGGAAGAGTCCAGAAGTAAACCCGCATGTTTACAGTAAATTAATTTTCAACAAAGATACCAAAGTGACCCTTCAGAAGTCCTTTCAGCAGATGGTCCTAACACAACTGGATATCCAGATGCGAAACCATAAAGTGAAATACCTCCCCACCATATACAAAAGTGAACTCAAATGCATTAAAAAATCTGAATGTCAGAGCTAAAACTCTAGAACTCTTCAAAGAAAACAGGTGTGGACGTTTATGAACTTGGATTAGGGCATTTGTTTCTTATCTATGCCACCAAAGCACAAACAACCAAAGGAAAAATAAAATGAATGTCATCAAAATTTTAGAAATGTCCTGCCTCAGCCAGGCCCAGTTCCTTCTGACTTCCTGCTGAATCAGGATTTCTTGAGCCCAAGAATCTGGGGACAGCTTGGGCAATATAATGAGATTCCTAATTATTTTTACAAATATGCCTCAAAGGACGTTATTGAGAATGTGAAACTTTTTCTTGGCAGGGGGGAGTGGGCTGATCATAGGGTCTCTATGTCACTTGCTGTCATTTATACGAAATGTCCAGAACAGGCAAATGTAGAGGCAGAAGGAAGAGTTGTGGTTTCCAAGGTTAGCTGGGGTCCAGAGGAATGCAGAGTGCTCTGTACTCATGAACATTAATGGTGGTGGCTGTACAATCTTAGGAATATGATTTTTTAAACTGAATTTCAGAGCCAGGAGCGTGGCCTAGTGGTAGAGTGCTTGCCTAGCATGCACGAAGACCTGGGTTCGATTCCTTGGTACAACATACGAAGAAAAAGCCAGAAGTGGTGCTGAGGCTCAAGTGGTAGAGCTCTAGCCTTGAGAAAGGCCAAGAACAATGCTCAGGCCCTGAGTTCAAGCCCAGGATTGGCAAAAAAAAAAAAAAGAAAAGAAAGAGAAAAAAACTGAATTTCATATTTTAAAAGGTGACAATGTTGATATATTAAAAATTTACACCAATCTAAAAGACAGAACTAAGCCAAATATGGGTGCCTCCCCACAGCCCCAAGGACCTCTTCATCCAGTCCTTCCTGTCCTTTTGGCCCCATCTCTTGCTAGTCCTTTGATTGATCACTGTGCGCAAAGAAGATAAGTCACTGGAATGGCTTTTTAATTTTTTTTTCCCCGTCAGGGCATTAACTCAGGGCCTGAGCACTGTTTCTGAGCTTTTTTTTTTTTTTTTTGCCAGTCCTGGCTTGAACTCAGGGCCTGAGCACTTGTCCTTGAGCTTTCTCAAGAAGAAGAAGAAGAAATAATTGCACTCTACTACTTGAGCCACAGAATCGCTTCTGGCTTTTTTCTATGTATGTGGTTCTGAGGAATCAAATCTGGGTCTTCATGTATGCTAGGCAAGCACTCTACCACTAGGCCAAACTCCCGGCCCCAACCTGAACTTCTTTTGGCTTAAAGCTGGCACTCTCCCACTTGAGCCACAGCACCGCTTCTGGCTTTTTGTGTGTATGTGGTTCTGAGGAATGGAACCCAGGACATCTCACACACCAGGCAAACGTTCTACCACTAAGCCACAGTCCCAGCCCTAAATTTTATTTTAAGTAGTTATCCAAAGGGATTTCAATTCAACAAGTTAAATTAAGAGTACAGTACGTCTTGGTCAATGTCACTCCTTCTATCATTCTCAAATGACATTAGGTTTTTCTTGTCAGTTGTGGATTTAAAGTCTGACACTGTTCTGTTTTTAGTGATGTACACAGGGCATACAGTTACATAAGTCAGGTAAAGAGTGTATTGCCTTCTGGACATCACCCCCTTCCTCCCTCTCTCTACCCACAAGTTTCCCTCCCTCCCCCACCCACAAGTTGTATAGTTGATCTTCAAGATAATATCTATATACTACATATGTTCATACTCCCAAGGACATATACATGAACAAACAGAACAAAAAGAAAAGAAAAACTGCAAGGAAGGAAGGACAGGAACAAAGGGAGGGCGGGAGAGAGAGAGAGAGAGAGAGAGAGAGAGAGAGGGGGGGGGGAGAGAAGAAGGAAGAAAGGAACTCTTATTTTCATTTCCTGGAGTCAATTTCTCTTTTTGGCAATGGTGGGGCTTGTGATTTTGTGCTCAAAGCTAACACACTACTACTTTGAACCACAGCACCACTTCAAGGTTGCTGGTAGTTAATTGGAGATGAGTCTCATGAACTTTCCTGCCCAGGCTGGCTTTGAACTGTGGTCTTCAGATCTCAGCCTCCTGAATAGCTAGGATTACAGTCATGAACCACTGGCACCTGGCTGGTAGAGTTCATTTTGATAAATATTATTTTGTATAATCAAATGCACATAGTTTTTGTGCCTTTATATTCTTCTTTGGTCTCACTGTGTGTGAATGCTAGAGTGGAAGGAGATTTTTTTTTTTGGCCAGTTCTGGGGCTTGAACTCAGGTCCTGGGCACTGTCCTTGGACACTTTTTGCTCTAGGTTAGCACTCTGCCATTTGATCCACAGCACCACTTCCAGCTTTTTCTATGTATGTGGTACTGAGGAATTAAACCCAGGGCTTCATGTATGCTAGGCAAGCACTCTACCACTAGGCCACACTCCTGGCCCTGGAATGACATTTTAAAAAAAGAATTTAACATCAGGACTTGACTTGAGATAAAATATGGCCAGAGAAACCATTTTTTGTGAGCCCAACTTAACAGAACTCCACCTCAGAAAAGTTCAACGGAGAAGAAGATGAGTCTGTCAGTATTTAGCTTAGGACCCTTGATTGTCATAAAACACAGGATAAATGAATATCTGGGGGTGGGGTAAGAGAGGAAAGGTAGAAGAAAACACAGAAAGACAATGACAATGTGGGCTACAGGAGCTACGGGGCTACAGTCAGAAAGCAGAAGGAAACAAGAGGAATGGAGCAAAGTGGCTCAGAATATAGACTCAGGGGCCAGACTCTCATCTCCATCAGTTACCAGCTGTGTGATATCTACCAAGTTACTTTATCTCTCTGGGCCTTAACTTGCTCCTCAGTAAAATGAGAGAGAGGAACAGAATTTCCTTTGGGGGTGGGGAGAGGTCCTAGAACACTCAGTGGGATGTTTGCAGAATGCTTAGGCATCAGTGTCCAGATGCTTGTTAAATAAATAAACAGGTGCGTGTATACGTACATACACAAATAACATGAAGGAAAGAAATGAACCAGTTTGCTTCTTTCTCAATGTCAGGGTGCAGGGAGCACCCCTCTAAGGAAGCTGCTGCCAGGATCTCCATTTGAATGGCCAGAAAGCAGTGCAGTACTTCTACTCTGGAAATAATCTAGGTTTAAAAGGATCAAGACAAATGCCCAGGCTGGTAGAGCATCTAGACTAGAGGGTACTGCATTTACATACTGTTAGTTAAGGAATTATAGCTCTTAGGATACCAGCTTCTGCACAATAAAATGATTTTTAAAACAACATTTTAAAAACCTGATTAAAACATAATGCTCTGTTTAGTTACTGCCACAAAATGTTTTCTTGGCAAATTACAGCCTAGCGAATTTAATTTACTTTCTGCTGACACCCATATTAGACATGATGGACGGGGCAGGCACAGCCAGGCTGCGGACGCCAGAGAAGCACAGGCGTACAAGAGCTCTCAGGCATGTCTACGGAGCCTCTGTGGAGGAGGTGGCATGGCCAGGCCTCGGTGCCACCCCCAACAGGGTACTCCAAGGGTCTCATGAATGGACCCTCCCATAAGCTTTTTTTTTTTTTTAACCACATAAGGTGAGCAGCTTGTGTGCTGGGAACAGAGACAAAAACTGGTAATGCCTGGACCAATTTCAGATACATCATGGTTTGCCAGGCTCATATCAGGATTTCTAAAAACATGAGCCAACACCTAAAACAGAAGACCTCACTTAAAAATCTGATGGGAATATTGAGAAACACTGGGTTGATGCTTTTATTTGTTACAGTCCCTACCATTTCCCACCATCTCCTCACATTCAAGAGTATGAGACGACTTCCTTACCTCCTGGGTGTTGGTGTGAGTGCACAGCCATTTCTCAGTGGGTAGCTGGGGAACTTTCCTTGGCTCGTGTAGGACTCTAGCAGGACACATCAGGCTCTCATGCTAGCAAATCCAGAAAGCTCAGTTATGGTTTTAGGAAAAGCAACAAGGAGTAAATGGTGCAGTCCTAAGGATACTAACCCTGAGGAGTTATTAGCACCTTAAGTCTGAGAGCTACAGGCTGAGACTTAAACCTAACTGCGGAGTCTTCTCTGCTGCTCAGTAAGTATCTTGTATAAAGGCCCCAACCACTGAGCACAAGTGGCTTTCACCTGCTACATTCCTAGTTATTCAGGAGGCTGAGCTCTGAGGATCAGGGTTCAAAGCCAGCCTGGGCAAGTGAGTCTATGAGACCCCTTTCTCCAGCAAATAAAAAAAAAAAAGCAAAAACAAAACAAAACAAAGGTCCCCACCTCATAGTTTGTTCTGAGCATTAGGACGGAGCTGAGTAGAATCTTACTCAAAATAGTAAAGGTGAGGAAATTGAAATGAAGCCAGGGATGCCAAGCTGCCTGAACAGTTAAGGTTACAACTCAAAATTAGTGATTTTTTTAAAAGTCAACTAAGACCAAATACTATGATTTTGCTCTGGCAGATTTGTCTGACATCTAAGTTGGTTCTAGAGCTTACAGATGACATTATATGGGACCAAGGGGTGTGTGTGTGTGTGTGTGTGTGTGTGTGTGTGTGTGTGTGTGTGTGTGTGTGTGTGCGTACTTGCTAACAATTTCCCATGTTTTTGTTGTTTGTGTAGCCATCTAGCACCCACTCATTTTAGGTTGGTTTGGAACTGTTGAAGGACTATAGTAAGGATAGAAGCAGAAGAATAGAAATGGTACACTTTTTTTTTTTTGGATCTGAGGGTTTTCAATTGGACTTTATTGCTGAAGGTCAAGTGGGGAAGGTGAAGGGAAAAGCTCAATTTAAAATCTTGCCCCCAAAGTCAATTTCGTTGATAAAAACATTATTCTGTGGTACATACTGGGTTGTATGAGGATGCATGAGTAAAAGTACACTTCTGCTATGGAAATTTTCTTTTATTAAAGAATTTATTAACATTGATTTTTACATCATATTTCAAATGACGTGTTTAACAAACAAGTATTCAAGAAGGGAATCTATATACAAGCACTGGCACTTAGATTTTAGAACATAATTAAAATTAGGCTGAGGGTTTGTATGTGATAGATACATATTAATTTATGTAATAAAACATTATGTCTATAGAGTCATAAGTTTTTATGTCTATGTAGTTGTGTTTATATTTCTAGCACCATGTCCATAGCATTGGGTATGCAACTATTGAGTCCTCGCTCTTGAGAAATGGGACACTTTTAACAGTTACCAAGTTAAGGATTCAGAGTTGATTTGCCTTTTATCTACTTGCAACAGTCTCTTGTCTTTCTACAGTGGAACATGGCATATACTTGCACTAACCAGGGCCTTCTCCCTGGAGCTGGACCTTTGTGTCAAGCCTCTCCTTGAGAATGGCAGTGAAGTCTCCAAAGAAAATAAGCTCCCTGAGAGTGGCAAGAAAGAGAGGATGCTGGGAAACTTAAGGAATCACAGACCCCCCAGGCTCAGCTCTGCTCTGGTACACTGGTTTGAAGATGGCCATCCCTTTTTCCTCTTCATGGCTCAGTGTCCACTGGGTGGTGGTGAAGGATAGGGAGCACACTGGAGCTCCCCCACCCCATAGCATTACCTCAAGGCAGATATTGTCATAGGACTGTATTTTGTCCCCCCACTCCCCTTACTCATTGGTTGAAGCCTAACCCCTAGTACCTTACAGAGCAAGTGTATTGGAAGTAGGGTTTTAAAGAGATGATTCCATTTAATGAGGCCAGTAGCATGGGGTATACCAGTTGAACTGGAATCATTGTTAGAAGAGGAGCTAAGACATCTAGAGAGAAACCAGAGATACATGTATACAGAAAAAAAAAGACCATCTGTCTGCAAAGAAAGGGGACTCCAGGAGAAACTAAATCTACCAACACTTGATTTTACTCTGCCAGTTTCCATAAATGTGAGAAAAATCGATATTCATTGTTTAAGCGACCACTATATGGTATTTTGTCATGGTTGCCCTAGGAATTTATCCAGTGGCTATCAATTTGGAAGGAGGATGTGATTCCAGGAACTGAGTTCCCATTTTTGCCAGCTTCTCAGTAGCTTGGATACCAGGCAATGGCTTTAGTTCCCAGAGGCAGACAGCACAATGGCAGGGACAGGGAGAGGGAATGGACAAGAATGGATGGAAGTGGTTGCATCTCTGTCCCTTTTTATTGGCCACTTGCAGACATGGGATTATGAGGAGCCTGATAAAAAGTTATTAAGGAGAATGGCCAGGGAAGACTGAGTCAATCTGTTTGCACAGCCATCAGGCCTTTTATGGGTCCTTACAAACCAGGTCATGTAGCCCACTCTACACCCTGCCCTCTGTGTATAGGGGTGGTTGTATGTTTCTTTGGTTTTTGTTACCTTTCTTTTCCAGACAACAAAATTGGGCTGATATCTGCTAGAGACCCAGGCGTACCTCTCATCTGTGCTGAGAGGCTCACATTAGTCAGATTGCCACTGCTGTGATACATTATACTAGAGAAACTGATGCGAAAATCAAATCCTTGTACGTTGTGGGGACAGACAATTTTGTCACTGTCACTCAGAGTGCATTTCTTCTAGAAGCTACCTGCAGGTTTTAATTGTAGCCAACATCCTTAACCTTAAAAGCGGTAACATCAGATGGAAGCTCATTGATGGTCCTTATCTCTCCTTCTTTACTTCCACCTCCTTGCTCAGCTGCAGGAAAGAATCTTAAGGACTTTGAGGATTTGTAATTAAACAATAGTATCTACCACACACCAGTGACTCATACCTGTAATCATACGTTAAGATTTGAGGATCCGGATTCAAAGCAAACCTGGATAGAAAAGTCTATGAGACTCTTATCTCCAGGAATCTACTCAGAAAAAACCAGGAGTGGCACTGTGGCTCAAGTATTAGAGTACTAGCTTTGAGCACAAGGAGGTTTGGGTCAGTTTCCAGCATCCAGGTCCTGAGTTCATTCCCAGAATCACCCACCCACCCTCTCCCCTAAGGAAAAAAAAAAGGAGGAAGGTATCTACCCAGGTAATCCAGAATAAAGTGTCATCTTCAGGTCTTCTACTTTAATCACACAAAATACCATTCGTACAAGTTACAGAAGTTAGGACACGTACATCCCTGAAGAGCTTATTATTCTACCTACCACGCTAATGAACCAGAGTTATGATACATCAGTAGCATGGGAGACGTGGCTGGATATGAGCAGGACACCAGAGTTAGCCTCTAAGAGCCTGGTACAATGCCTGCTGTAGAGCCTATGGGAAGACCGCAGGAACTGAGCAGCTGATCCTCATGGATGGTGTCACAAAGGACATGTCATATACAGGAGTTCACCCTGCTCTAAACTGCTGAGGTTTGGGAGCTTCATGCAAGCAGGTGACTGCCTTTGACTAAGCATTACTAATATGAAGCATGGATGACTTCCAGGAGGGCAATTTCTCCCTCTAGTTCCCCCAGATCTTATCTCCACTGATGTAGGAAAGAGATGAAGACTTCAGTAATGCAACCCAAGCCTCCTTCTTTAGGATGTGTTTAAAGCATGGGGCCCCTTTTTACATTAGGGCTGATTGATACACAAAATCCAGGCAGCTGCAGGAATTTGGACAGAGTGGCTTCTGGATTTTGGGTGGTTTAGTCAGGCCTGTTGAGCCAGCCACACCTGTTAGGCAATTAGACACTATCAAAAACCTCCTCTGCCAGTCAGGCGCTGGTGGCTCACACCTGTAATCCTGGCTACTGGGAGACTAGGATGTGAGGACTGCAGTTCCAAGCCAGCCCAGGCATGAAAGTCGCTGCCACCCGTATGTCCAGTTGATCACCAGAAAACCGGAAGTGGAGCTGGGGTCAAAGTGGTACAGTACTACCTTGAGCAAAAGAGCTCAGGGACAGTACTTGGGGCCCTGAGTTCAAGCACCTATATTGACAAAACAAAAAACAAAAAAACCACACACTCACACACACACTCTCCTCACTCCCTCGTTGATGGCCTGGATCTGAAGACAGAGTCTTCCCTTATGCTTCTCAATAGTGGAGAAGAGCAGTCCTTTCCAGAGCCAGTGTGGGTTATCAACTCCAAAGTTTATTTGAACCGAAAGCTCATTTAACTGCCAACTTAAATGCCACATTTGTTTATTCCAAAAGAATGTCTAAGAAAATCATTGTAGGAAAAAAGGGAGGGGGCTATTTACAGTAGCCACATTTTGCTTGGTTAGGCTACAAAAACCACACAATAGCTCTTTCTGTAAGTGGCCTGAGGTGACCTGTGAAAATGGTTCACTACTCTCTAGACCCAGAAAACCCCACAAAATCATGCAAGTCAAGAGGCTCAAATCTTGGCGTTCAATTTAAGAATACCAGAGAAACAGCCCAGGCCATCAAGGGTATGTATATCTAGAAAGCTACAAAGTATCTGAAAGACGTAACATTAAAGAAGCAATGTGTGCCATTTCCCCCTTACAATGGTGGAGTTGGCAGGTGTGCCCAGGCCAATGTGTGCCATTTCCCCCTTACAATGGTGGAGTTGGCAGGTGTGCCCAGGCCAAACAGTGGGGTTGGACACAGGGTGGGTGGCCCAAAAACAGTGCTGAGTTTCTGCTGCACATGCTTAAGAATGCAGAGGGTAATGCTGAACTGAAGGGTTTAGATGTCATTGAACACATCCAGGTGAACAAAGCACCCAAGATGGGCCGCCAAACTTACGGAGCCCATGGTAGGATTAACCCATACATGAGCTCCCGGTGCCACACTGAGATGATCCTTACTGAAAAGGAGCAAATTGTTCCTAAACCAGAAGAGGAAGTTGCACAGAAGAAAAAGGTATCCCAAAAGAAACTGAAGAAACAAAAACTTATGGCACGAGAATAAAGTTAGCATAAAATAAAGGCAAATGAATGTTGGTTTCATTATTTTATTTAAAAAAACCCACACAATAGCTGTAGTATGTAGCATGGATCACATACATGCTCTTCATTCACCTCCTAGAAAGTCATACATGTTTCATATTCCTAATGCCTAGTCAAAGGCTTCCACAGAGCTCCAAAACCTCAGCAGCTCAGAGCAGGATGAAATCATGTGCACTACATGTCGTTGGTGGCAGTCTCCATCCTGTTTTCTGTGTTACCTTCATTCCTTCATCCCAGGGCCCTCACAGAAAAAGTCATCACCCTACTGGGACAATGGTCCTTCAAAGTCCTCAGAGGATGTACATATCTTCCTCTCACTATTGACCAAGTCTGCTGACCACAGGCTATGGAGTCTGTCAGGCCTCTTCTAGGGAGGGCCTGCACTGTCTTAGGAACACAGATGAGGCCCACCACTGTATTTGGAGCAATGCCTTTTCTTGTCCATTTGCCCAATATCAACATAGCTAAACTAGCTTATAATCTCTTGTCCTTTGGTTTTTCCTTGGGCTTGAAACAGTGTATCACTAAATGTTTTTGTTTTTTAAAAAAACTATCTTTGAACTAGGTTTGTTCCCTATGCTTGCACACTGGAGGCTCAGCTCCATTTCCAGCTATTTGCTGGTTACTTGCAGATATGCATCTCACAGACTTTCCCCACCCTGTCAGGCCTCCAATTGGGATCCTGGGATCTCAGCCTCCAGAATAGATAGGATTACAGGATATGAGTCACAGCGTCCTGGCAGAATGTTTTCTACCTTTTTTTTTTTTTTTTTTCAATTGTTCTGGGGCATTAAACCAGGGACTCAACACTGTGCCTGAGCTTTTTTTTTTTCCTCAAGGCTAGCATTCAATCACTTGAGCCACAGCTCTGCCTCCAGCTTTTTCTGTTTGTGTGGTATTAAAGAATGGAACCCAGGGCTTCAAACATGCTAGGCAAGCACTCTACCACTAAGCTCCATTCCCAGCCCCCAATAGTTTGTTTTTTGTTTTTTTTTTTCAGTCTTGTTTTCCAGCATTTTTTTTTTTTTTGGTAAAATTATCTTGGAAAGTTTTGGACCTCTTTTGTGACAACACCTAGATTCTGAAGCCTAACAAATCCTCCAGCCAGGCACACACCTGGGACACCTGAGTCCGGGCAGAGACAATACCCAATAGGTGTTGTTGACCCAACAGGTGTGGCTTACCTTAGATAAGTGGCTGGCCCAAAAGGCCTGACTGTCCACACTGTACATCCAGAAGCCACTCTGTCCACATTCTTGCAGCTGCCTGGATTTCGGGTGTTAATCAGCCCTGCCCCCTTCCCTCCCCACCCCCCAAATAGGAGACTCCGTTTGACTGTACCTCTTTCCTACCCCAACTGATATGAGATCTTGGGGACTCAAAGGTATAAAGGGGGAAGGTGAAGTAAGTCGTCTTTTCGAGGGGTAGCGGGATGGCAGAGTCAGAGGCTGGAGGAACCCGCAGCGCTATCGAGTCCCTGGGCCCCACCACACAAAGCAGGACACACATTAGACACGAGGCCTGCCATTCACCGCTCGGTGCGCCTGACACAGGGGCGGGCCGTATGGATTTAAACAGGTTCTGCCAGGCAAGCGAGGGAGGTTAAGGTTCTACACGTTTTCGGATTTGTTCCTGGCGCCCCGATTTCCATCCCCGTGCAGAGCGCCCAAGCCCGACCTGCCCCCGGGCAGAAGTGCACAGGCGCGGGGCTGTCCGGACTCGTTCGCGCTACGCCCCGCCCCGAGCAGGCTCCTCGCCGGCGCGCCCCCCGGAAGTACTGACAGTTTCGAGGGGGCGGGAACTGGAAGCGTTTCCGGGGGCGGGAGGCTCAGGGGGTGGTTGTTGCGGAGGAGACGGCTTGAGCAGGCCAGGCGCTGACGACCGAGACGCTCGCTCCCACTGGGGATGTGAACGCTGAGCTCTTGGCAGGTAATGGCGGGGTAAGGAAAACGCGGGGGGCAGCGTTGAGGGGGGAAGAAGCCGGCGGGAGGTTTTGGAATTTTCCCCCCACAGGCCCCGGAGCGCGCGTGCGCCCCGCCGGGTCGAGCGGATCCGAGGGGATGCTGAGGCCGTGCGGGCCGGCCAGCTTTGGGGGGGGGGGGGTCCCCGCGTCCCACGCCCAGCCGTATCTCTCCAGTCAGCCCGGCGTGGAGAACGCGACGCCGAGGTCCTTTCGAGCCACCTCTTGCCAAGGTCACCCTGCCCCGCCGGGGTGAGCCGGGCCCGAGCGCTTGGAGATCCTGCCCGGGTTTGTCCCGACGGCCGTTTAGCGGCCTCGAGTTCGAGGCAGCCGTGAGTGAGTCCCGACGCACCGAGGCCTGTGGAGAGGCCACACCGGACTTGGGTAGTCTTGTTTTCCTCTGTTTTATCTCTTGTCACCTGTTGGGTCACCTATCCTTTTTGTACCAGCTTGCCCCCCCTCCCCCATCCACCTGGTTATTGCTCCCCACTTTGCCCCTCTCGGAATGTCTCCGTGCCTGGGCTTCTGTCTTCATTTCTGTCTCCACCGTGCTTTTCTGTGGCTCTTGACCCCTTGTTTCCTAACTCAGTCGTTCCTCTCACTGATTGCCTGAAAGTCAAATCCACTTTTTAGGTCATCTTATCTGTTGCTGCCCCCTTCTCTACCAATTTTGGGTCTGTCTTGTTTGTCTCTCTTCCCAACTGTGTTTGTCTAGGCGGGTGGGGCAGTTCTGCCTGGATCTCTGGGCCATGGAAGGTGACTCATGACCTCGTGAAACAACCCACACTGGTGGCATTCTCAGTGACTATAGACTGCAGTCTGGCCTCAACTCTGACAGGTGTTGCCCAGCCTTACCAAGTGTCAGGATGCAGCAGCGCTTGAATAGCAGACAGAAGGCCCATCTCAGGGCCAAAGCAGCTTAGGCAGGCTTAATGGATCTTCATCTTCTCTCCTTTGTGGTTTTATTTGGGGGGGGCCTCCACAGCTCTCCATATCTCATCTGTGTGTCAGAGGTGGTTTCAAAGGCTGTTGGAGAGCCTTACTTCTGAGTTACAGCTGATGCCTATCTACAGGGTAAGGAATGTCTAAGGGTCAAGCTGAGACCTTTTGCCTTTTGGGATCCATAGGATAGTAGCTGAATTTCTAGAAGAGCTGCATGCTTAGCTAGGTGACTATGTTAGTTACATTATGAGAAACCTAATCATTAGATAAGAGGACCCTGCTTCACCAACATACCACTGGAGAGAAATAAGCTGGACACAAGGACAAATACTTGTTGGAAACCTCAGAAATAAAGTGCTCAGAATAGATAGAGTCACAGACAGGAAATAGAAAAGTTTGGCAGGGACCAGGGTAGAATGGGATATTTATTATTCAGTGTATACATAGTAATAGAGAAGACTAACAAGCTCTGGAAATTGATTGTAGTAAACGTTGCACAACATTGTGAATGTACTTAACACTTAAAATAGTCTTATATTGGGGCCAGGAGTTTGGCCTAGTGGTAGAGTGCTTGCCTAGCATGCACAAAGACTTGGATTCGATTCCTAGGTACCATATACAAAAAGCCAGATGTGGTGCTGTGGCTCAAGTGGTAGAGCTCTAGCCTTGAGAAAACCCAAACACAGTGCCCAGGACTGGCCAAAAAGAAATAGTCTTATATTAATGTCTGTTTGATGTACACAAAAATATTCATTGGAGATTACTGAAATAAGGTCTTTCAAAGAGTGATCTTAAAATTTTTATTCCATTAGGAATTAACAATTAGGAACATTGAGTTGCCATTCTTCACAGCATTGGCCACAGCCTGAGGGCCTTAGAATAAGTGTTTGGTTAAATAAGTTTGCTTTAAAACTTCCTCAAGTTTACCCACATCAGATTTCCACCCTGCTTCTTTCCTCCTTCACCCTCGGGAATCAGTGCAAACATTTACTTGAGGAAGAAACTTGAAAGATTTTACTACAAGGTTGGGGGGAAAAAATCATTTTATTATCACAATACCAGGCTATTTCTTACTGGGGGATGCCCTTTTATTCATTTCCATGTAAAAGCCTTGAGTTCGCCTTTAAAATAGTTTATTGAACATTCTAACAAGATGTAATAGCTGAATTACTACTATATTTCATTGAATCTTAGATGCCATCCATGACTGCGTGTCAGTAAAAAGAAAAACACTGGCAGTTAAGTTATAAAGTTTTCTTTTCATTTGGCTCTCCTATTTTATCTTTACTGAAAACACACTGACTTAGACCAGTTTAAAAAGCATTATATACAAAGGAGTAAAAATAAATCGATTAAAGTACTTACTAATTTTTTCAAGTACTTGTTTAATCTTGTTTTGGTTTGGTTTTGGTTTTTTGCCAGTCCTGGGCTTGTGCTCAAGGCCTGAGCACTGTCCTTGGACTTTCTCAAGGCTAGAGCTCTACCACTTGAGCCTTAGCCCCATTTCTGGCTTTTTTCTATGTATGTGGTACAGAGGAATCAAACCCGGGTCTTCGTGCATGCTAAGCAAGCACTCTACCACTAGGCCAAACTCCCGGCCCCTTGTTTAATCTTTTTATTAAGATTTTATTAACATTAATTTTTACATCATATTTCACATGTCATGTTTAACAAACAAGTATTCAAGAAGGGAATCTCTGTATGGAATCACTGGCACATAGATTTTAGAACATAATTAAAATTAAGCTGAGGGTTTGTATGTCATAAATACATATTAATCTATATAATAAAACATTATGTCTATAGAGTATCAATAAATTTTATGGCTGTGTAGTTACGTTTATAGGTCCAAGGCCATGTCCATAACCTTGCGGGTACCCAAATATTGAGTCATTACTCTTGTACTGTATGGATCTAATATCCACATATCAAGGAGACCATGTGCCTTTTGTTCCTTTGGTCTTGACTTATCTCACTCAACATGATTCACTCTAGTTTCATCTACTTTCCAGTGAATGCCATTATTTTATCTTGTCTGTTGGCTATGTAGAATTCCATTGTGTGTGTATGTGTGTATATATATATGTTTTATAAATATATATTATATATGTGCACCACATTTTTTGTATCCATTCATCTGTAGTGCGGCATGTGGACATGTGGATGTTTCCATCGCCTGGCTATTGTGAATAGTGCAGAGATGAACATGGCTGTGCAGGTGTCCTTATCATATCGTGGGCTATGATACTCAGGGTAGATACCCAGGAGTGGTATGGCAGGATCGTAGGGAAAGTCTATTTTTGTTTTTTGTTTTTTTGCCAGTCCTGGGCTTGAGCTCAGGGCCTGAGCACTGTCCTTGGACTTTCTCAAGGCTAGAGCTCGACCACTTCAGCCTCAACACCACTTCCGGCTTTTTTCTTTATATGTGGTACGGAGGAATCGAACTCAGGTCTTCGTGCATGCTGGGCAAGCACTCTACCACTAGGCCAAACTCCCAGCCCCTATTTTCAGTTTTTTAAGAAACGTCCAAACTGCCTTCCAGAGTGGCTGTACTAGTTTATATCCCTACCAGCAATGTAGTAGGGTTCCTCTTTCTCCACAACCCTGCCAGCATTTGTCATTGTCTGGGTTCAGAATATTGTCCGTTCTACTTGGGGTAAGGTGATATCTTAGGGTTTTTTTAATTTGCATTTCCTTTATGACCATGGATGATGAGCATTTTCTCATGTTTTTTTGTTTTTATTTTTGCCATTTTATTCTCTTGATAAGTCTCTTTAGTTCCTAGTGATTGGTTTGTTGGGTTTTAGGGAGATTAGTTTCTTGAGTTCCCTGTAGATATTGGACATTAAGCATTTGTCTCATGTACTATTGTTTAATCTTTTTAAAATTATATTTTTACTTAAGTAGTTGTACAAGGGGGTTCCATAGTTTCATTGGATATGCTTTGACTATTATGATTGCATTCTTCCCTCCACTTTCTTCATTCATTTGCCATCATCCCCTTTACCTCCTTCCTAAGCTGTACTCTTCTGAATGTTTTTCAGTCCATTAATTGTCTATGGTTTTTCCAAATGGTGCCATCCTTTTTGTCATCAGAAACATTGGCTCTCCAGCCATTATCTCAAGCAGTGACAACGACTAAATCTGCCATCTAGGATCATGTCCTGGTTTCATACATTTTAAAATATGTCTTTAAATTGCCTGAATCAACATCCTAGACTCATTTTTTATTAAAGAATTTATTAACATTGATTTTTACATCATATTTCAAATGACGTGTTTAACAAACAAGTATTCAAGAAGGGAATCTATATACAATCACTGGCACTTAGATTTTAGAACATAATTAAAATTAGGCTGTGTCTATAAAGTCATACATTATATTGTCTGTGTAGTTGTGTTTATATATCCAATGCCATGTCCATAGCATTGGGTATGCAAATATTGAGTCCTCGCTCTTGTACTGTTTGGATCTAATAGCCACATATTAAGGATACCATGTGCCTTTTGTTCCTTTGGTCTTGACTTGTCTCATTCAACATGATTTAGCTTCATCTACTTCCCTGCAAATGCCGTTATTTTATCTTGTCTGTTGGCTATGTAGAATTCCATTTTGTGTGTGTGTGTGTGTGTGTGTGTGTGTGTGTGTGTATCACATTTCTGTATCCATTCATCTGCAGTAGGGCATCTGGATTGTTTCTGTCACCTGGCTATTGTGAATAGTGCATAGATGAACATAGCTAAGTAGGTGTGCTTATCATATCTTGGGTTGTGATGTTCAGGATAGATACCCAGGAGTGATATGGCAGGATCATAGGGAAGGTCAATTTTCAGTTCTTTAAGAATCCTCCACACTGCTTTCTAGAGTGGCTGAACTAGTTTACAATCCCACCAGCAGTGCAGTAGGGTTCCTTTTTCTCCACAACCCTGCTAGCACTTGCCTAGACTGATCTTTATGAAGTTTCCCTTTTCACTTTTTAGTTACAGTAGAGAGATTTTTGTCTTTATATGTAACTCTGTTGAGGGGGAAATTCCTTTTATATTTTGCTGTGAGGTTAAGAATTTTAATGAAATAGTTCTTTTGTTGAGCTTCTTATCCTGAGTTCTCTTTCATGAGGCTACAGTTAAAACATCTCCCTGGCTTTATTGAAATGTGATGGAAGGATGACTTTTAAGTGGAGGTTGAGGCCTACAATAATGTCTTCTCTTTTGACCTCAAAGAACTTCAGTGGGCCAATTTGCCCTAGAAGTTCCAAGTATGTTCTTAGTTGTGGCCTAAAATTGGAGGGAGTTCTGAATCAAACTTCATAAATTAGGTGGCTTGCTTTTTAAAAAATCTTAAAAGAGAACTTACTAAGTTCTTAAGGTAAAACGTTCCAATTAAGGAAATATAGGAGACTGATGATTGACAACCAAAGAACCAAAAGCCTTTTCCACAGTATGTTTTATTTAAAACTGTTGTTTTGATTGTGGATTGAACCCACTATGTCAGTCACAACTTTTGTCCTAAAAGGATAATTTTTTTCCAGGCCTGGGGCTTGTACTCAGGGCATGGGCCTGTCCCTGAGCATCTTTTGCTCAAATCTAGTGCTCTGTCACTTGAACCACAGCACCACTTCTGGCTTTTTCTGTGTATGTGGTACCAAGGAATCAAACCCAGGGCTTTGTGCATGCTAGGTGAGCACTCTACCACTAGGTTACACTCTCCCCTCCCCTTTTTTTTAAGTTAGATTCGACGATTGGTATCAAACTCAAGACCTTCTTCCTCAGCCTCCAGAGCACTGGGATTATAGTCATGCACCACCTGGTTCCAAAGGGTATTGTTTAGTTTTGTTGTGGTTCTGGAGATCTATCCTGGGGCCTTGTGCATGGTAAACAAGTCCTGTACCATTGAGCTGCAGTCCTAGACTGAAAGGATGTTTTTATTCTGCAAAAGTACACAAACATCAACAATGTTTGTATCCAAGTTTTAACAAACATGAGATAATAATGGCAACTGTTAACATTGAAGAAAGCCAGGTGAGAAGTATAAGGGAACTCTGTACTGTTGTAGCAATGTAAAATTATTGCAAAATAAAACATGTATTAAAAGAATATATAGAGCCAGTCCCAGTGCTGTATACCTATAGACCACAATAGAATGACCAAGGCAGGAGTATCTGTAGTTAAACACTAGCCTGGGAACAGTAATCCCTTGTCCCAAAAAGTGATAAATAAAATTAAAATTCAAAGACAAAGGCAAAAATAAGATGTTTCAGAATTAAAGTTTATATATAACCCAAAACACCAGTCTTTTGTTTTGGGTTGGTGTTTTTGTTGCTGTTGTTGTTTTGGGTACTAGAGCTTGAATTCAAGGCCTCAGCTGTATCATTTGAGCCATATCTGTAGTCCAGCTTTTTTTTTTTTCTGGTTAATTGGAAATAAAATGAATTTGCTTGTCTTTGGACCCCCAATCCTCAGATCTTGACCTCCAGAGTGGATAGGAATCTAGGCACTTGGCTGTTTTTTTACTTTTTGAGACCTGAGCTTGCTGTGTAGCCCAGGCTTGACCCAAACTTACTATTGAGACCAAGTTCACTTCAAATTTGAATTTCTGCTTCCTCAGTGCTGATGTTACAGGTATGCACCACCATGCCTGGCTAAAAACAGTCTTAATTTGTTTCTTGTCCGTTACTCAAACATAGAGTGTTTATTAGGGAAACACAAGTGCATAGCCAATGGCACCAGCACCTCTTACACTTTCAATATGCTTTTTTCCTCCCAGAAATCAATGTGATTTAATTTGAAGCAAAACTGAAAAATGGATCCATCTTCACTCATTTATGTGTACTACTTTTCGATGGTCATGGCATAAATAACTTTATCCGAGGCATTCAACTTTGCATTAGGTAAGCCATTGTCTTGCTAGTAATATAATTTTTAAAGCTATATGCTGAAATCATTATTCTTTGAGCAGGATAGTTTGTACACTGTCTTAGAACAACGATTTGAGTGTGTGTGTGTGTGTGTGTGTGTGTGCGCGCGTGTGTGCGTGTGTGTGCGCGTGTGTGCGTGTGTGTGCGCGCTGGTCCTGGGGCTTGAACTCAAGACCAGGGAACTATTCCTTAGATTTTTTTGTTTTTGTTTTTTTGTGGGTCTTGAACTTAGGGCCAGGGCGCTGTCCCTGAGCTCTTTCTGTTTTCTGGTGGTTAATTGGAGATAAGAGTCTCATGGACTTTAGTGCCTGGGCTGGCTTTGAACTGTTATCCTCAGATCTCAGCCTCCTGAGTAGCTAGGATTATAGGCGTGAGCCACCGCACCTGGCTTATTCCTTAGATTTTTTAACTCAAAGCTAATGCTTGTGGACCCATAGCTCCACTTCACTTCTGGCTTCTTGCTAATTAATTGGAGATAAAATTCTCATGGACTTTTTTTTGCCTGGACCAGCTTGAAACTGCAGACAGATCTCAACCTCCTGAGTAGTCAGTTTTACAAGTGTTAGCCACCAGTGCCCAGTTAGTAGTATAGGTTTTTAATGACTGTGAAATAGATGTTTCTTCTCTTCTAAGAAGACATATTGTATATTTTAAGGCCAATCACTAGCACACTTTAGCATGTAATTTCAGAGAATATTTTCCATTGCTTTTTTTTGCAACTTAGAAAATAACTTATTTATAGTTCTATTTAAATCTTGATGTACCTTCTAAGACGTGTAAGCTTGGGCAGATCTTTTAATCTGTGCTTTTGTTTACTATAAAATGAGTGGGAAGGTAATAGGTTACAGAACCTGAGTTTATATAGTATGCTTTGTGGACTATAAAGCATTTGACTCATGTAAAGAATTTTGTTACACATACAGTATCAGTATTTTTGTACATTTGTGCCAGACTTTAAATTTACCAAAGCAACCATTTACTCTGTTTTAATGTGCTTTCTACAGTAAGAATGCAAATTACCATATGCTCTGATTAGAAAAATCTCTGGAGGGCTTCAATATACAAATAGCTGATTGGTTTACTTCCCCATTTTATTATTACCCTCTGTGCTTTTTGGTTGTTTAGTCATTGTTTAAATGGCATATAAAATGTTATGTACAGTTCCTTAGCCAATTAGTAGTGTCCACTACTAAATTCAACATTGCATTTTTAGGCTATAAGCCTAGACTCTAGTAGGAGTTTCACATGTCTTGGCACCCACCTCTACAGAGCAAAAAAGAGTCATGGTAAAGAGCTGAGAAAGGAGATTTATTATATGGTGTGTGAAGACAATACTTTAGGCCATCTTCAGCCATCTTTGGGATACAGATATGAGCCATAGGTTCAAGGAGGTAGAGAATTGAGGATGAGGCAAGAGAGGTACACTTAAACAGGTCTCATTCCCAGGTTTGTGGTCAGAGATGGTGGCATGTGTTATGACATCCATTGTCTCAGCATTGCTTAGGTGAAGACTTGTTACAATAAGAGGCCTTAGCAATTTGCATGTTTGTTTCCTGTGGTCTGCTGTCCAATCCTACCCATTCCTTCTTGGGAAGTAACTACAGAAAAGAATGGCTCATGGAAAAAAATCATTGATACAAAATGGAAGCAGAGATACCTAATCTTTATCCTGCTTTTCGTTAATTTGTCAGCCTAAGTAGGAATAAGTGCTTTTAGCAACAACAGCTTTTTTTTTTTAATTTATTTTTTACACCATTCCTGGGGCTTGAATTTACAGCATAGACACTGTCCTTGGGCTTTCTCAAGGCTAGTGCTCTACCACTTGAGCCACAGCACCACTTCCAGCTTTTTCTGTGTATGTGAAGCCCAGGGCTTCATGCATGCTAGGCAAGCACTCTGCTACTAGGTCACACTCCCAGCCCAGCAACAGTAGCTTTTAAGCACAAGTTACTAACTTCTCAGAGAAGAGATCTTGGAGGCCTAGTTCAGGGATTCTTCAATAAGTCATCTTTCATTTGCTTAAAAGAAGACAGAGCCAGGTCCCAGTGGTTCATGCCTATAATCCTAGATACTCAGGAGGCTGACATCTGAGGATCACCATTCAAAGCCAGTCTGGGAAGGAAAGTCCATGAGACTTATATCACCAATTGCAACCACCAAAAAGCCAGAAATGGAACTGTGGCTCAAGGGGTAGTAGCCTTCAGTGTTCATGTCCTGAGTTTAAGCTCCAAAACCAGTGCCAAAAAAAGGGGGAATGACAACTTGTTAATTGGGTTGTTACAGGAATTAAATGAGCTGTAGTATGTAAAGTGCTTTGCATATTCTGGAGGCATTGCTCAGGGCATGCACCACCAACACTTGACTTGTTTCTACATTTTGACTCTTAGGAATAACACTGTTAGGAACATTCAAATACAAGTTTGTGTGAACATCATATGGGGTATTTTTTGTTTTTGTTTTTCCCTCTCGTAGGTGTATATTAGGAGTAGAATTGCTGGGTTACTGGTAATCCCTTTCTGCATTTTACATGTCTATGCACAGATGTGTAAAGAAATAATTCTAATATCTGCATGTCATCACTGACACTTGTTAATGTCTCTTGCTTGTCCTACCTGCCTAGTGAGAAAGGGTTTTTCCTAGTTGATTTGCTGCTACTGCTTCTGCTTCTCTTCTCCTCCCCCTCCTCCTCCCACTCCTCCTCCTCCTACTTCTTCTCCTTCTTATCTTTCCTCTTCCTTCTCCTCCTTCCTTCTACTTCTACTTCCTTCCTCCTTCCTCCGAGACAAGGTTCTATCCCTGAGCTCTTATGCTCAGGGTTAGTGCTCTACCACTTTAAGCCACAGCACCGCTTCCAGTTTTTGACTGGTTAATTGGAGAGAAAAGTCTCATAGGGACTTTTACGCCTGGGCTGACTTCAAACTATGATTGTCAGATCTCAGCCTCCTTAGTAGCTAGGAATACAGAGATGAGCCACCAATGCCAAGATGATTTGCATCTGTGTGTGTCTGTGTCTGTCTGTCTGTCTGTCCTGGAACTTGAATTCTGGGCCTGGGCGTTGTCCTTGAGTTCTTTAGCTCAAGGCTATTACTCTGCCACTTGAGCCACAGCGCCACTTCCAGTTTTCTGGTGGTTAGTTGGAAATAAGAGTCTCACCGGATTTTCGTGCCCAGGCTGGCTTTGAACACGATCCTCAGATCTAAACCTCCTCTGTAGCTAGGATTGCAGTGCCTGACTGCATCTTCTTAATGATTAGTAATACTGAATATTCATACGTTTATTGGTCATTTGAACATGTTCTCTGGAAAATTTCTAGTCAGATCCTGCACTGCTTTTTTTTTTTTTTTTTTTTTTTGCCAGTCCTGGGCTTGCCTTGGACTTTCTCAAGGCTAGAGCTCTACCACTTGAGCCTCAGCACCACTTCCAGCTTTTTTCTATGTATATGGTACAGAGGAATCCAACCCGGGTCTTCATGCATGCTAGGCAAGCATTCTACCATTAGGCCAAACTCCCGGCCCCTTCACTGTTTTTATTGTTTTTTTTTTTTTAAGTTTGGCTATTTATCTTTTTATTTTTTTGTATTTTTTATTGTAATTATTAAAAGGGTTACATGATATCTGCCAGATAGAAGATGCATTAATTCACTTTATTTATCTTTTTATTAATTAAATAAAATATTTTTAAATTTTGAATGCAAATCATTCCTTAGTTATATGTTCTATAAATCACGTCTCTGGACTGTCTCTTCATTTCTTGAAGGTAGTGATTATGCCAGGCATAGTACTGTATCTTCCTGCTCCCTACTTCTCCGCAAGTCCCACCCATTTCTCCCTTGCTCCTACATTCATTATTGCACCTTGTGAGAATTTTGTCTTCAGTGTAATGGCATATACTTGAGGCATATCTCCACTTCAGCTTTTTACTGGTTATTTGAAGAGTCTTACAGATGTCTATCTATATGGACTAGCTTTCAACCGGGATCTTTATATTTTAGCCTATTGAGTTGCTAGGATTACAGTTGTGAATCATTGGTTCCTGGCTTCTTGTCTTGTTTTGATACCAAGGTTCTTTAGGATTACGTTGTGTTGTTCTTTTTTGCCAATCCTGGGGCTTGAACCCAGGGCCTGGGCATGGTTCTTGGGCATTTTTGCTCAAAGCTATTGCTCAACCACTTGAGACACAGCTCCTCTTGGGGCTTTTTGGTGACTAATTGAAGAGTCTCCAGGACTTTCCTGCCCAGACTGGCTTTAAACCATGATCTTCAGCCTTCTGAGTAATATTGAAGGTGTGAGTGACTGGCACCTGATGATTCTAGGTTTTATAAAACTGATAAAAAAATTTTCCCACTTTATTTCCTTTCCGTTCTCCATTTTCTTTTAATATTTCTGACTGATTATATTGTATAATCATATATATCCTAAACATTTCTGTTTTAGGGAATTTATTGATGTTCTCTGCTATAAATTTCTGCTCCATTTTAGTTTCCTTTGTGCTACCATTTTAGTTCAGAACGATCTTTGCTACCTATCATTTTTTTTTTTTTTTTTTTTGCCAGTCCTGGGCTTGAGCTCAGGGCCTGAGCACTGTCCTTGGACTTTCTCAAGGCTAGAGCTCTACCACTTGAGCCTCAGCACCACTTCTGGCTTTTTTTCTATATGTGGTACTGAGGAATCGAACCCGGGTCTTCATGCATGCTAGGCAAGCACTTTAAC
Source organism: Megascapheus bottae (assembly GCF_031878675.1). Lineage (NCBI taxonomy): Eukaryota > Metazoa > Chordata > Mammalia > Rodentia > Geomyidae > Megascapheus > Megascapheus bottae. Next base: position 84,190,729 of record NC_143511.1, read on the forward strand.
CACTAGGCCAAACTCCCAGCCCATACCTATCATTCTTCTAGTCTCATATTCATTAAAATTATCAAAGTCATGATTTATTGAAGTTTATGGAGACATCAAGTTAAGAAATGCTATCTAAACTACTTTCTTTCTCTATCCATTGCTTTCATTTTTGATATTGTAGAATATATTTGCAGACTCCATCTTGGTTTTATTCTGTTTATCCTTGAGAAGGAAATGTTTTGTTCAGGTCTGGAATTTTACCTGCTTGTGGATGGATTGCTTCAGGGGTCTCTTGTTGAATACTTTTTTTTTTTTTTTTTGGCCAGTCTTGGGCCCTGAGCTCAGGGCCTGAGCACTGTCCTTGGACTTTCTCAAGGCTAGAACTCTATCACTTGAGCCACAGCACCACTTCTGGCTGTTTTCTATATATGTGGTACCGAGGAATCAAACCCGGGTCTTCGTGCATGCTAGGCAAGCACCCCACCACTAGGCCAAACTCCCAGCCCTTGAATACTTCTTGTTAGACTTGATCTTGGTCCTTAAGCTGATATAGGACTGAGCCATCATGGCTCTGCATAAGTGGAATGACACTCTCAGGAGAGCGCAAGCACTCTGCACTTTCTTTTGTAAAGTTGTAATACTGGACCAGAGCTCTGCTGTGTCTTTGGCCCAGCTGACAAATGATGACATGTACCTTCCTGGGCAGCTGAATTAAAATTGGACCTCTTGATTTTTTCCTGCTGAAGCAGTGTGCAACCTATGAGATCTGTCTAACACACCCACTTCTAAATGTTGCCAAGTTACTACCTACCTGTGTGTTCTACACCAGCTTTTAGCTCTGGTTATCTGAATAGAAGGTATAGATGATCTTTTACATGGATTGTTGCTACTCTGCTGGATCACTGGGAGCAGAATACAAAGTTATAAGGGCAGTGTCCCATCTGTTCTTTACTCCTTTTTTTTTAGGATTTGAACTTAGGGTCTTGTATTATCTCTACTGCTGAGCCACACATCCAGCCCTTTCTTGCTGTGGTGGTTTTTCTGAATAGGGCCTTTGTCCAGGCCTGAGAAAGATCCTACTACTTTACACTTCCTAGGGTGGCTGGGATGACAGATGTACGCCACCACACACAGTTTCCCTTAGATGGAGTCTTGTGAAAGTTTTTCCCAAACTGTCCTGAAACTGACTTTTTCCAATCTCAGATTCACAAAGTTGACATCTGTACACATCTATGCCTGCTTTTGATTGAGAAAGGGTCTCAAACTTTTTGCCCAGACTTCCCTTCAATCCTCCTGATTTCTGCCTCCCAAGTAACTAGGATTCCTGGTGTGAGCCACCGGTGCTATCTCATGACTTAGGTGTCGTGATTCTATTTTTTTGTAAGTTAATATGCATTTGTAATGTTTTTTAATTGGAAATATTAGATTAATCTATTTATCCTTGAAGTAAATACTGATAAGGATTTTTTTTTTTTGCCAGTCCTGTGATTAAGCTCAGGGCCTGTGCACTATCCCTTTTGCTCAAGGCTAGAACTCTACCACTTGAGCCTCAGCACCACTTCTGGCTTTTTCTAAGTATGTGGTACCAAGGAATCGAACCCGGGTCTTCGTGCATACTAGGCAAGCACTCTACCACTAGGCTAAACTCCCAGCCCCCTGATAAGGATTTTTTTGTTGTTGTTTTGTCATGGGTCTTGAACTTAGGTCTTAGGTCTTACGTTCTGTCCCAGAGCTTTTCTGCTCAGGGCTAGTGCTCTACCACTTTTAACTGTAGCTCCACTTCTGATTTTTCTCATGGTCAATTGGAGATAAGAATCTTATGGACTTCTCTGCTAGGCTAGTTTTGAACAGTGATCCTCAGATGTTAGCATCTTGAGTAGTTAAAATTATAGGCATGAGTGACTAGTACCCAGCCTGATAAGGATTTAGTTATACCTTTTAGTTAATTGTTTTATCTTTTATATACATATTATTTAATAGTGTTGCTTATATTCCTCTTCTTTGAAATATAATTTTATTGTTATTATTATGGCATTGTACAGAGAGGGGTTACCATTTCATAAGTCATTTGTGGTTTCTGATGCAGATCCCTTTAAGATAACTCCTAGTTTCTCCCTTGTTTTTGAAATTCTCTTTATATCTTTCTACAGTTTGTATGTCTTTCTACAGTTTGACTGTAAATGGTTCAGTGTGATCTCTTTTAACTCCTTCCATTTGAAGTTTATTGAATTTCTTAAATGTCTTCTTTCACATTTTAGGAGTTTCTGACCATTGTTTCATCAAGAATAATGAAATGGCTCTTCTTCAGTCTTTCAGTAGGTAGCACTAGGATAGTCACTACAGGAAGAAGCAGGAGATGTTAGGTCTAAAAGTAGAGCTCCAAATGTTTGGAGAACAAAATCCATGTTCTGCCTGATGCTTGCTCTAGAGAAAATGCAGCCAACTCCCACCTATGTGGCACCTCCTCATATGGCAGGACAGAGGAATGGTGAGTATGCTGTTCTCCAAGACTCAGCATTCTCTCCACTGCTGTGAGTGTGGATCAGCTTCCACAGTTCTGAATATGATTTTGATTGCCTTTTCCAGATTCTTGATTATGCTTGTGGGGGGGTGGGGGCAGGAACACTGCATCAAGTGCTTAATTATGGCACCTATTTCTGTGGATTCATTTCAAATGTCTTATTCTTGGTCACTTAAAATTTCACAATAGAGGGGCTGGGAGTTTGGCCTAGTGGTAGAGTGCTTGCCTAGTATGCATGAAGACCCGGGTTCGATTCCTTGGTACCACATACATAGCAAAAAGCCAGAAGTGGTGCTGAGGCTCAAGTGGTAGAGCTCTAGCCTTGAGAAAGTCCAAGGACAGTGCTCAGGCCCTGAGCCCAAGCCCAGGACTGGCAAAAAAAAAAATTCACAATAGATTCTTTTTTTTTTTTTTTTTTTTTGCCAGTCCTGGTCTTGAGCTCAGGGCCTGAGCACTGTCCTTGGACTTTCTCAAGGCTAGAGCTCTACCACTTGAGCCTCAGCACCACTTCCGGCTTTTTGCTATGTATGTGGTACCAAGGAATCGAACCCGGGTCTTTGTGCATGCTAGGCAAGCACTTTAACCACTAGGCCAAACTCCTGGCCCCACAATAGATTCTTGAACTGGGTTCCAGCCTAAGCTTCTGAGGAAGAAAACAAAACATGTATTACAGATTTAAACACTTCTTTTTAAAAAAATTTTTTAAGTTTGGAATGCTTTTCTGTGTCCAACACAAAATCGTGGAACTATAAACTAAAAAAGAATGGTTACTTTCAAATGTGACAGGAAACTCTGTCAGGCAACTGAAAGAAAATTGCTTCATAGGATAAACTTAATTTCCTAAATTTGTGATAGAAATAAATGGAAAGAGAAAAGAAATAGAAAGACAATATTAACTGCCCAATTTATTTGAGCACAGGATATAGCTGATAACTTATATAGAAAGGCACAAATGACTAGTAAATTTTAATAGAGTATGAGTCACATTCATGATTAATAAAACGCAAATGAAAAAGGCAAAGGAATTGAATTATTCATTTAAGGGATTTTTCTGACTCAATAATATCCAGTCTTGGAGAGGATAGGATGCGACTTAGTGTACAACAAACTTTGTGGAAAGGGGACCAGGAGATTGGCCTAGTGGTAGAGTGCTTGCCTAGCATGCACGAAGACCTAGGTTTGATTCCTTGGTACCATGTACATAGAAAAAAGCCAGAAGTGGTTCTGTGGCTCAAGTGGTAGAGCTCTAACTGTGAGAAAACCCAAGTACAGTGCTCAGAACCTGAGCCCAAGCCCAGGACTGGGGGAAAAAAAAAAAATAAGAGGCAAGGACTAGGAATGTTGGCTAGTGTTAAGAGTGCTTGCCTAGCATGTATGAAGCTTTGGGTTCGATTCCTTGGTACCACATTTTCAGAAAAAAACTGAAGTGATACTGTGGCTCAAGTGGTAGAGCACTAGCTGTGACAAAGCTCAAGGACAGTGCCCAAGTACTGGCAGAAAAAAAAATGAGAGGCAAGCAACCAATTTGGGCTCAAAGCTTTATTGGGGGACAGGTCTGCCAGGCTGCTGCGAGTAGGAATTGAGGCAGCACTTCTCCTAAATTCAAGAAAGAGCGAGAGATTGAAAATGCTCCTAGTACATTTATAAGACAAAGTTACCTTTCCAGAGGAAACACTGGGAGGCAACTACACAGGCCTGGTAGGCACAAGGATGAAGGTTGACAGTGGGAGTTTGCGTAGAAAGACAGACAGAGGGAGAGCAAAGAAAGCCTGAACATTTGAAACCTCTGACCATTTACCATTGCATTGGCAAAAATTGCCCAGATCTCTGAGATCAGAGTCTTGTAATATAGAAAAACTTGATTGCAATGGGAAAAAAAAGTTATTTTGACTTTATGTAATCCTTTAGAGGGAGTCTGGTGTGAGGGGAGGAGTCTGTGAGGACTTAAAGAAGAGCCCTGCTTCTGGGGGCAGGGGGAGGTTGGGGCCATCCTTTAAAAAGCTTTTTTTTTTCTTTGTCATTTTGAGGGAGGTCTGAGAAAATGAGAATGGGGGTAGATGGGACAATGTCGTGAAGGACATCTGTCAAATGGCTCAAAAATTTACTGGGAGGCTCATTGGCTCATTGAGCAAATAAATTGGCTCAATTTATTTGTAGTTGACTTGTGGCCAGTTCGGTCAGGGCTATAAAGGAGGTAGAAGACCATGCCTTCCTTAAGAGTCTGGTCGAGGTGATCAGGCTGATAATTCTACCCTGGGTCAGAGCGAGAGACAGCTTCTTGACCAATAGGTTTTTGATTAAGGTATGTAAAAAAAACTTCTATTTGGGAAAGGTCAGAGAGGGAGAAAGGAATGTAAACATGAATAATGCCTTTAGTGCCAGCCACCTCTTGAAGGGAAAAGAGGTAGGCTGGTGCCACAGCAGATGATTGATGAGCAGTGCAGGAATGGGTATGAGACAGAGGGCAACCTTGCAGGGGTGGAGGAAGTAGAAGGTGGGGCTCACTAGAGTGGTGGAGAGGGAGGAAGAGATTGAGATGTGGAGTTGGGTTGGGAATGTGGAGTAAGGAGAGTGGTCAGCAGGGTGAAATGGAAGGTCAGGGTCAGGGAGAGGGCCAGAAAAAAGCCTGAGCATAAGGGATTTCTCCAGCCTTGCCACTTCAGTGACAGAAGTTATTCAGGTTTGTGAGGATATTCAAGTGGAAGGTACTTTCTCAGGCCATTGAGACCCACTGTCCGATTGGTATTGAGGCTATACTATATTAGAAAATAAGTCTTTTGGGGTTTCATGATGAGTAGCCCAAAGATAGAGGATGTTTTGAGGAGCTTTAGGTTGAGAGGGAGAGGGTGGCAGTTGAGATCCAGGTGGAGGAATTCTCAGTTGCTCTGGGCATCCCCAGGAACACAGAATTCCTAGTAGAATAGGACAATGCCCCAAGGGGTCATCACCCATGAGACAAGTCATTGGGGAGCATTCCCTAGCCAGCCACTTGGTCCTTCCAAAACAGAACAAAAGCAAGGTGAGGAGGCTCGTAGAGACAGGATGTCAATGCTCGCCCTTGCAGATTGTATTGTGAGGCATGCAAAAGTCTGAAGTGGCTGGCAGAGGAAAGTAAAGCTTTGTTTTAGGAGGAGGGCCTGAGGCCAAACCCAAACCACTCCTCCCAGGTTTGAGCACCAGGATATAAGAAAGAGCAAGCAACCAGTACAGTCTCAAGGCTTTATTGGGGGAGATACCTACGGGACTGTTCCAAGCAGGGATGGAGGCTGCTACCATAGACAGCTGTGGGTGGAACTTAAAACTTAGGGGGCAGTCACATGGGAACCATGTGGGCCACATTATATGGACAGTGGGAATTTAGGGGTTGAGGAGAGTCAGTCAGAGGAGTGTAAGGAGACTATTACCACTGAGGCAGGAATTTGTACATGACACCACGAAAGTAGAGCAGCATTGAGGAAAGAGAAACCTAACAGATCTTTGAAAACAAGTGAAGACACAGGGTGGGGATTCGTGGGCAAGCAGAGTCCAAGACCTTAGAGTAGTTCGGTAATAAATGTCAGAAAATCAAATACAAAGTCCCTGTAGATACTTTCAAAGGTTTGCCATGGTAGTTAAGCATCAATATGCAAGATGGGATAAATAAGGAGGCCGGAAAATTATATAATACTTACACTAATGAGCCAGACCAACCCCTCCCCCCCCAAAAAAAACAGGAAGTAAACTAAAAAAAGCAGATAAATTCCTCTCTCACTACTACTTTTATGTGGTAAATTGCAAGTTTAGATTTAAGGTAATTCTCCTTTGAAATGGTAAATGTCTGGAATTCTAGGGTGGTGACTGAACAACTGCTTGTGTGGCAAAAGGAAGTCTAGATGGTTAGGGGTGTTGAGGTTGTGCCTTACCATTTGTCTGAGGATTAAGAGTAACTAGACTGATAATAACTGGGCTGATATTTGCCCACTGGGAATCATAGGAATTCTGGGAGAGCAGGAAATGGTTCTCTTTGTTTCTCCCTACTTTGTTATTTTAAAATAAATCCTTGCTTGAACTTTCACCTTGTGAGATTCTCTTCATTAAGTTACCCTGAATACTTTCCTTGCGTGAATCTCAGAGACATGGGTTTTGGTGGAAACTGGAAAGCTGAGGGAATCCCTTCTCCAGAGACATAGCCATTGTAATGTTGTTTATAATTTCAAAAATCCAGACAAGTATTTAAATGAAAAAAAATGTTACTGTTTGTTAGGTAGAATGCTAATTACTATCCTAATCTGAACTTTAGGAAATGTTGTCCAAGCAAGTTATTGAGGGATGTACCTGAGTTAAGCCAAATAAAAACATTTTCCACTCTCTTCTTTCTGTATTAATTCATATTTTTTGTAATAATAAGCTCATTTCCCACACTGAAAGTTGGTGAAAACATTTTAAGAAAATAATAAAATATGTCTTGAAGATAGAAAAAAAATCCAGGCAAATGAAATTCTATAAGGTAAGAAATGCTCAAATTAGCATGCATTCATGTATCTGGAGACATTATGGCCATTAAACAGAATGAGTAGCTCTTTGGGGGCTAATGTGAGATGATCTCTGAGATATATTAATATGACAAAAGCAAAGTGCTAAGTAAAAAACAGATAATAGATCAATTTGAATGCCTATTCTCAAAGAATATGTATGATTTATTCTGATAATTACACAGGAAGGTTTCTAGAAAGATACACAGACATTTGTTAGTAGTAATTTTCTTTGGCAATGCTTGGAGTTCAGCTTAGCCCCTGCTTGCTGCTAGAATGGAGCTCTACCAATTGAATCATGCCTCCAGTACTGTTATTTGCTTATGATTTTTTTTTTGGTCAGTCGTGGGTCTTGAACTCTGGCCCTGGGAGTTGTTCCTGAGCTCTTCAACTCCAGGCTGTTGCCCTACCCCTTGAGCCACAATGCCACTTCCAGTTTTCTGGTGATTAATTGGAGATAGAGTCTCACAGATTTTTTAGTACTTGGGCTGGCTTTGGGCCAGCTTAGAACCATGATCTTCAGATCTCAGCCTCCTGAGTAGTTAGGATTACAGGCATGAGCCACCACCCTTGGCTTACTTGCTGGTAATTTTTGAAGAACTATTCTCAAACTGTTATCTTTCTACTCACCCTGTCTGGTAGGTAGAATCACAGGCCTAAACCACAGGCACCCAGCTAACATTTCTTTTTGAAACTACAAATATCTAAGTAGTTTATATCTTAGTCTGTTATGTTTCAAGTCACTAGGAATTGTATTAAGATGTATAAAACTAAAAATGAATTTAGACCCGACACCAAATTTCAGGAGTCCCATGTTAGGTCTAGTGGCTCATCCCTATCACCAAGTAGAGACAAGGTGAGAAACTGAGAAAGGAGATTTATTACATGGCAGTCATGGAAGACAGCACTTCAGTATCTCTTCGGATATCTTCCAAGGTACAGACATTTGCCTTCGATTAAACAGGAAACTTGGAGTCAGGAGGAGAAAAAGAGATGCGTAGTTGAACCAGTCTCAAGTCTTAGGTATGGCCTGGTTGACCATTAGCTCAGTCTTGTCTCTAGAGAAGTTATCACTTTACCAAGGACAAATCAGGAACGCATTGTCTCATGGGTGATTTCCCAAGTTTGTGAATGTTTCATTTGAGATGATAAGAAGATGACATTGTCTGTTTGAGGAGTAGTTTGCCTTCCACATATGATACTTATTAGTGATTTTTTTTCTTTCCCTGGAGCCTAGGATGGTTATAAAGTGACTGTAGCAGAGAATAGCTAAGGTCAAATGGCACAGATAAAAATGTTAAGCTTTTAGTTCACAGAGCCCCACAAAAGCATCTTTTAGCTTTCCTCTTATGAAATTATAAATTAATATTTAGTCAAGTAACTCATGCCTATAATCCTAGCTACTCGGGAGGCTGAGATCTGAGAATCCACATTTAAAGCCATCACACGAGGGAAAAGCCCATGAGATTCTCATCTCCCATTAGCTGCCAGAAAATCCAGTTGTGGAACTGTGGCTCAAGTGGTAGAGCTCTAACTTTACCACAAAAGCTCAAAGACAGGGTCTGAGTTCAAGCCCCAGGACCAGCACCAAATAATAATAATAATAATTGTAACAATAATTGTTTTTAAAAATACAGTCTTGAGGCTGGCCTCAAACTCCTGGAGTTTGGCTTAGTGGTAAGAATGCTTGCCTAACCCGGGTTTTCATGGTACCACATACATAGAAAAAGCCAGAGTGGTGTTATGGCTCAAGAGGTAGAGCGTTGAGAAAGCCTAAGGACAGTGCTCGGGCCCTGAGTTCAAGCCCCAGGACTAGCACAAAGAAAACCCAAAACTAACTTAAAGGTAAGAGAAAGGGAGAGAGAGAGAGAGAGAGAGAGAGAGAGAGAGAGAGAGAGAGAGAGAGGGAGAGGGAGAGGGAGAGGGAGAGGGAGAGGGAGAGGGAGAGAGAGAGAAGGGAGGGGAGGGAGGAGAGGGGAGGAGAGAGAAGGAGAAGAGAGAGAGAGAGGAGAGGAGAAGAGAGAGAAGGAGAGGGAGGGAGGGAGGGAGGGAGGGAGGGAGGGAGGGAGGGATAGGGAGTCCAGCTCCATTTTAGTCTTTTGCCGGTAAGAATCTCTTGGATTTGTCTGCTCAGGCTGTCTTTGAACCAGGATCTTAAGGTTTCAGCCTTCTAAGTAGTTAGGATAATAGATGTGAGCCTAAAAACTAATCTTGTGCCAGGTTCATACCTGTAATCCTAGCTACTCAGGAGGCTGAGATCTGAGGATCTTGATTCAAAAACATCCTGGGCACTAAAGAATGAGAGACTCTTATCTCCAATTAATCACTAGAAAACAGGAAGTGTGGCTGTGGCTCAGGGGTAGAGCGGGTAGCCTTGATCTAAAGAGCTCAGGAACAAGGCCTAGGCCCAGAGTTCAAGTCCCTTGACCCACCAAAAAGAAAAGAAAAGAAAGAAAGAAAAAAAGAAAGAAAGAAAGTAATCTTGCATTATGACATTTTTCCCTCCCTCCCTTCTTTCCTCCTTTCTTTCCTTCCTCTCTCCCTCCCTTTCTCCTTTTCTATTACTTTGCCTGTCCTAGGACTCAAACTTACGGCCTGAGCACTAACACTGAGCCTCTTTGTGCTCAAGGCTAGCATTCTACCCCTGCAGCCATAGTGCCACTTCCAGCTCTTTTGAGTAGTTTACTGCAAATAAGAGTCTCATAGGCTTTTCTGCCTGGGCTAGCTTGGAGCTGCAATCCTCTGATCTCAGCCTCTGGAGTAGTTTAGGATTATAGCCATTAGCTACTGGTGCCTGGCTGCATTATGGCATTTTCTTAGAAAAGGTAGAGTGATGTGCCAGCAAAAAAATAAAAAATACTATAATCTTTGAGGTCATATTGACCTAGATTTATATCTCAACTTAATAAAAACTAGATTTTAACCTTGAGAAAGTTACTTAGAATAGCTGAACTTGAGTATTCAAGCCCTGAATTTGAAGAATAATTTTTAAGATGAAGTGGAAATGATATACAGTTCCTGCTATATAGAAATTACTCAAAGCACATTACGTTCATTGTCATCTTCCCCTATCCCTCAATAATGTTTCAGTCTTTGAATTGCCTGCTTCTTTATCTTTTAAAACTTGGTATTTAGTGATGTTTGACTAGAGCAAGGTTGACAGTCACTTATCTTTTGGGTCATTTACAACTGAATTGGGAGGGGTTGGCTAATCTATAGCTGAATTCTCCTTGTGCTGTTGCTAGGACTGATCCCTAACACAGACAAACCCACCAGATACATTTACAGTAACAATACATGTAGTCCCTTATTCTTTGCAGTAGCTTGTTGTTGTTATTGTTGGCCCTGGGGCTTGAACTCTGGGCCTGGGTGCTGTCCCTGAGTTCTTCAGTTACCGCCCCACCCCTTGAGCCACAGCACCACTTCTGGTTTTCTGATGGTTAATTGGAGATAAGTCTCACAAACTTGAGTGCCCAGGCTGGCGGTGAACCATGATCCTCAGATCTCAGCTTCCTCAGTAGCTAGGGTTATAGGCATGAGCCACCGCTCCCCACTCTTTGCTGTAGCTTAATCTTCTGGGTCCATTCTGTAGCAGAAGCAGTGTCCTAGTTGAGTTTTAAGCACTTTGGAGAGAGAAATTTTAGAAAAACCTTGATACTTGCAACTTGATTTTGCTTACCTCACACCATTAGCTCTTAGAGATAGAAAATTCCCACCAGTGTTAGAGAAACATGCATTTCAGCAAGTGTGGTACCAAAAGACTGGTAGACTTACCTGGTCCCTTGGCACAAGTCCTCTTGTCCATCAGTCTCTCCCTAGATTCTACTTAGTGATCTCCTTTCTCCCTTGAAATGGCCAGATCCATTCTTGCCTCAGAACATTTGCATCTGAATCTCTTTCTTCCCATAATTCCCCCCCCCCCAGGTAGGGGAGAGAGGCTTGGAGCTGAGATCTTCTACTGTGAGGCTGACACCCCTAACCCTGTTCTCACAATTGTAGTCTTGCTCCTTCTCTTCACCTTGGCAAATGTGAATTGAGACTAAAGCCTACCATTTAATTGTTTTGATAGGAAGCATATTTGTTTTTATTAGAAATATTTTCTTCATTTTCCATAAGGGATTTATGTAGCTTACAGTTGCTATTACTGTGGTATATTTTGTTTTCTCACACATGGAGGAAACCTTGAGTCAATACTGAGATGGGTGTGGGGATTCTAGCTGTTGGCACCCTCACATCAATCCCCTACGCACCAGTACCCATAGGCAAGGAGACTTTATGGAATTGGGAACTTGTCTACATTTTCTTAGTCATAGAGGAAGAGATAAAGTAAGCTCTTTTTTAGGCTGGGATTAGTACTAACTTTCCTTTCTCTTGTAGCACTAAACAAGATTTGTGATGAAATGGAGCCTGGAACAAACTCTTTTCGAGTTGAATTTCCTGATTTTTCCAGCACCATTCTACAGAAACTGAACCAGCAACGCCAGCAAGGACAATTATGTGACGTCTCCATTGTTGTCCAAGGCCACATTTTCCGGGCACACAAAGCTGTTCTTGCTGCCAGTTCACCCTACTTTTGTGATCAAGTACTCCTGAAAAACAGTAGGAGAATTGTGTTGCCTGATGTGATGAACCCAAGAGTGTTTGAGAACATTCTCCTATCTAGTTACACAGGACGCCTGGTCATGCCTGCCCCAGAAATTGTTAGTTACTTAACAGCAGCCAGCTTCCTCCAGATGTGGCATGTGGTGGACAAATGCACCGAGGTTTTAGAGGGAAACCCTACAGTCCTTTGTCAGAAACTAAATCACGGCAGTGACCACCAGTCTCCAAGCAGCAGTAGTTACAATGGCCTGGTAGAGAGTTTTGAGCTGGGATCTGGGGGCCACTCTGATTTCCCCAAGGCCCAAGAACTGAGAGATGGTGAGAATGAAGAGGAGAGCACTAAAGATGAGCTATCATCTCAGATCACCGAGCACGAATACCTTCCTAGCAACTCATCCACTGAGCATGACCGGCTGAGCACCGAAATGGCAAGCCAGGATGGGGAAGAGGGGGCCAGCGACAGTGCTGAGTTCCACTATACCCGACCCATGTATAGCAAGCCCAGCATAATGGCTCACAAACGCTGGATCCACGTGAAGCCTGAGCGCTTGGAGCAGGCCTGTGAGGGCATGGATGTGCACGCAGGCTACGATGAGCACCAAGTCACTGAGTCCATCAACGCCATGCAGACTGAGCACTCGGTCCAGCCTTCAGGAGTAGAGGAGGACTTTCATATCGGAGAAAAGAAGGTGGAGGCAGAGTTTGATGAGCAGGCTGATGAAAGCAACTATGATGAGCAGGTGGACTTCTACGGCTCTTCCATGGAGGAGTTTTCTGGAGAGAGGTCAGATGGGAATCTGATGGGGCACAGACAAGAGGCTGCCCTCACAGCTGGCTACAGCGAAAATATTGAAATGGTAACTGGAATTAAAGAAGAAGCTTCCCATTTAGGATTCTCAGCCACAGACAAGCTGTATCCTTGTCAGTGTGGGAAAAGTTTCACTCACAAGAGTCAGAGAGATCGACACATGAGCATGCACCTCGGTCTTCGGCCTTATGGCTGTGGTGTCTGTGGTAAGAAATTCAAAATGAAGCACCATCTCGTGGGCCACATGAAAATTCATACAGGCATAAAGCCCTATGAGTGTAATATCTGTGCAAAGAGATTTATGTGGAGGGACAGTTTCCATAGGCATGTGACTTCTTGTACCAAGTCCTATGAAGCTGCAAAGGCTGAGCAGAATACAACTGAGGCTAACTAAAAATAGGGGCTGGCCCTTGAGTGGCATGCACAGAAATAAACTATGGTAATTAATGCAAATCTGGGCACAGATGATGCGTGCTACTTGCTATTATGAGAAAAGCTTAAAAAAAAAAAAAGGAAGATATTTCTGAAAGACCAGCTCTAAGTAGGCCAATTAAAAAAATCTAATTTGTTGGATTGGTATATTCCAGCCCTGGCCTGGATTGGGTGAGTGGGATAAGTTCACCTGCTGCCCAGCTGGCAAGGGAAATCTGGCCAGTTGTGATTGAGGCAGGTGAACTTGGGGAAAGAGACGGTCTGTACTTGGAACTGAACTGCAGCCTACCAGTTCCATCTCAGTGGCAGTGATTTTCAACCACACATTTTCACAGGGTCATGCTGAAGTTTTATTTTGCTCTTATTATCGATCCTTGATCCATAGGTAACGTGGATTTGTTTTGGTAGCTGCTTCACTGAATGAATGCTACTTATGTAAAAGCTTCAAATAATGTGATTCCTAGGATGAGAAATTGGTTAACAGAGCATTCTTGTCTGATGTTATTCTTTCTAAAGGATACTTTAGGAATGGGGAGGTACTGGGAGGGTGACATTTGAGAGCTGAAACCAATAACCTGTGAGAAATTTCAGTTTCTCTAAGATGCCTCTGTCACAATGTTTCAAACTTTAGTATTTTAGTACTAAAATACTTTAGGTGAGTTTGAACTATTATATCTAATGATAATTCTCTTGGGTGCCAGAGTTAGGTGTTTCTGGTTACCCTTCCCCCAATTCTCTCTAATTGTAGCATCCACACATGAGGACCACTCCAGCTAGGAGACTTCTGACCACAGTACGGAGGAGTGCACCAGCTATTGTTCTGTAAATCATGGTGCTTCCAACAAGGATACCCGTGACCACAGTTCATAGGATGAAGCTGGAAACATAGCTGAGTGTTGACGGAGGGCCATACTAATCCTCAACTGCCTGAGTAAAAGTTGGGTGTGAAGCAGAATCTCATAAATGCCAGGTTATACTCAAAAGCAGATGGCCCAAGAAAGAAGTCTTGAGGAATACACTGGTAGAGAAACATTCTTAGAGAAGAAAGAGTACAATGAGCTAACACTGTCAGTTCTTTATGAGTGCTGGAATATGAGTGCTGGAATATTTGTTTAAGGGAGAAAGAAGGGCTGGCTCACACCAGTAATCCCAGCCACTGGGAGGATTGCATTTCCAGGCCAAGCAAGGCAAAAAGTTTGCAAGACCCCCAGCTCAACCATAAAAAGCTAGCTGTAATGGTTCATACCTGTCATCCCAGTCATATGGGAAGTGTAAATAGGGGGATTACAGTCCAGGTTGGTCCAACCCTATTTGAAAAAATAACTAAAGCAAAAAGGACTGGGGCATGACTCAAAGGGTACAGTACCAACTAGTGAGTGTCAGGCCCTAGTACCACCGATTAAAGGCGGAGGAAGAAGTCGTAATTTTAGTAAAAATAGTCGTACAGATTCATACTTCATCCAAGTTATAGATGAAGCTGCATAAATTTACAAGTCTGCACATAGCTGTATCTAGCAAACGATAAGCCGAGCTGCTAGTCTGAGGCCTTTTCTGCTGATCAGTTAGTTGTTTTAGGGTCAACAGGAGGCATGTCTCCAGAATGCCATTCAGCTATGTCGCGTGTCTGAGGTAACCAGGGTAGGACAGGGTGCTATTGTCTGTCATCTTTCTAGAAACGTACTGCTCTATTACTTCTAAAAGTAGAAAATTGCTTTCCTTCCAATAAAAATAGTTTGTTTTGGACTTGGGGTGAAATTTTGTTTTAAAAGTTTTGCTTTGCTCTAATGTGATAGACATTACTGGCAGTGGCCTCTGATCTTCAAGCTCTTCACACCCACAGTTTCCTTGTTGAACATTGTCTGGAAAGTGGGGAGAAAATACCACTTGCTCTTGTAATCAAGATTACAAAACATTACAAAACAGGGATCTACTCACTAACACTGTATCAGTCTATATAAAAAGCACTTTGTATTTAAAACTTTATTATATATATATATATAGTTTGTTTTAATTTAGAAACTAGATATTACCTCTTGGTGGTTTGTCACATGAATACTGTCTTAATGTTGAAACTTTGGCACTGAACAGTCCTTTCTTGGTACCAGATGGATGTGCACGGAGGTGGTGGCTGGACAGTCACGTTAGAGACCAGGGGTGGGTATAATATTAGCAACTACATTGAGGAGAACTTGTTTTATTGCTCCATCTGTTCTACCCTAAGCTGGTCACTGCTCCTGTGGTATCAGCAAAACATTTTTTTTTTGCCTGTTGAAAAGATTCAGTGTGATGTTATCTATTAAGAGTTCTATTTAAATGAGCACTAGGACATTTGGGGAGGAATCTGAATGGTAAAATTAAAATCTTCTGGCGTGATCATAGTCCTTTAGGCTGAGTCAGCACTCTCATCCTGAGTGGTGACAAAGAGCTTTTGTTCAGCCAAGAGTGGCCAGCCCCTAGAGGCCAGCTCTGCTAGGACTTATCTAATATGTTTGAAGCGAGTAGTATTTTACCAGATTCCTTCTGTGGACATCAATTGCTAAATGTAGAACTTAAACAAGTGCTTTACATCTGCCCTTTTTTGTAATAGGGTTTTAGTAAAACCTGGGATTGCTCATTGGGTCAGCCAGAGCCTGTCAGATAGTTGAGTGTCTTGAGATCCTAGCTCTGTTCAGGGAGAAGGAGAAGGGACAGCCTTAAACTGGATGTTAAAAAGTGAATGTTTATAAGATGCTTTTTCAGGTTAGGAGATCATTGTAGTGACAGTCTCTGCCTCAACCTGGCTTTAGAAAATCTTCATCCTTCCAGATGAGTTTGGATAGTTGTGGTGGCATGTTCCAAGCAATCTTTCAAGGATCATTTCCATGACTGTGTAACCGAGGTATTTGTCTCTTTAAGTCTTAACTGTGATTTTCCTCCATTTTGGTAGGAAAGGGCTTCAGCCACCATGCCTTTCATTTGGTTGCACAGATCCCAGTGACCCACTTGCTCCAACTAAGGAAGGAATGAGGTGGCTGGTCCTCATGTGCGGAGGGCTGTCTTTGGGTACTTCTGAGCACTTGGCCTGTCTAGTTTCTCCAAGTCTCAACTTTTTCCCCAACCTATTTTGGCCTCTGTTTGTTTTTAATGGTCTCTCTAAAAGACCCCTTTCCTTATAGTATTTGATGCTGGGCAGGTTCTAGCAGGTTCTATTTGGCAAGCTGTTGCCCCAGCAGCTCTGTCACACACAGGGATGCAGAGACTGAGCTGGTGTGGGAAGGAAGCTGAGGAGCAAGAGGAACAAGGCTGTGTCTTCCCTAGGGAGGTAGGGAAGCCCAACATAGGTTGAGGAAAGCGTATCTATCACAGAACCAAGGGTTTGCTCTCCGGTACTTTAAGGATACTGGAAGAAATCAAGGAAAACTAAATTACCCCAATCCCCTTCTGTGCCACCAATTTTTTTTGTGTGTGTGATTTTAGGGTGAATTCATGGGTGACTAAATTTATGCAGAGGAACCAGGGTTTGTTTTTGTTTTTGTTTTTTTGCTACTTAAGGTACATGTTTCTTATCTCAATCTCTACTGATAATGCCCTATGGGAAGATGCTGGAACACATTTTGCAAATGTGACTTTTTTCTTTTTTTTAAGTTTTGCTTGAAGCCTGTGTCATGTCAGTTGCTGCTGCTGCCTTCTTTCTTTTGATGAAGTTCCCAATGTTTCTCCCAGAAAGTTACTTTATTTATGCAAAGTCTGGTGACTTAGGCCACAAAACCATTTGATGATAAACATTATCATTAGGTGCATATCTTATTGACATTTTGTGAAATGTTCTGCCTGGATTGCGAAAGTTGAATAGTTTTGTCCTTATATAATTGCTGTCTTCAGTGTACAGCATGGTTTTACTTAATTGAATGTTACTGTTTAATATTTTCTTCTTATAGAAGAGACCATGCCCTTTTGTATGACATGTTTTAATAAATGTTATCTGTCAATTTTGTAAAGGTTTCGTTTTTCACTCTTGAATAGATGACCACATCTGTCTTGCTTTTCAGTCTGGCTTTTGCCACCTAAGAATAAAGTCAATATTGTGAGCTTTTATAAGTAAATGCAGAATAGTGGGTAAGTGGTGACTATACCCGCTATTTACAGACAGGTCCAGGGTTTCAGTATGCAGGGTACACCCTGCGTGCCAGCTGGGTTACCTCACCCCACACATGTGACCGGGAGGCTGGCCTAGCTGCCAGCCAGAATCCTCCATTGACATTGGCAGCAGCTCAGAAGATGAGAGAAGGGGTACTTTCTTCTTTCCTGCCAGGTGTGGGGTGATAACCAGTCAGGTGACTTCTGAGGTCTGTTAACCACACCCTCCCTCATCCTGAAGCGCAGGCTTGGTTCTCACTGCTGTTTTTTCCGGCCTTCCCTCCCTCCCGTGTGTCACTGTTTGCTGCCAGGACCCTGGCTCACCTCAGGTGTCCTCATTTCACAGAGGAGCTTGCTGGGCTGTGATAGATTTAAGAGCAGGCTCTATAACACCCCTGTGATGGCTTAATGGCTCCAGTTTTTGCCTCACTTTGCTTTGCCCTCCTTCATCCCTTCTCCCCTCAAACCCCAGCCCCAGAGAGGTGGCAGGGCTCTTTTCAGCGCCTAGAGCCCCACGTATTTCCTAACAACAGCTCATTACCAGAGACACTGCTTGTTTTAGACCAAACTTAACCATCTTCCCACACAGGCCTTCTGTTACCACTGTTTGTTGTGAGGTTGTCCCCCTCCCTGTCACCAGTTTTAAAGCCAGCTCCTGATTGCCTCAGCATGCTCAGCCCATCTCTAGAAGGGGAAGAAGTTGCCCCAAATGACCCCTGGTCTTGCCTCTACTTGAGGTGAGGCCTTCCCTCCTGACGGAGGCAAGGAGCCCCACCCATACATGTGATGACCTCTCACCTCTTCATCCTCTCCAGGCTCTACAATGGGCCCCAAAACATACATCTCCAGGTTGGAGACTGGTGGGGCCAGGGAGGGGAATAGCCCATGAGGGGCTAAGAAGGGAATGGCATGTTTGGAACAGAAGGGGGTGGGATGTGAGGGGAGTTACCCAGATGGAGCTTATAGCACCTGTGCGGTTTATTTAGCTTTCATCGGCAGCTCAGGAACCAGTTGCGACAAAGCCACAGAAGCATTCCTCGAGACAGTCCCCAGCCCTGGGCATCTTCAGGGCTCACAGCCCTAGAATTTGTCCACAGTCTGCCAGCCTGGTAGCAGGTCGCCAACTGGAAATGAGGTAAGCTAAGACCTGCTGGAGCAGGATATTATTATTTGGTGGATAATTTAAAATACATTTTTTTCCTCTTTCTGTAGGCATGAAGGAGTGGGGAAGGAGGGATCAGCCCTCAATTTAACTTTGTATGTCCTTAAGAAAATTCTGGAGGTGTGGCAAGGTGGTACTGTGCTTGACTAGCCTGTCTAAGGCCCTGGGTTCATCTACAGCAATGCAGAAAATAACAATAATAATTTTAAGCATCTGTTTGGGGACTGAAGATGTGCCTTTGTTTTCCTTTAGGAGGAATCTCAAAGGCATATGGGGGTAGGGAGAAAAGTCTCTTGGTCTTTAACTGATTTAGCTGATTGTGAATCAAATCTAAACAATTTAGTCATAAAATCTTGAAGCACTTTGAATTTTTCTCTAGCAAATAAGCCAGTAGCAAGTAGTCTGACACAATTACAGAAGAGTTACAGTTGTCCTTTGAGGGAGCATGCAGGCTCTATTTAAAAAAAAAAAAAGGATAATTCATAAGCAATATGGTAGGTAAATACACATTATAAAAACTAGTGGCTTTTTACTTAGACACAGTGATTATGAGTTCTATTTTTTTCTTCCTCATATTCCAAAATAAGAAACCAGTACAAAAGTCATTAAATGTATTTATAACTTAATAAGATACTAGTTACTCCCCAGACATACTGCTCTGCCTAATATCACAGCTAACCTTGATGAATAGAAACTAAAAGCTGCTTCTAGAACCGCCTTTGTCTTGTTAATTTGGGGTCAGCAGCACAGTGATGAAAGTCTCACTTATTAGGGTTCTCTGTAAAGGTCCCCAGCAGTGGGGCACTCCACACATGATGGAGGGCTAGTGTGTAGATGCTGCTGGAATTCCTGCGAAGATCTGCGTTGACTAGAAACTAAGGTAACAAAGTGACCTTGACACACCCAATAAAGGACTAATTTTTGCCTCGTTTACATGGCATGTTATAGCAGGAAGTATCTTTTCTCTATTCTACACTACAAAGAGTAAATATATAAATGGCACCAGTGGCTCATACCTGTAACCCTAGCTACTCAGAAGATTGAGATCTATGGATTATGCTTCA
This sequence comes from Megascapheus bottae, assembly GCF_031878675.1. Taxonomy (NCBI): domain Eukaryota; kingdom Metazoa; phylum Chordata; class Mammalia; order Rodentia; family Geomyidae; genus Megascapheus; species Megascapheus bottae. The sequence continues at coordinate 84,209,927 of NC_143511.1, forward strand.
GAGACAGCTGTGGCAGGAAATTCCTGGATACTCATCTCCAGTTACCCAGCAAAAGGAAGTAGAAATGTGACCCAGGTGGTAGAATACCAACCTTTGGGGGTAAGGAGGAACTAAGGGACAGCACCCAGGCCCTGAGTTCAAGCCCCAATACCAATGCAAAAAAAGTAAATTTGTTGTTATTGTTGTTAATTTTTGAGACAGGATCTCGCTGTGTTGCCCAGAATGTCCTCAGCCTCTTAATACTTCTGGCCCTGCCACTTAACTGCTGCCTTCTAGGCATGTGCCACCACACTTGGCCCTTAGGAAAAATATTTTTAAATAGAGCTACTGGGTTTTTGGATTCAGCGTTTCAAGCTTGGTAGGTAGGCCCATAACCACTTGAGCTTTCTTTTGCTTTATTTTTCACGTGATGTTCTGTATTTTTGCCCAGGGCCTTACCTCAGACCTTGATCCTCACACCTAAGGTCTTCTGCGTAACTAGGACCACAAGTTCACACTTCGAGGCCTAATGTATTGGCTGAGGTGGAGTCTCACAAACCTCAAAGCACAGTCCTCTACTTTTCACCTCCTGAGTACCTGGGATTACTGACAGAACCACCAAACCTAGCTGCCCTTAGAATTTGTTTTCAGATTCTATTTCTATATATTTGGGGGGCTTCTGAACCAAATTTCTCAACCCTCCAAATGTCAGATCTACTTTAATGGACATAAGAAGAATTGGAGGTGCAGAGTAAAACTGACTCGTAAGAAAGGCCCATTGTGTGCTTAACGTGTGAAATATTTATCTCGTTTAGAACAGAATTGCCAGGTTAAATTTCCTTCCAGGCCATCATATGTAGCAGGAATGGTGGCAGTTTAGGTTCACTTCAGGGTTTTTGCTCCCTCAGAGAAACCCTTCTCAAAGCACTTCTAAACCAGCAGAAATGGTTGTATTTGGGGTGAGACTTACACAGGTGCTTCTTCCCATAACAGTAAGACACTGAACTCAGCTTCTGATACTGGACAGTGTAGATCTAAGCCTGATTATCTTTCCTGGTAGTAAGTGGTACCCAGTCCTCCTGGAATACTTGAACTCTGCTGTCTGAGGAGAAACAAGACTTGGTGCCAGCAGTCAACCCTACTTGAACTCTTGCGTGTAAACACATGTAGAAATGTACCCTAGAAATGGAGAGTCCATGATTTTTAGACTGTAGAAAAGTTCTATCAAGGCCTACTCCAAAGAATCGACCAGGAAAAGAAGCAGGACCTTCTCCCTTACTGAGAGCAGCTCTATTCTTCTTGGGATCTGGCCACCCACCAGTGGCTTCAATGTGTTCCATACTTTTCTAAACTCTGGTTCAAGTCTTCACCTTTGCACTAAGCCCTGTGAGACATGTGCCAATGCCACCCTTACAAACAATGCTGACTGCAAAAGAGGAGGAAAGTGCTCAAGAGACAGCCCATGTCCTAGATCCCTTCCTCTCAGCTACACATGCTCTGCTATCATCCCATGGCTGCCAGCTGAGGGCTCAGAACACCCAGAATAAACCCCACTGTCCACTGGTACTCCTTTAAGAGGCATTCCAAAGGCCACAAACTTATCTGACCACTGCTCTGGTGTTTATCGCCAGCAGATTGTGTAGGTCTTGGCACCAGCAGAACCTGCGTATCTCTGGCTTGGTAGGCCCCACACAAGTTCCCATCCTGTTCCCATTGGTGAGAAGGGATTCTCCCCCAGGGATCTGAAGGGCACTCCTCACACAGCCTCCATTTTCCACCTAATCTACCCTTGATTGTAGCAAAGCTTCCTTCCACAGCAGCTGACCCGAAGCTCTGACATCAGCCTACTTGTCCATCTTATGTACTGCTTGCCATTGGGGTCTTGACTCTTCTCCTTTGGCTTTTCTTGGTCCTTATGTCACTCCCTTTCTCTGCCTTTACCACATTCTTTGTTTCTATATAGCCCTCTCCGAATTTTTGCCAGGAAAGTGCCTTTCTTATGTCTCAGGTTTATCTGTCTGGCCCAGTCTGTGGTTCTTTCCCTGGTTAGCCTCCAAAATTCATACCACTTTTATTAATCCTATCTCATTTTGAACTCAACATTGTGGTGGCAGTTGTCATTGTATTGTGATTTTGTATGTGCCATCCATTCTTTACCCTTTTGTACCCATGTCTGCTGATAAACAGTATGCTCCCCTGAAATAGTATATCTTTTGGGGGTGCTTTACTGGGCCTTGAACCTAGGGGCCCTATTCATGCCCACCCCCTGACTTTTTAAATTGTATTTTGAGACAGGAGTTCATTAAGTTGCTAGGCTGGCCTTAAATTTTTTATTCTCCTGCTTCAGCCTTTTGAATAGCTGAGGTTACAGGTCTATACTAGAGCACCTGACAGAAACTGTATTTTAATGATCCAAATGGCCACCCTGATGTAGTTCTTATTAACAGGCAATAGTGTTGAATGTTTTTAAAGTGAAGATGTGAGCCAGGTGCTAGTAGCCTAACTCTAATCCTAGCTACTCAGGAGACTGAGGTCTAGAGGACTGTGGTTCGAAACCAACCCAGGAAGAAAAGTCTTTTGAGACTTGGCATCTCCAAAAGTAATCAGCAAAGAGCTGGGCTGGAGGTAGGGCTCAAGGGGTAGACCATCAGGAGAGCAAGCTGAGCAAGACCTTGAGTTCAAACTCCTGTAAAGGCAAGAAAAAAAACCCAAACAAGTAAATAAAAGTAGATGTGTTGTTGAAGCCTTAGCTGCTAGTTACCACCTTGGATTTGTTGCTCCAAAAACGTTTTGTAAGAAGCTGAGGATGTGTCTCCATGGCAGGTACTTGCCTGTTACACAGGAGGCCCCGGGGTTCCATTTCTAGCACTGAAAAAAGAAAGTGCAACAACAATCATCTTTCTTAGGCAATACAGCACCCAACAATCTTACAAAATTGCTGAAATTGCCTGTTAGCTGAGAATTCTGAGGGAAGTATAGGTTCTTTTTTCAAGTAAAGCAAAGATTTTCTATATGAGCAGGTACTTGGCACTAGCTTAGGTAAAGTCAGGTAGTAGGAGCTACAAAAAAACGGTTTTCTAGATGAGAAGAGCCAATGTGTGTCAACAGAGTCACTTGGAGCTGAGCACTTGTTTTGGAGTAGAGAAAAATGGATCATGCTCCTTATTAAGCATACCAACACTACAGTGAATCACAGTGAAGAATGTTGATGTTCATTTCTGCCAGGAAGCTTGTTCTAGAAGGCTCTGTGTCCAGTGAGACTTGGACACTGTGCAATAAATAGTCCTCTCTTGTTTGATGCTTCATCTAATAATAAAATCTTGGGCAGGAGATTCAGAGCCAAAAGATGCTTTGGGACAATTTTTAAACTGTATTGACCTGAGCTTTAAGTAACCGTTGAGTATTGAGTCAGAAAACAGAATTTGAGCCAGACAACATGGGGAATTCGAGAATCGGCTCTAAAGGGGGCTTGGCATGAAAAGTTTTGTCTGCCTGCCTGAAAGAAGAAAGGTCAGAATGAGATCCATGGCTCACCCAGGAACTCTGCCAAGAAGGTATTATACAGTTTAGCTGTGGTCCAGGAGGCCTCTTGGGGACATTCTTTCCAGTCTTTTTAAGTAGAGAAATCAGGTTGAATGTAAGAATATTCAGGAGAATTTATTCTGCCATCACATAACAAGTTGGTCAAGGAAAGTTTTAAATCTCAAAGCACTTGTTATGAATTCAGTGGTGCAAAGGTGTGTTTATATTTGGTCTTCAAAAGTATACAATTTGTCTACGTGAAAGTGACTTATATGTAATACTAGCTACTATGGAGGCTGAGATCTGGAGGATTGTAGTTCAAAGCTAGCCCAATCAGAAAAGTTTGTGAGACTATTTTTTTTTTTTGCCGGTCCTGGGCTTGAGCTCAGGGCCTGAGCACTGTCCTTGGACTTTCTCAAGGTTAGAGCTCTACCACTTGAGCCTCAGCACCACTTCCGGCTTTTTTCTGTGTATGTGGTACCAAGGAATCGAACCCAGGCTTTCGTGCATGCTAGTCAAGCACTTTAACCACTAGGCCAAACTCACGGCCCCAAAACTAGGAATTTTTTTTTTTTTTTGCCAGTCCTGGTCTTGAGCTCAGGGCCTGAGCACTGTCCTTGGACTTTCTCAAGGCTAGAGCTCTACCACTTGAGCCTCAGCACCACTTCTGGCTTTTTTCTATGTATGTGGTACCGAGGAATCGAACCCGTGTCTTCATGCATTCTAGGCAAGCACTTTAACCACTAGGCCAAACTCCCAGCTGTGAGACTATTTTTAACAAAAACCAGGCCTGGGGATGTGGCTCAAGTGGTAGAGCACAGCCAAACAAGTATGAGGACTTGAGTCCAGACCCCGTACAATTTAAAAAAAAAATAGAGAGTTGGCTGGTATTAACACAAACATGGAAGAACTAAAGTCACTTTATATTCTTTGGTTTAGTCATTCACTCCTTTAATAAATGTTCATATAAACAGAAAACCAAATCTATAAAATAAATAAATAAATAAATGTTCATTTATCCATTTGCTTTTTAGTGGGGGGAGTCTCATGTTGCCCAAGCTGGTTTTGAATTTATGGGCTCAAGCAAGCAGTCCTTCTGCTTCAGTCTTCCAAGTAGCTGGTACAACAGGCATGCACCATTATATCCAGCCTACTAAATATCTATTTAGCCTGGTCAAGGCCTACCTACAAATGATTGGTTTCTTGTCTTTAGCAGTTGTAGAGTTTGCTGTAGTAGAAAAAGAAATGGGCATTGCCTACTAGGTCCTTTGCTGTCTTACTATGTGACAGATTAAAAGGTAAGATTTAACTTTTTTTTTTTTTTTGGTCAGTTGTGAGGCTTGAACTCTGGGCCTGGGCTCTATCCCTGAGTTCTTCAGCTCAAAGTTAGTACTTTACCCACTTTGAGCCACAGTGCCACTTCACTTCTGGTTTTCTGGTGGTTAATTGGAGATATGAGTCTCACAGACTTTCAGGCCCTTGATTCCCCGGATCCCAGCCTCCTGAGTAGCAAGGGTGACAGGCATGAGCCAACAGCACCCTGCTTAACCATCAACATTTGAAGAGCAATCCTCAAACAAAGCTAATTGTGGAAGGTAACCTAACACACTCTCAGCTGTGGATGTAGTCTAGGCCAATGAATTAACTGACCTGGACAGGCCCAGATTATGGCCACTTCTAGTTAATACCTGTAGAGTCACCCTCAACCTCATCTGCCTTTTTGGCGTTTCAGTTGAATCCTCACTTTCACCTCTGGGTGGAAAGGGATGAAACTTCCTTATTAAGGTTTTAGCTGGGAGCTGGAACCAAGTGCCAGTGGCTCACACCTGTAATTCTAGCTACTCAGGAAGCTGAGACTTGAAGAGCGAAGTTCAAAGGCATCCCAATCAGGAAAGTCTGTGAGACTCTTATCTCCAATAAACTACCAAAAATCTGGAAGTAGAGCTGTGGCGCAAGTGGTAGAGCACTAGTCTTGAGCACAAAAGCTTAGGGACAACACTGAGGCTCTAAAACTCTTGGTGTCTGTCTGTCTGTATGTCTGTCTGTCTCTCTCTCTCTCACACACACACACACTTCTATCTCCCTTTCTTGTATTCATCCACTGTCTGTCTGTCTGTCTCTCTCTCTCTCTCTCTCTCACACACACACACACACACACACACACACACACACACAATTCTATCTCCCTTTCTTGTATTCATCCACTGCACTTTAGCACATTGAATTCACAAAGCCAATGTGGAAGCTATATTGTCTTTGCTTACTGTTCAATAGCAGTTTCCCAAAGGGTGCTCTACTAGGAGGCAGTCATGTTTTCCAAACAAAAACACCACAAAAAGATCCTAATCTGATACGTTCTAGGTACTGGGGATAGATGGCAAGTAAAGTGAGTTTCTAGGATCCTTTCTCTCCTAGAGTTTACCTAGAGAAAACTGCAAACACTGCTATGAGACTTTCATAGATGCAAGCAGAAAGAGTGGGTGGACTTTTGTCCTGGGGAAACGTGGACTGGAGTGAAGAAGAGGCATCCTACCCATAGGGAATAATATAAAGGACAGTATGAGGGTAGCTGTGGGAACCCAGCAAGAAAGTTAACTGGGTATATGGGGGAAGGGGGTTTAGGAGGAGGTGGTTACCATAGTAACAGATGTCAACTACTGTGCTTTTTTTTTTGGCCAGTCCCAGGGCTTGTACTCAGGGCCTGAGCACTGTCCTTGGGTTTTCTCAAGGCTAGAGTTCTACCACTTGAGCCACAGCAACACTTCTGGCTTTTTCTATGTATGTGATATCAAGGAACTGAACCCAGGTCTTCATGCATGCTAAGCAAGCACTCTACCACTAGGCCAAACTCCCGGCCTGACTACTGAGCTTTTCTTTACACCAAATTCTATACTCCATTCCTTGTGTGTAATAATATTAGATCTGTATTGCCACCCAGGTTGGAAGAGGAAACTGAAACCTAGAGAGCTGAAGTAAGTGGCAGAGCCAGAATTCTAAACAAGGAACCTGTCTCTGGTCCCCAGGTTCATGATAATTACACCTTGCTCCTTTGTAAGGTGGTGCTGGGCAGTAGCTCTCAGGCTGAAAGAGGTAGAGTCGATTTAGTAGGAGATTGTCAGGGCTGTCAGGAAGATGAACCCAATGGAATGATGTGACCTAAGTCGGAGGTGGTATTTATACTGCATTCCCTACATGGGGGTAAGTGACTAATAATAGGCACAGCAATATAATCTCTTGGGTGTGGAGCAGATACCCAGAGAAAGGAACTACCAGGAGCCCAGGTAGGTCAAGTTCAGTCAGTGATGAAATGCTGCAAGCCCAACTCCTGTAGCCTAATTGGGGGGGGAGGGTAGTTGTTAACCCACCCTCATCAGGACAAGAACCACAGAAGCTTCTGAACTTGATTTTCTTCTGTGAGATTTTTGCCTTGGTACTGGTCACCAACCCTCCAGTCATGCATGCCAGCCAAATCCCATTAGCAGTTCCTTTTATATAATTTTAAAATTACCAGTATGCCCAGAATGAGCAATAGGCATTCTCTCTCCTTGACGGTCTTTCTTTGTTTATTTCGTTGGCTAGTTTTGTGCTTGATCTGGGGCTGAACCCAGGGCTTAGGCTCTGTCCTTGATCTTTTTGTTCAAGGTTAGCACTCTACCGCTTGAACCAAAGCTCCACTTCTGGCTTTTCTGGTAGTTTATTGGAGATAAAAGTCTCACAAACTTTCCTGACCCAGCTGGCTTCAAACTGCAATCCTCATTACAGCTATCAGCCATTATGTTCATCAGGTTTGTGTTTGTGTTTGTTTGTTTTGTTTTGTTGAGATAGACCTCATTATGTAGCCCAGGCTGATCTCAAAACCATGATTCTCCTTCCTCAAGTTGGCAATTACAGACATGTGCCACTGTGCTCAGCCTCCCTGATGGTCTTGAGGGGAAGGAAAAGCAGTTAACAAAAGATGTCATGGGTCCCACCCCTCCTACACATACTTCATTAAGTCTGACTCTTCTGTCACCACCCTGACCTCATTCTCACCTAGCTTGTCACACCAGCCTGCTCACTCTTCATTCCCCTGTCTGCCTTTTTTTCAGCTTGTTGAGAAACCCCCATCAGGTCCCCAGTTCCTACTACAGCAGGCCCAGACTCTGGTTCATCCTTTCTCTCCTTCTGTGTCTCACCTACTCTACTCTAGCCAAAGCCTTTCCTCCTTTGACTTTCCCTTGACTTCCTGGTACCTAAGAGCATTGGTAGTGTTGTTCTATTTCACTACTTTATCCTCTCCTATCAAAGTCCTGCCCCATATGAAGGCCATATCCTCTAATAAACTTCAATTCTTCTAGCCAGCAGCATCTGTTCTTCTGGAGATCCCCAGAGAAGTCAGATTGGGTCATCCCATAGGTCTCATATTGTGAGACCCAACCAACATTTGCTCATTTGAAATCTACACAATCTCCTAAGAAGCCTAGGCATGGTGGTTTGTGCATCTAATCTCTGCTATTCAGAAATCAAAGAGGTAAGATGATCTTAGAGACCAACATGAGCAAAATGCAAGACATTCTTATCTGAGGGCATGGGTCAAGTGGTAGAGTACTTACCTAGCAAACAAGTAGAAAAACTAATATGGGGGGGGAGGGAGAGGGAGAGCGCACTAGACACTGGTGACTCATGCCTATAATCTTAGCTACTTAGGAGGCTGAGATCTGAGATTTGTGGTTCAAAGCCAGCCTGGGCAGAAAAGCTCCCATGAGACATCTCCAACAAACTATTCAAAAAAGTCAGAAGTAGCACTATGGTTTATGTGGGAGAGCGCTAGCCTTGAACAAAAAGAAGCTCAGGAACAGCATCTAGGCCATGAGTTCAAGCCCCAGAGCTGGCAAAAATATAATAATAATAATAATAAGGAGGAGGAGGAGGAGAGTGAGAGAAAACATCTTCAGTCTTGAGGCAGGTGTAGACATAGCATCTGTGTGGTGAGAGATCAGGAAAACAAAAATATCCAAATAAACATCAATTCTTATTTTATTTTTTATTGTCAGGGTAATGTTTAGAGGGTCACAGTTACATTCACCAGGTAGTAGGTGCATTACTTCTCACATATTGAAACATCAGTTCTTGTGTGAGAGGTAAAAATGTACAGAACCATTACTAATAATTGAAGGGACCCCTTCCTTGACTTCCCCTAAAATCCATCCCTATAGGCATTTCCAGTCTTCATGACAAAGGTGTACTTGACTCAAGCTGGGGGGTTGTAAATTGCCTGATAACAGCTCAGATTACTAGAGCAGCTAAACCAGGTAGAGTTACCAGAATTGCTCCCCCACCCTGCCCCCTTGGCCTGCCAGCAAACTCCCTTCCTTTCCTTTGTCTTCAGAGCAGTGCGCCAGAAGGCCACCTAGATGATAGGTCAGTTCAAACAGCAAAGGTGTTAGTGGTTGCCCCAGCCATCATTCAAGTATGTTGAGATTCCATTGGCCACCTGTGTATGGCCCAGCCCAACGACATGGCTGGTGGCCTATAAAAGTAGCCTGTGAGATTACACGGAGTCATTCTCTCACATCTTAGAGACGGCCCTGACCGGTCAGTATGAGGTCAGTATGATTCTCAATGCTAGATGGAATAAAACTCTGTTTAACTTCCGCTTTTGTGTCAGACTCGTTCCTTTGATCACGGACCCTAATACTGGGGGACTGGACCCTAACAATAATGTTCCTTTTTTAATTATTTTTTGGTTCTTCGTGGGACTTGAACTATGGGCCTGGGCGCTGTCCCTGAGCTCTTCGGCTCAAGGCTAATGTCCTACCCCTTTTTTACTCAAGGCTAGCACTCTACCCCTTGAGCCACAGTGCCACTTCCAGTTTTCTGGTGGTTAATTGGAGATAAGAGTCTCATGGACTTTAGTGCCTGTGCTGGTTTTGAACTGTAATCCTCAGACTCCTGTAGCTAGGATTACAGGCATGAGCCATCACACACAGCACTAATAATGCTGTCTTGTAATTTTGTAAATTTAATTATACAGCAAATATAGTTTTTGTTTTTGCCAATCCTGGGGCTTGAACTCAGGGCACTGCCCTTGAGCTTTCTCAAGGCTAGCACTCTTCCCTTGAGTCACAACACCACTTCTGGCTCTTCCTGTATGTGTTACCAAGGAATCAAACCCAGGCCTTCATGCATGCTAGACATTCTACCTCTAGGCCACACTCCTGGCCTGCATATACAGTATTTTAATAACCAGCCACCCCACAAGCTTGGCATTGCTTCTGAGTGACAGAAGGTTGGCTTTGTCACCTTGCAGTTTCTCCACCACTCCCTTAGGAACTGAATTGTGGGGTGCATTGGAGCCCCAACTGTTTCTGTCCTACCTGACAGTAGCTGTTACAGCCAATGTGACACAGCCTAAAATCAGAGTGGTCATCCCATCTTTTAGCTGTTACTTCAGGCCCCTCTATTTGTCTGAAAACAGAAGCCCATGGCAGTTCAGGCTGTGTTTTGGGTTTGAACAGAGAAAAAAAAAATTGCTAGCTTGACTGAGTCTAAAAACAGTCTTTGCCTTGTTCTTAATCTTTCACTCCTTCCAGCCCAGCAGCCTCTCAGTTACAAACCAGTCCTTTCAGAAGTCTGGACCCCAAAACAGCTTCCTTGCCATGGGCAGGATAAAAGTCAACTTGTTTTTCTACAGAAGGCCTGGGATGCAGCTTGCCCTGAGATCAGAGTAGCACTTGCAGGGGAATTATGCAGATTTAGAAGGGTGTCTTCTGAATCTGAAGTTGGCAATCCCTCCCCTGCATATGCCCTATTCTGCTCTGGGGCAAATGCATACAGGCTTTTGAAGACTCCCTCAGCAGCTGTACTCTCTAGCAGAGACTGACCCCTGGCCTTTCTGGAGTGGGGGGTGATGACATAGGGCTTGTGTAGAAAGTGATCCAAGGAAGTGGCCTAGGGGAGTCCCTCTCCATGTTCACCTGGAAAGATGTTTTTCTCTTAGGCGAGCCAGACTGGGCGCATTTTTCATTGTTCTCTTAAGTTTGTTTAAGTGTGAAGACACTTATATCAAAATTTACTTTATCATTGTACAATTCGCTCGTGGCCCTCAGGCTTTCCTGCTGGCCATATGCACTTTTTTTTTGTAACTGAAGTATGATCAAGCATAGAAGAGTTCCAGTCATACATGGAAAACTCAATGGGTTCTCACAAGATTTCTGCTCTGAAAGTTCTATGGGAGAAGCTAGGTACAGGTTACTCATCTAACTGAATGCCTGGAACATACTATGCCAGGTATTAGGGAAAGACTTTCTGTATACATTGTCAACCAGGCCAATTGTGTTTTAGTTTCAACTGTAAGGGCAGGAAGCAAAGAGACGGACTGCTAACTGGAGTACCGGGAATGACTAGAGCCTGTTGACTCATTTGGCAGTGATCACCAAGGTTTGCTGGGTATTCCAAGTGGCTATTTCTTCCCCAAGAGGACAAAATCATTGTCTTTTCAAACCAAGACATTAAAAATAAAGGGCTGAGGCTGCAGTGGCTCATGCCTGTAATCCTAGCTACTCAGAAGGCTGAGCTCTGAGGATCAAGGTTCAAAGCCAGCCTGGGCACAAAAGACTCTTATCTCCAATTAACCTCTAAAAAATGGGAAGTGGGGCTTGGCTCAAGGGTAGGGAGGTAGCCTTGTGCTGAAGAGCTCAGCAACAGCGCCCAGGTCAAGTTTAAACCCCATGACCCGCCCCCCTCCCCCCAAAAAAAGGCTGAGCATGTCACTGGTAGCTCAGATAGTTACTTAATAGGCTGAGATCTAAAGATTGTGGTGCAAAGCCAGCCCTGGTAGGAAAGTCCTATGAGACTCTTATCTCCAATTAGCCACCAGAAAACTGGAAGTAGAGCTAGGGCTCAAAGTGTTAGAGTGCTAAGCTTGAAGAAATAGTAAGGGGTCCAGTCCCTGAGTTCAAGCCCCTTGACCAACCAAAAAAGGCCGAAATCTCACCTAGCCTACTTGAATCTTGAATGACAAGAAAGCAGCCTCATCTTTGAACAGATTATTCTTCAGGCAATGAAGTAAGAGGGAGGGAGAGTGTGGGCAGATCAGTGGAAAGGTTTTCTCATTAAGTGGCCAGAGGCAAAGATTCCACTGAGCTAAGCTTCTTGATGAAAGGGGAGTGGAGAATGACAGCCTGTCAGGGTTGGGTGGAGAGGAGGCCTGGAGGAGATGGGAGGTGGAAGACAACCTGAGTACACCTCTACCCTGTGCTATCTATTGCATTTTGGGGCAGGGAAGGGGGCAGGAACGCGCTAGTCCTGGCCTTGAACTCAGGGCCTGGGTGCTGTCTCTCAGCTTCAGTACTCAAGATCCATTTCTGGATCTTTGGTGGTTAACTGAGGATAAGGGTGTCAAGGAATTTCCTGCCCTGGCTGGCTTTGAACTATACACATCAAATCTCAACCTCTTGAGTAGTCAGGCTTACAGGTGTGTGTGAGCCACCAGCATCTGGCTGCCCCCTTGTATTTCTGCCTCTGTTTATGCTCTCCTAAGCCATATTTCCTACTCACCCAGCACCCACTAAGTACTGGGCTCTACAAACCATTTCTCTTCTCTCCTGGGATTCTCCTGAATTTGGAGCTGATAATATTACCATACCCACTTCAGAAATAAGAAAACTAAGGTTCAGAGACTGATTCATTTTCTCAGGGTCTTATGGGTTTGTTTGTCTGTTTGTTTTTCCAGTCGTGGGGCTTGAACTCAGGGCCTGAGCACTGTCCCTGGGCTTTTCTCCAGGCTAGAGCTCTACCACTTGAGCCACAGCACCACTTCTAGCTTTTTCTGTGTATGTGACACTGCGGAATTGAACCTGAGTCTTCCTACATGCTAGGTAAGCACTCTACCACCCCCTACCCCGGGGCCTCATGATTTTTTTTCACATGAAGTCAGAAGTGCCATGAAAGTGAGGAGTCTGGTAACGGAAGCCCTGATTTGGAAAACCAAGTGCTGAGCCAGCAGTGGAAAACAAGAATACAGATATGAGACCAGATAACAGAGGCCCCAGGAACTGGGGAACACACCTCAAAAGGCGCAGTAGAAGAGGAATGGTCAGAGCCAAACAGGAACCCAGGGCACAGGAGTTGTCAGCTCAATGTTAGCAAGAGGTAAAAAGATTGACAGGAAGATAGGCAGTGCCAGGAGCACTGTTCCTTGGCATTTGTGAACAGCCTCTTGTCTATATAGAATGGTAAGACTAAAAGTAAAAGCATGAATTCAAACTAGCATTGAAGCACTGTCAGTAACTGGCTGGGTGCCCATAGCTCACACCTGTAATCCTAGCTACTCTTGAAGCCGAGATCTAAGGATGGGAGTTTGAACCCGGTCCAGGCAGAAGAGTCCATGAGATTCTTATCTCCAATTAACCAGCAAAAAGCCAGAAGTGGATCTGTGGATTAAGTGGTAGAGCACTAGCCTTGAGTAAAAAAGCCAAGGGACAATACCCAGATCCTGAGTTCAAGTCCTAATACAGGAAACAAAACAAAACAACACAAAACAAATGTTAAAAGTAGTATCATTGGGGATTCTCTTGTTTCCTATGAAAGCAAGGTGCTATGTAAGTTCCACAAAAGTAGGAGTGTTTTCCCCATCCTATTCTAAACCTTTGGTACTTTGTAAATGCTCAATGAGTGTTTAGTGAATGAATGAATAAATATACCACACTCATTTGCCTGACAGGCTCTCCTACAAGCATTCTGTGGTCCACAGCCAACTGATTTTACTGGCAGCGTGGTGACTTCACATGTCCTATCGAAACTCCCTCAAGTTATAATATCTGTAGCCTGAAAAGGCAAGGTGAGGATATGTGGGGACCATGGGAGGGGGAAAGAATCAAAATCAGGCACTGACAGCTCTGCTCATGCTCAGCTAAAGCAAAGGTGGTGGTGACTGAGAACAAAAGTGGACATCAATCAAGACTTATTCCTCATTGAAACTAAATGGAATCCAAAGCCATATAACAAAGCCTGTATTTAATCTGGTTGGATAGAAAGGACACAAAAGGAAAGGGGAGGGGAGGGGAGGGGAGAGAAGAGCAACGGATAAAGATGGACTCTCTTCCCTACTCTGCAATGCCTGAGATGCTTCTACAGGCCCCTGAGGACTCTTCTGATTCTGTTATGCAGAGAAAAAGAATAGAAGACAAAAGGGAAAAAAGAAAGAAAAATTATAGGCCTCCCCCCCATCCACTCTCCAGATCCTCATGTTTGAAATCTTTAGTGAAGCCTTCAAGCAATCAGATGCAACAACTTATCTTTTTAAACAGCTTTCAAGTCTGAAGAAAGTGCTGAAGTCATGTCTAAGGTCAATGAAAGTATTTGCTCTAGGGAAATTTACTTGGGGTGTGGGGGTAGCTTTTGTGGTATCTTTTTTTAAAAGCCTTGGTCATCAAAGTCATGCTGCAAAGCCCTCTGACTTCTGAGCAAAGGCAAGCAGTGTTTCTGGTCTGAAGTTTGATGGACAGAATGTTGGCTTTACATTAAACACATGTGGCAGCATGAAGGCTCTTCATGTGCTGTTTGCTCACTTCACAGAAATCCAGGGTGTGCCCAGCGGGTTTCTGCCTGCCTATAACACTCAAAGCATAGTCACCTTTTTCAACCAGGCTAGATGTTCCCAGATGTCTCTGCTCTCCTGACTCCTTAGGAGAAAAAGCAATATGAGTTGCAATAATCTACCTTAAGATGTAGCAGTTTGAGAATGTCATTGATTCTGAGATATATTCTGGATTTTGTGAAAACAACCAACCAGATTAAATACAGGCCTTAATTGTTGGATGGCTTTGAATTCCAGAAGTGTTTTTTTCTTTTTCTTTTTCTTTTTTTTTTTTTTTGCCAGTTCTGGACTTGAGCTCAGGGCTGAGCACTGTCCTTGGGCTTTCTCAAGGCTAGAGCTCTACCATTTGAACCACAACACCGCTTTGGGCTTTGTCTATGTATGTGGGAAATGAGGAATCGAACCTCGGTCTTCTTGCACTCTACCACTAGGCCAAACTCCTGGCCATTTTTAAATTTGAAGAAAAACTGTTGGTTTTGTGTTTGTTTGTTTGGATACTGTTGGTTCACACCTGTACTTGTCCTAGCTACTCAGAAGACTGAGGTCTGAGGATCATGGTTTGAAGCTAACTCAGCTACAAAAGTCCCTGAGACTTTTTTTTTTTGGTCAGGGTAATGTATAGCAGGGTTGCAGTTACATTCACCAGGTAGTAGGTGTATTACTTCTCACAAATTGATACCCCTTCTCATGTTTTTGTGCCCATTTCCCTCCCCCCAAAAAGGCCTTAGCCTGGGTCAGCTCCCAGTCATTGTGTTCAATCCCCAAAAAGAGTACCAAAAAGAGTGCTGGGTGTTTTTGTTGTTGTTGTTGTTGATTTTAAAGCAAAAGAAGTTCCGTGACATTAATTTTTATTTTCACACAAGCAAGAAGAAAATTTAAAATATTCAGGATTCACCCAAACCAACTAGACTCCACTTACTTTAGCAGCACAGCCTGCTGTTCTCTGGTAGCAACCATAGTTTGTGTGGGTGCAAGTGTGAAACGGTTATTAATGGCTCTGATGAAAAAGCAACATGCAGGTGTTTCTGCATGGGTCTGTGTGCCCACCCCTAGGTGCAGAAGGAAATGGGGAGGAAAGCCAATGTAGACTATCAAAAAAAAAATCTTTTTCAAATGAACATTATCCCTCAAATGTGGAAGGCATTTCTGACCCTTCTCACCTATGATTCTTATGAATCCTGGAAAGCTGCAAGACTAACAGACTATTTACACTTGAAGAATTCTACCTTAAGACATGGTGCAGCGGAAAGGGGAAGAGAAATGGGGATTTTTCATCTCTCATTCATTCATTCACTCAGCAAATTTTTAATGCTCACTACATCATACCATGTTCTCCGCAAGCTGCAGGGGAAATGGATCAATAAAACAATCCCTGCCCTCAGGAACATACTTAGAAGCAAAAACAGGTGGCCACTTATTATCTATTTAGCGTATATTTATGAACTACTAAGTGCTGGGGAAATAGCAGGAAAGAAGTCAAATAAGCTCTCTTATGGAGTTTACAAGCTAATAGTGGGGGACAAAGATATCAAACCCAATTATATAAGTAGTTTATTAATCACAATTGTGATTACTACAAATGAAATGAACAGAGTGGCTAGAAAGTCAATTACAAGTCAATTGCAACTTGGCAGGAAAACCATAGAAACCAGGAAAAAAAATTATAGCAGGGAAAGATGCCAGAGGCAACACCTGGGTGGCAGCAGGGCTCAGGTCAGAGAGAGGTGAGATCCATTTGGGGGCTGGGCCTACTTGAAAGCTGGACAGAGGAGACAGGCAGGAGGGAGAGACAGCAAACCATCTCCAGGAAATGAGATGGCCACCTGGATGTAGGTGGCAGCTCTTGAGGACATCCTCATCTCCTTGCTTTCTTGCAGACCAAGAATATTTACTGGAATGCAGCCCAGAGGCAAAGTGCTTACCTAGCAAGCATGTAACCCTGAATTCAATCCTCAGTACAAAAGGAAAAAAAAAAGGCATATATTATTATTTATCTGCGGCTATACTGAGGAGCCATGTAGCACTCAGTGGGAATGAGGTGTCTGTCCAGATCAAAAGTTCATTGGTTGGTAGCTGGGTATTGGGACAAGGTTTCAACTTAGATCTGCCACATCGCCTATCCATAACTTTCTCTACTGCCAGGCTTGGCCAGGGGAGGTGGGGACTCCACTTATAACACCTTCAACCTAATCACCTTTTGTGGTTGTTGATGATGATGACGGGCCTGGGCACTGTCCCTTAGCTCTTTTGCTCACGGCTAGCACTCTACCACCTTAAGCCACAACACCACTTCTGGTTTTCCGGTGGTTAATTGGAGATAAGAGTCTCTCCAATTTTCCTGCCCTGGCTGGCGTTGAACTGCAATCCTCAGGCCTCAATATCCTGAGTAGCTAGGATTATAGACATGAGCTACTGGTGCCTGGCTTCTAATCACCTTTTAACAGATATTCAGAGGTATGAACCAAAAATGGTTCCCACTACACAGGCAATGGGTACCAGAAGGGTCTCTAAAGGTCTCGAAGGGCCTTTTCAGGCTCCAGGTGGAATGCCCAGTCTGTAGAGACAGTGATGGGAAGAATCTTCACCTACTGGGATGTTCTTTAGGTCATCTTGGACCTGTTTAGAGAGATAGGCTCCCCCTGCTGGCATAGTTGTATCCAGGTAGGAGGCAGATGGGACACACCAGTGAGCATCTTGGTGTGGGAGCAGTAAGGAGGCCAAAGAATTCAGTGTGTATTATGTCTATGCCAATACAGGAGCTTGAACTTAAGAGTTTAAGCGGTGTCCCTCAGCTTTTTTGCTAAAGACTTGCATTCTTATCACTTGAGCCATAGCTCCACTTCTGGATTTGGGTGGTTAGAGATAAGTCTTAGGCTTTCCTATGTAGGCTGGCTTTGAACTTCCACTCTGAGATCCCAGTCTCCTAAGTAGCCAGGATTATAGTCACTAGTCACAGGCAATTGCTTGGTGGAATTCATGGGTTTTTGTTTGTTTGTTTTGCTTAAAGGAGACTCATGAGTCACCTGTGTCCAGTAGACTCCCCTTAACCACAGATAGGTTTGGCCAAATGACTTTGCAAAGTAGGCTTGAGCAAAGTAGTAATAGTAGATAGATAAAAGGCAAATAATTAGGAACATTTTAATCTTTGCCTTTCAAGCATACTGTAGCCAAGACTCTAAATCTTACTAAATGTGGTAAATATCAAGTTAAGTGATGAGGCCTAAGGATGGGTATGCAGAGAAACAAGAACTTAATGCTCTGAGCATATGAACCAACACAGTGGGATGGAGGAAACCCATTCCTGTGCTTTCCACTGACTTCATTCCTGGGGACAGATCTCAAGGAAACAGCTCAAGAACAGCAATCAGTGAGCATAACTGTCTGTCTATAGGTATAGGCTGGCCACTTCAAAGCCTGTGCTTAGACCTTTCTGATGGCAGAGTTCCTGGTCTAGATCTTTTTTTTTTTTTTTTTTTTAGGTTTTTGGTTTTTTTTTTTTTTTGTTTTGGTGGGTCATGGGGCTTAAACTCTGGGCCTGGGTGCTGTCCCTGAGCTTTTCAGCTCAAGGCTACTGCCTTCCCTCTGGAGCCACAGCCCCACTTCTCTGGTCTAGATCTAGAGATGAAGGTCAATTCACATCTGCCACAAATCTGCTATCTACTAGCTGTGTGGCTTTGGAGAACTCATTCAATCACTCTGTGTCTCACTTCCCTTAGGTAAAACAGGAGTAACAGGTCATTGTCTTGAGGGGTTGCATTAAAAGAGTTCAGGCTGGTGGTGTATTTCAGTAGTTGGATGATTGCCTAGTATGTGAAAAGTCCTGGGTTCCATCCCTGGCATTGCAAAAGGAAAGACTTCTCATTTATGGCATTGTGTACAGTGTTTGACAGAGGGTAGCTGTGATTGAGAGATGGCTCCTGGTTAGTTGCTGTTTGCAAAGGATGACATGCCATCACAAAGTCAGTCTTCTACCTTGAGAAGTTTTTGCTTTTGTCAGTCATGGGTCTTGAACTCAGAGCCTTGTTGCTGTCCCTCGCCTGCTTTTGTTCAGGCTGGCAGTCTACCACTTGAGCCACATTGTCACTTCTACTTTTTTCTGAGTGGTTCATCGGGAGATGACTGTTCAAAGGCAGCCCCGGCAGCAGTCTGAAGGGCTCTCCTCTCCAGGTAACCACTACCAAACAGGAAGTGGAGCTGTGTCTCGAAATGGGATAACACTAGCCTTGGGCCGAAAGAACCCAGGGATAGCGCCCAGGCTCTGAGTTCAAGCCCCACAATAAACCAATAATAATAATAATAATAATAATAATAAACCAAACAAACAAACTCACGAGTTGACCTGCCCAGGCTGGCTGCGACCTGAGATCCTCAGACCTGAACCTCCCGAGTAGCTACGGTTAAAAACGGTGTGAGCCACCGGCGCTGGGCTAAACCTGTACTTTAATTCCTCGTTTATTTTTGTTACAAAGTTAGAAAAGCAAACTTCTGCCCCAACTACTCAGTTATCCACCAAAACAAAAAGGGACTCAAAAAGCGGCAGTAAGCTCGTCCGAGGCTGTCTGTCCGTACATACCCACGGGCGGGAGTCACGTTCCTACCCATGCGTTTGGAAATGCACCTTCCGGGGCTCGGGGTGCAAGTCCGTTCCGAGGAAGGAAAAGACCCCTCCAGGGCGGAGAGCGACTGGGCGGGGCAGGCCCCGAACTCGCGCCCAGCAGCCGCATGCCCCGGCGCCGCCTGCCGCGGTCCGGAAGGCCTCCCCCGGCCCGGGGACGCAGCGGCCCCCGGAAGGACTGGGGAGCGCGGGGCTGGGAAGACGCGAGGGGCCGGGCGGCCCGAGGCCCTGGGCAGCGCCCCGTCAGCTCCGGAAGCCCCCGCGCGCGCCCCGCCGCCGGGCCCTTCTCCGGCCGGCAGGGGGCGCCGAGGAGAGGGCGGGTGAAAAGCAGCGACCGGCCGGGGCTCCAGGAGTCCGAATTCAGAGCGGAGGCCGGGGCGGCCGCCCACTCGTCACACGACGGGAGTCGTGGAGGACCCGGGAAGTGCTCGACAGCAGGACAAGCCTACCACGCAACGGCCTCTCGACTCGCTTCTGCCCGGAAGCGCGGGCGCTTAGGGGGCGGGGCTTCGGATTGCTTCCGGGGGCGGGGGGCGCGGGCTGGGGCGGCAGCCGGAGCGGCGGGGACGGGCCTGGCGCCGGCGGCGGCGGCGGCGGCGGAGGCGGCGGAGGGGTCGCCGCGGGCGGGCGATGTGAGCGCGGCGCTCTGGACAGGTGAGGCGCGTGGGCCGGGGGTGCAGGGCAGCGGGCGAGGTGCGGGCAGAGCCGGCAGGAGTGGGGGCAGCGCCTGGGCCGCTGTCCGGCTCTCAGGGCGCGGCGGGCGGGCTTCTCCGCGCCCGGTCAGTCTCCGGGAGGGCCGGCGGTTGGGTGGGCGGGCGGGGTCCGGAGGCCCGGGCACCTGCCTGGGCTAGGTACGCGTCCCGGGGGCCGCCGGTGCGCGGCTCGGAGGTCGGGGCGCCGCCGGCAGGGTGGTCAGTAGCTCCCCGGCGGGCTGCCTGGGCTCTGCAGCCTCCGCCCAGGTGCCACAGGACGGCGGCCGTCCGGACCCTCGTCCCTGGGGCCACACGGGGACCGGTTGGTTGAGCCCCCTGGAGAGCCAGGCCCTGCCGGCGCTCGGCCCAGTGGGTGGCCGCCAACCCCGAGCCTCCCGCCACTGCCCTTTTCCAGGTAAACGGGCGGGCGAGGCGCGCCGTGCTGGGCCCGGGAGGTCTCCGGGGTCACCCCTCGCGCTCAGGCGGGGTCCTGCGGCTGTGGAGGGCGGGCTGGGCTGGAGCTGTAAACCGGGCCCATTCTAGGCCAAATGGCACTGGTCAGGGACTCGCTGATTTGAGGCATCGAGCAAGCCTTTTCCTGGCTGGGCCTCAGTTTCCCCCAGCGAGAACTGAAGGTTTAGGTTAAGTACCCGGAAGACTCTTCCAGCCTCACCACGCTGGCTGTCCTTGGTTCAACGTACAACTGCACTGCAGACTTTTTTCTTTTCTTTTCTTTTCTTCTTTTTTTTTTTTTTTGCAAATGTAGACTTCGTAGCCAGTTCATGCACTTCGCTTGAACTGGCTTGAAAAGGACCCGGAGAAGCGTTTGTGAACCCAGCCTTAATCAGCTTTCACCCCTGGCTCTTGTCCCTTCCTAGTTTTCATTTAATCACATTTTACGGAGCTCTCGTAGGCAAACGTTTTGTTGTTTATATTTGCCCATATTCCTCTTTGTTCCCCCAGTGCAGGCCTTCTTTGCTTCACATCTGGATTATTGCAACAGTTTCTTAGCTGGTTTCTGACTCCAGAGGTTCCCCCTTCCCCCATCCTTCCTTTATGCTAACGCCAAACTTACTGTAGGAAGTCAAAAAAATAGTCGGGTGCTTGCTTATTAAATGTCAAGTTGTTCTGTGTGGCAAAGGAGAGTAGTTGAAAGCACATGCAATCTTTACTGTGGAGGACATTATTACTCAGTGAAAAGGTAATTTTGATGAGACAAGACTGTACACAGAGGTCACCAAGGCACAGTGGTCAGGACATCTTTATGTGGGTCAGGATTTGAGCTGGGTGTTAAAGGAATAAGTAGGATTCACATAGGAAAAAGAGGAGTCAGGATCTCAGTGATCTTGTGGAGTTAGTGACTAAACCAACTTCCTGGCAAAGAAGGGCTCATGCAGGAGGGGGGGGAAAGGAAAGATTGTTGGGGCTGGCTCCTGAAAGAACTTGAACACCAGGCCAAAGTTGAAACTTTTCTGAAGGTAAGCATAGGTGAGTGACAGGAAGCTAGGGTTGGTTCTTATGCTGGAGGCTGAGGAAAGAGGTCAGAGGCCAAAGGATCAGATAGGAAGCCAGGGTGTCAGAGCATTATTCAGCTGAGTGGTACTCTTCTGCCTGCCGTGTTTTATCCAGCCACCATCTGCCTTTTTCAAGGCTTCTCTTACCCCCACCCCTGCTCCCCCATCCTTATTCCTTGCCTTTCCATCTCTGCCAGTTTATGATTGCTGCTGGGCTTTCTGTGCACAATCTCCATTGCACTTCCTTCAAGCCACTGCTAAAAACATACTTCCCCCAGAGGGTGTTCCTTGCTGCTCTGCCCCTAGGCCTTGGTGGCCTGGGATTCAGTGCTTCCTTGGTCACTGAGCTTGTTCTTGGGCTATCTGGAATGGGACGCTGAAGCTTAATTCTTCTCTTCATTCCTTCTGGTGCCTAATACTAGAGCTAGGCATTTAGAATAGACACATTGATTGCTTATGGATTGTCAGTAAACAACTCCCTCCCCCCCATTAAGTTGACTTTTTTTAAAAAAGAGAAATAATTACTAGTTATCAGTCTTCCCATCATGTATAACAGAAATTTGATGCTGCCATTTGAGGTTGATGTTTTCATCTTTCATTTTTAAGATGTGGAAAGCACAAAATGAATCTTCAAAACATTAACATGTTTACTACTGATTATATGAAAAAAAAAAACCAATTCATTAGTCAGAAACTGTAGAAGAACATCAGTTCTTGGAAACAGCTCTCAATTTGAATCTTAGCAAGGCTACTTCCTGGCTCTGTGAACTTGAGCAATTTCCCAAATTCTGAGCCTTTTAATTTGTAGTGTGTAAAAAAATAAAAGCCCATTTTATAGGGCTGATATAAGTTTTTTTTTTAATGGAAATGGTGTGTAAAGGAGGTGTTACTTTGTAGCACAGTAATTTCTTAATACATTTAATTATTATTTAGTTTAATCATTAATTTATGGAACTGGAGGAATGATAAGCTGCCGGACTCTGCTCTCTGTGAATATCCATTGAAGAGTGTTCTGCATGCCTCTATATACTACTTCTGCCTTTCACTTGTCAAAAATTTCTGTCTCAAGAGTCTAGAATGCCATCATTGTGTTTTATCCCCATTAATTGTCATGTTACTTTAGTTTAAATTCTGCTTAATGTTGTTCAGACTTAACTGTGTGCATTTAATGTTTTGTAGCTGACAAACTGCAGCATTTAGCTTAGTGAAGGTCATCAACTGAACACAGTTAAATTTCTAATGGTTATTTTCTCATTGATGTTGATTGCATGGAAAACCTCATGGAAGAATGCAATTCAAAGTGAGCTTTTCTCGTCCTTTGGTTAGAAGAAGCAGAGTATACTGTATTTTTCAGACCTAGCACCCTTGAAATGCCAGTAGTAAGCAGATAAGATGCTACTCCATAGTATTTTTGCATTGAAGAATATTCCTTTACTTGAAACAAATCCTTTCAATTCATGATTAGACTTTGAAACTTGTAACCAGGTGTGATACAAGTCTGTAGGCTGAGGCTGGAAATTGATTGAACCCAGGTGGTCGTCGTGGTGGTGGTGGTGGTCCTCCTCCTCCTCCTCCTCCTCCTCCTCCTCCTCTTCCTCCTTGTCTTCTTCGTCTTCTTCCTTCTTTCTTCTTTCTTCTTTCTTCTTTTTTTTTTTTTTGCCAGTCCTGGGGCTTGAATTCAGGGCCTGGGTACTATCCTTGGATACTTTTTGCTCAAGGCTAGTGCTCTGCCATTTGAGCCACAGCACCACCTCCAGCTTTTTCTGTGTACATGCTACTGAGGAATTGAACCCAGGGCCTTGTGATGCTAGGTGAGCACTCTACCACAGGGCTATCTATGCTCCTGGCTGAACCCGGATATTTGAGGCCAGCTGAGTAACATAGGATGACCCACTCTCAAAAAAAAAGTAGAATTGAGACACCTTTTGGGCTACTTCACTGATAAAAGGGCTGGACATTTCACAGGCAAGTCACTTAAATATAACATACAGTGACCCTCCTAATTATCATCATGTTAAACTCATTATTCCTGTATTATATACTTAAGTGGGAATTCTCTTTCCACTTTAAAGTCATTAGTAAGAATCCAGCACTGATAGTAACACTGAATCTCTTCAGTGGACACAAGGTCTTATTTTCATAGGAGTAAAATTCTTCCTGGAGAGTGACAGATGGAGTTCAGATAGTGACCTGGCTAGTTATTAGTTGAGAAACTTCTAGGAAAAGTTTTAGTCTGAGGTTTTTTCCTCATCTGCACAATGGGAATAATTGTGACATCTGTCTTGTATAATTACAAAAATTTAGTACGTGAATGAAAAGTAAGTTTAGCATACTGTACACAGTTGGAGCTCAATTACTGTTACCTTGATCAGGAAAGTTAAAGAGGTTATTCCTCTCTGCAGCAGCCTCCAGTGCTTGCATTGACTAAGACAGATCACACCCTCTCCGAATTAGTGCAGACCTAAAGAATGTTAACGCCTTGGTCGAAAATGTAACAGTTTGGATAAAAATGTTCTCTCAGGCTCACATGAATTAATGCAGTAAGAACTCTAAACTTGTTTTCCTTTAAATTAGGATGAGTGCTTCATGAATATCCATCACAGAATGCCATTTTCTTTTTCCTTTTTTTTTTTTCCTTTTTCTTTTTCCCTTAGCGTTGGTTTTGAGCAGCACCAGAATGTTTTGTGCAGCCTTGCTGCTATTCAGCGGCTGCTGCTGCTTTCCAAAGGATTAGATTGTAG
Organism: Megascapheus bottae; assembly: GCF_031878675.1. Lineage (NCBI taxonomy): Eukaryota > Metazoa > Chordata > Mammalia > Rodentia > Geomyidae > Megascapheus > Megascapheus bottae. The sequence goes on from NC_143511.1 coordinate 84,233,569, forward strand.
CTCATGACAGTTCCATTTTAATTTTGATCTAGACCCAGGCAGAAATATCTAGAAAAGTTATTTTTATGTGGTTGTTACTGCTGTTACCATGCCTTTTGTCTTCAGTGCCTTAGTCTTTAGTCTTTTTGATGACTTTTGTATAAGAGTAGAAATGAGGTGTCTCCAGCATTGGATGAAAAAAAGCCTCATTTGAGTGTGTGTCTCAGGTGTTGGAGTGTGAAGCTGGTAGGTGCAAATCTGAGTTAGGGATCATGACTGAGACTAAGGGGTCCCTTAAGCAACTTCCAAATAAATAACCTTATTTTTCTTTCTTGGATATGTAACTGGGTATATTTACAGAAGTGTAGCATCTTGTGATGTGTGTTTAAGTGGGAATAAGACACCTTGCTATATTTTGCTTCCTGCTATAGACTGGCCTGCAGCTTGGGGGGGTCTTCAGCAGAAAAAAAGCTGAGAGCTGAGAGTGCAGCTGTAAGGCAAGTCCAAGGGTCTTGGGTCACTTAATTGGTTTAGGTTTTATGAGCTGACCCACACTTAGACCCTACCCTCAGAAAGCTCATCTGTAGAAAAACTCTGCAGTGCACATACCTACAAAATGCTTATAGCTCTAATGCTATCCGCCTGTCCATGTATGTATGTATGTATCTGTCTGTCTGTCTGTCTTTGCCAGTACTGGGGCTTGAACTCAGGACCTAGGCACTGACCCTTAGGCTTTTTCACTCAAGGCTTGAGCCATAACAGTACTTCTTTTTGCTAGTTAATTGGAGAGAAAGTCTCACAGACTTTCTTGCCTGAGTTGGCTTTGAACCATGCTCCTCAGATCTCAGGTTCCTGAGAAGCTAGTTTTAACAGTAGTCAATTATCAAGGGCTTAGTCTTTACTCTGTTTTAGTTCTGTTTATCATAATGAGGAAGTAGTTCTGAGGCTTTATCCAAGAAAAAGGAATTTCAAGACTCATATGGATATTCTGCCCATTTTAGAATCCCCTGATCTGAGGGGTACATGCCTGTATAATCCTGGTTTCTCAGGTTGAGCCAAACTGTGCAGAAAGATTCTCTTCATTTAATAGAATGTGGGGCCAAATTTTACTTACACTAATCATTAGAAATGCTATTTTAGGTGAAAACCAGGTGTGAGTGTTGCCACTTTTGCCAACTACTATGCTGTGGTACTAAATCTTTTGTTCTCGTCCCATTTTCATTTTTGTCTTTCTGAGTATCCTCATCTTAGGATCTCCACTCTCAGGACAGTTCTTGGTAACTCCCTCGTCAGTACCTGTTCATTTCTTCCTTCCACCCCATTTCTTTCACTTCCAGATGGCAGTCAAAACTCAGCTTGTCTTGTCCTGGCTGAAATAACTTACATCCCAAAGTGTCATCTCTTACTGAGTCCCATTGAACCTTTCTTTGGATTCATGTTCACAGTAGCTGCCCCCAGAATTCCATTTGCATTCTGTAAGCAAGTGTGTTCAGGGCCTCCATGCTATAGTCTGCCTGCCATGTGACCCTGTCCCAGGGCCTTGATCGCTCTCACAGCTCTGCACTCCAGGCCTAATTTGCCTGACCTCTGTTTCTGCCATTCCGTCCGCCTGCAGTATTATATCTGTCCTTTTGAAATGCAAGGACATGTTCAAAAATGTCTTACACCATGAATTTTTTTCTTTATTCTGCTTTGATTAAAAAAATTTTTTTGACAGTTCTGTCATAATTATTCATAGTTCTTTGTTTCTGCCCCTGTAATTGTTCTCTAGGTATAATATCGATATTCAGCCCATCTTACTCTCTATTTTTTGGCTTAAAATAATATATTTTCATTTTTTTTAATTATTTCAAGTAGCCTGGAGTGCTGGTGGCCCACACCTATAATCCTAGCTACTTAGGAGGCTGAGATGTGAGAATTGCAATTTGAAGCCAGTCTGGGCAGGAAAGTGTGTCAGACTTTATCTCCATCCAACCACCAAGAAAAGCAGGAAGTGGCTCAAATGGTTTGTAGAACTCTAGCCTTGAGCAAAAGAAGCTTAGGGATAGCACCAACTTCTGAGTTCAAGCCCCAGGACTGCACACACACACACACACACACACACACACACACACACACACCCCAAATAGCAAAAGATCTTCAAGTGAGAATAATACAGCTATATGATTTTAAAAATTCAAAAGATTTAAAATAGCCTTATTTCCTTTTCCTCTTCTTGATTCTTAGTCCTTCCCAAAAGAAATGATTGCTAACAGTATCATGGCATTCTTCTTGGAATGGATACTGCAGCATGCATGGATTAGAACTGCATGAGTCCATCTACATGTACTTTTTTTTTCTTTATTGGCAACAATTTGCAAAACATTGGAAACCATGAGCCTAAAAATATGGAAAACTAAGAAAAAGAATGTCATGAATAAATATATAGAGATGATTGTCTATTTATAACCATAAAATATAAACAAATTATATAGTTAAAATTAATCAAAATGTACAGGCATGTAGGCAGTACATGATGCTATTTACCTTTTAGAGAAATGTAAACAAAGAAGTCATGTAGACAATGTGGAATCCAGCTGAATAGATCACACTGTAGTATGTAGTATAGTTGCAGCTGAAATAATTTGAAGCCACCTCCTGTTGCTATTGTGGTCTGCTCAGATGTAGGAGCATCTGCTTTAAACATCCATGTGCTAATCATCTCCACATCTCTCCAGTAAGTTTCATGTCTGAGTAAAACATGATCTTTGGAGCCTCTTGTGTGCTTTTCAGCATATAAAATACATGCTTTTGGTAAAGTTATCCAAACAGCACCAGGCTGTATTAGTAGTTAAGTTTTGGGGTGTTTTGTTTTGCTAGTCCTGGGGCTTAAACTCACGGCCTGTGCACTGTCCCTGAACTCCTTTTGTTCAGGCTAGCACTCTACTACTTGAGCCACAGTACCACTTTGGGCCTTTTCTCTTTATTTGGTACTGAGGAATTGGACCCAGGGATTCATGTATGCTAGGCAAGCACTCTACCACTAAGCCACTTTTCCAGCTCCAATAGGTTTTTGAGAAACCAAAAGTTATAAATGGATTTCTGACTCAGATCTTAAGCTTTGTGCACAAGGCTACCACTTCAGCCACAACTCCACTTCTGGTTTTTTTTTTTTTTTTTTTTTTTTTTTTTTTTTTTTGCTGGCTAATGAGATGAGAGTCCCAACTGACTCCTGCTGTGATCTTTAGATCTCAAGTCTCCTGAGTAGCTAGGATTACAGGTGTGAGCCACCAGCACCTAGCAGCTATAATTCTTTTGAGAAATATGTGTGAAGGAAATCACACATGTATGTATATATGCATTGTTCTGTTTCTTGCTATTCTTAGTTAAATCTTAGAGCTCTTTTTATATTAAAGTATACAGCTCTGTTCTTTTTTAAAGCTTCAAGGTGTTTCTTTGTGGATTTGCTTTGTTTTTGAGACATGGTCTTGCTGTGTTGCCCTGGATGGCCTTTGTTGGTTAGTTGGAGATATTGTCTCCTTACTGTGAGCCCTGAATGGGCTCAAATGATCCTCTGGCATCAGCCCCCCCAGATACCTGGCACTACAGATGAAATCTGTATCACCCAGGGTTTGTTGTTTTTTCTCTGGTGTCCTTGTGCAGTGTCTTCTTGGCTATAGCAAAGAAAAATACTAAACATTTACCTGTGTTATCCTGACATACTTTTTTTTTAAAGAATTTATTAATGTTGATTTTTACATCGTATTTTTTTTTTTTGCCAGTCCTGGGCTTGAGCTCAGGGCCTGAGCACTGTCCTTGGACTTTCTCAAGGCTAGAGCTCTACCACTTGAGCCTCAGCACCACTTCCAGCTTTTTTCTACATATGTGGTACCGAGGAATCCAACCCGGGTCTTCATGCACGCTAGGCAAGCACTTTAACCACGAGGCCAAACTCCTGGCCCCTTACATCATATTTTAAATGACAAGTTTAACAAACAAGTGTTCAAGGAGGGAATCTCTATTTACAATCACTGGGACTTAGTATTTAGAACATAATCAAAATTAGGCTAAGGGTTTGTATGTCATAGAAACATATTAATTTAAGAAATAAAACATTATGTCTATAGAGCCATAGGTTTTTATGTCTATATAGTTATGTTTATATTTCCATTACCATGTCCATAGCTTTGGGTATGCAGATATTGAGTCCTCGCTCTTGTACTCTTTGGATTTAATAGCCACATATTAAGGATACCATGCACCTTTTGTTCCTTTGGTCTTGACTTGTCTCACTCAACATGATTCACTCTAGCTTCATCCACTTCCCTGCGAATGCCAATATTTTATCTTGTCTGTTGGCTATGTAGAATTCCATTGTGTATACATACCACATTTTCTGTATCCATTCATCTGCAGTAGGGCATCTGCATTGTTTCCATCACCTGGCTATTGTGAATAGTGCAGAGATGAACATAGCTGAGCAGGTGTCCTTATCCTATCTTGGGTTATGATGTTCAGGGTAGATGCCCAGAAGTGGTATGGCGGGATCGTAGGGAAGGTCTATTTTCAGTTCTTTAAGGAACCTCCACACTGCTTTCCAGAGTGGCTGAACTAGTCTGCATTCCCACCAGGAGTGTAGTAGGGTTCCTTTTTCTCCACAACCCCGCCAGCATCTGTCATTGTCTGAGTTCAAAATCTTGGCCATTCTTGTTGGGGTAAAGTGGTATCTTAGGGTTGTTTTTATTTGCATTTCCTTTATGACTGTGGATGATGAACATTTTCTCATATGCTTTTCTGCCATTTTAATCTCTTCTTCTGATAAGTCTCTCTTTAGTTCTCTTGCCCATTTAGTGAATGGTTTATTGGGTTTTGGGGGGATTAGTTTCTTGAGTTCCCTGTAGATACTGGATATTAAGCATTTGTCAGATGTATTGTTGGTGAATATCTTTCCCCAGTTGGTTGACTGTCTCTCTACTTTTGCAACTATGTTTTTATCTGTACAGAAACTTTTTATTTTTAGGTAGTCCCATTTATCGAGTCTCTCTCCTATCTGTTGTGACCCTGGGATTCTGTTCAGGAATCTTTTGCTTATGCCTACAAGTTCCAGTGTCTCTCCTACTTTATCATGTAGCAGTTTCATGGTTTCCGGTCTGACATTAAGGTCTTTGATCCACTTTGAGTTAATGCTTGTGCATGGCAACAAGCTAGGGTCAATTTTTAGTTTTCTGCATGTGGCTGCCCAGTTTTACCAGCACCAATAATTGAATAGGCTGTTTGTTCCACTGTATATCTTTGGCTTCTTTGTCAAATACAAGTTGCCTATAGGTATGTGGTTCTATTTCTGGGTCTTCTATTCTGTTGCACCGATCTTCTGGTCTGTTTTTGTGCCAATACCAAGCAGTTTTTGTTATTATGGCTCTATAGTAGAGTTTGAAGTCTGGTATTGTAATACCACCAGCATTGCTCTTTTTGCCTAGAATTGTTTTGGCTATTCTAGGTCTTTTCTTGTTCCATATGAATCTTTGGATTATGTCTTCTATTTCCGTAAAGAATGTCTTTGGGATTTTGATGGGGATTGCATTGAATTTTATATCAATTTTGGCAGTATAGCCATTTTCACTATGTTGGTTCTCCCTAGCCATGAGCATGGGATGTCTTTCCATTTCCTAGTGTCCTCTTTAATTTCTTTCATTAGGCTTTTATAGTTTTCATTGAATAATTCCTCTACATCTTTGGTTAAGTATATTCCTAAGTATTTTATTCTCTTGGGGGCTATTGCGAATGGGATCATTTTCTTGATTTGGCCTTCTGTTTGTGTATCGTTGGTGTACAAGAAGGCTACTGACTTCTGAAGGTTAATTTTGTATCCTACCACTTTGCTGAAGTAGTTTATTAATTCTAGAAGTTTGGGAGTGGAGCTTGTTGGATCACTCAAGTAGAGGATCATGTCATCTGTGAATAGGGCTAGTTTAATTTCTTCTTTCCCTATGTGGATCCCTTTGATGTCCTTTTCTTGCCTTATTGCTCTGGCTAAGGGTTCCAGCACTATATTGAAGAGAAGTGGAGAGAGTGGGCATCCCTGTGTAGTTCCTGATTTTAAGGTGAATGGTTCCAGTCTTTCACCATTTAGTATAATGCTGGCTGTAGGTTTTTCATATATGGCTTTCACTATTTTGAGGAATGTACCTCTTATTCCTATTTTTTCTAATGCTTTCAACATGAATGGATGTTTCCTGACATACTTTTATTTTTTTCTCTCTCTCTTTTTTCATGTCTGGGGATTGAATTCAGGGCTTTTAGCCTGCTAGGGAAGCACTCATCAATCACTTGAGCTATGTTTTTCTGCCTACTTTTTCCTGATATAAATTGTGTTAAGTACTATATTTTTTGTTATCTTAATTTTTAGGAACCGCCTGTAGACCTAAAGGTAAATACATTCCTTTTACATGTTGATGGGTATTACTAAATTATCCCTTATGATCATATCTGTCCTCTTTAAAAATATGCACAAATTGTTGTACAAGATAGTTTATCTTATGGAGGTTGTAGCTTAGTGATAAAGTACTTGCCTGGCATGTGCCAGGCAAGTTTGATAGCCCTAGCACCAAAAAAGGAAAAAAAAGTATTTTTCTTCCCCCCACCCCTCAACTCTGGGGCCTGGTTTCTGTCCCTGAGTTCTTTTTTTTTTTTTTTTTGCTAGTCCTGAGGCTTGGTCTCCGGGCCTGAGCACTGTCCTTGGGCTTTCTCAAGGCTAGAGCTCTACCACTTGAGCCACAGGACCATTTCCAGCTTTTTCTATGTATATGTGATACCAAGGAATCAAACCTGGGTCTTGGTGCTTGCTAGGCAAGCACTCTACCACTAGGTCAAAGTCATGGCCCCCTGAATTCCTTTTTTTTTTTTTTTGCTCAAGGCTAGTGTTCTGCCACTTGAGCCACAGTGACAGTGACACACCCAGAGTAATTCAAGATAAGAGTCTCATGGACTTTCCTGCCCAGGCTGGTGTCAAACCCAAGATTCTCAGCTCTCTGTCTCCTGAGTATAAGCATTATACAAGCATGAGCTGCTAGTGCCCAGTGTGTGTGTGCTCTCTCCTCTCTCTCTCTCGCTCTCTCTTGCTCTTTCTCTCTCCCTCTCTCCCCCTGTCCTTCTGCTTCTCCCTCTCTCCCTCCTTCCTTCCCTCCCTCCATTCCTCCCCTCTTATTCTCTTTAAATGAATCAAATATCTTTAGTCATAAATAAAGTTAGAACATCTTTTCATGGTCTTGTTTTTTTGTTTTTAACTCTATATCCTTTGCTTATTGTTCAGTAGAATTTTTTTGTTAGCCCAATTTGATTTATAAATTTAAATAATTTAGAACCAGGTTCCAGACAAGTCAGAGCAGACAAGTTGGTGAGACAGTGTCTCTAACTAACCAACAAAAAGGTGCAACCAAAGGTATGGCTCAAATAGTAAAGCACTATCTGTGAAAAAAATTTTTAAGGGCTGGGAGCATAGCCTAGTGGTAGAGTGGTCGCCTAGCATGCACAAAACTCTGGGTTAGATTCCTTGGTACTACCTACATACAAAAAGCAGGAAGTGGTGCTGTGGCTCAAGTGGCAGAGCGCTAGCCTTGAGCAAAAAGTATCCAAGGACAGTGCCAAGCCCTGAGTTCAAGCCCCAGGACTGGCATAAAAAGTTAAAAAAAAAAGATGTTGTAAGTAGCCTTCTGTCAGGTATGTATGCATACTCCTCAACGTGTGTGTGTGTGTGTATGTGTACATGCTGGACTTGGGGTTTGAACTCAGGACCTGGGCACTGTCTCAGAGTTCATGTTTAAGGTTGTTCTACCACCTGAGCCACAATTCTCACAGATCTTCCTGCCTGGGCCAGTTTTGAACCAGGATCCTTAGATCTTAGCCTCCTGAGTAGCTAGGATTATAGGCATGAGCCACTAGTGCTCAATGAGTTATGTGCTTTTTGTCATACACGTTGATGCTGACAAGTACATTTTTGTGGTTTATGGTACTTATGTCATGCTTGCAAATGCCTTTATGTCAGTATAAATGAATTTACCCATGTTTTCTATTATTTTTTGATGACATGCAAATATTTCCCAGATTCTAGTGTAAGAATGCAATGACGTTAATAGAAAACAACAGGGCCTGTTCCTTGATAACTTTTAAGACACTGGTAAACATGTAGCCACTCTGAAAACTTGGGCAGGAAGCTGTCCTTTCCACACATCAGACCTTTTAATTTAGTAACTCTGCAGTGTCATCATATTGTAAGGACAGCCACTGCCTTTTCATAAATACAGCAGCAGAAGCACAGGATGAAAGAAGAACAAGAACTCTAGTCTCTAGCATCTCTGTTGGATAATGGGTGAATGCTTTCCCTGTCTCTCCAAAACCCCTTTACGTAAATGTGTTTTCCTTTGGGGAAGCCTTGGAACCCAGATTGGAGGTAGCATTTCCTTGAGTGTGACATTTCAGGACATTGACTTGTCCTTTTCACCCTGTTGTTCATGGTGGACCCTTGCAAGCCTGTTGGAATATGGTCTTGCATTAGGCCTTGGCTTTTCTTTTCTTGTACTCCCAACCCAGGAGATTCTTCTGATTTATGGGAGGACCCTCCAGGCTGGCTCCTTAATCTATAGGTCATTCTCACTCCTCCTATGACTTTCCACAGTGCTGCCTGAGTAGTTTCCTTCCTCTGTGCTCTGCCACTCAGCATCCAACTTCTTACCAAAGTTACTGGCCTTACCTTGAGCTCACATGTGAGATTTGGCTTCTAGACCTGCTGTCCCCTGGTTTCATCAGACTTGGCTTTCTCACTGCTTGCTCAATCCTAGGTTTCTCTCAGTTTATTCTTGCTTTTTGAGCGCCATGTTCAAGTGCTGCTTTGAATTCTGTTGAACCTGGGCTGAACCCTGTGTTTTCTCCTCATCTTTCAAGGATTACAGGCACATAGTAACATACCTATACAGATGATTTTTTTGATCATGAGACTTGAATTCTGGGCCTAGGCTCTGGCCCTGAGCTCTTTAGCTCAAGGCTATCACTCTTTAATTGGAGATAAGAATCTCATGGACTTTTGTGGCTATGCTAGCTTTGAATCATGATCCTTAGATCTCAGCCTCCTGAAGTAACTGGGATTATAAGCGTGAGCCACTGGCAGCTGGCTATTCAGATGATTTTGATCTAGTAAGATTACAGCTAACTCATAGATCTGAAATTGCCAGATTGTCTGGTCACAAGCTGTGCATTCATGATTTTGATGGATATTAATAAAATGTCCTCATTTGCTGCCTTCTCCAATCTGAGCAATAATAGGACAATAATTTCCATCTGTCCCTAACGCTCTCCATGTCACTTCCCTGGGACAAGATTTCTTTTCCTTCTACCTATTCCTCAGCTTCTTCTCTTCTGCACTGGCCTTGGCATCTCTCCACAGGCAAAGTAGAGCAGTATAGGGGGTTACATATAGGGCAGTGTTCTAAAAAGCAGATATTAGAACTGTCCTGGAAAGTCAGGTTCTTAGAGTCTGTTTCCTTATCTCTAAAATAGTCCCTGCTTTATGTGGGACAAGATTTGGGGGAAATAATGCATGGTAAGTGATGTCATATTTTGTTTAGCATGTATCAGGCATTCAGAATCTGATCATCACTGATGATACTGCTAAGGAAGGAATTTCCCACATACAAAGAGACAGTACCCCCTTTTACAGGTACTGAGGCTGCTGAGGAATGCGGTGTCTGTGACCGCAGCAGAGGCTGCAGGTAAGTAAAGTCTCCTTGGATCTGACATGGTTCTCTTTCTGTGTAAGAAACTAAGAATTTGGGAAAGGTATCGCTCAGTGTTAGAACATTTGCCTAACATACAGAGGCATTAGGTTCCATTGCACTTGGTTCTAGCACTGCTAGAAGAAAAAATTCCAAAGGAATAGATTAAAGAAGTTGAAAAAGGGAGCCAGGAGTTTGGCCTAGTGGTAAAGTGCTTGCCTAGCATACATGAAGACCTGGGTTCAACTCCTTGGTATCACAATACATAGAAAAAGCCAGAAATGGTACTATGGCTCAAGTGGTAGAGCTCTAGCCTAGAGAGAGCCTAAGGACAGTGCTCAGGCCCTAAGTTCAAGCCCCCCAGAACTGGCCAAAAAGAAAAAAAAGAAGTTGAAAGAGCAGTTAATTTATCTTTGATCCAGTGAACAAAAGAGGCCTATGAAAATTGAGGAACCAATAGACTATATCAACTAATTCTTCATGTGTGGTTTTTGAACTTTTTTTTTTTTTTTGCTAGTCTTGGACTTGGGCTCTGGGCCTGAGCACTGTCCCTGGATTTTTCTCAAGGCTAGGGCTCTACCACTTGAGCCACAGCACCACTTCTGGCTTTTTGCTATGTATGTGGTACCGAGGAATCGAACCCGGGTCTTCGTGCATGCTAGGCAAGCTCTCTACCACTAGGCCAAACTCCCGGCCCCATGAACTATTTTATTATTATTTTATCAGTTGTGGGGCTTCAACTCAGGGCCTGAGCACTGTCCCTGAGCTTTTGTGCTCAAGGCTAGTGCTCTACCGCTTTGAGCCACAGCCACTATACACTATAGTGTATAGTTTTTACAAACAAAACAAAATATTGTTAAAATAAGTCTTGGTGTGATGACACCCACCTGTAATCCTAGCTACCATAAAGCTGAAGGTGAGGATAATCAGGGTTTGAGGCCAACCAAAAAGTTAATAAGACCACCTCTTAACCAACTACTTTGCTGTAGGGTACATGTCTATAATCCCAGCCACTCAGAAGGCATAGGTTGAAGGATCATGGAAAATAACTAAAACAAAAAAGGGCTGGAAGTGGTTGAGTACCTGTTTAGAAAGTACAGGGTCCTGAGTTCAGGGTCCTGAGTTCAAGCCTCAGCACACAAAAAAATGATATGATAGAAAACAATTCCCTTTACACACACATTCTCTCTCTCTCTCTCTCTCTCTCTCTCTCTCTCTCTCTCTCTCTCTCTCTCTCTCTCTCTCTCTCTCATGAGGTTATAAATATCTAGTTTAAGCATATGTTGGTTTTTTTGTTGGTTGTGGGCACTGTCCCTGAGCTCTTAAGTTCAAGGCTAGCCCTCTATCACTTGAGCCACAGCACCACTTCTGACTTTTTCTGTATATGTGGTACCCAGGAATCGAACCCAAGGCCTCTACCACTAGGCCATTCTCCCAGCCTCTACTTTTTTCTTTTTTTCTTAGTGTGGCATGATGGAAAAAAACCTATGATTAATCTGCTAAATTAAAGAATACTGATTTTAATGTTTGTAGTTAGTAGAATAATCAAATTCATTATTGCTTTCTGAAGCAGCTGCAAACTTAATCTATATGAAAAACTACTCTGCATTTTCAAAGATGAATTCAGCTGTTCCCTTATCTCTCTAAGTTGGGAGGAATCTACATTAAGCTGTATTAAACTGCAAGACTGGGACCTTTATTCATCTTCTTATTCTCTCTGGTTTTGTGTGTGTAGGAGATTGACTCTGAGTATTTCATATAAGTATAGGAAAAATAATTGAAGTCCCGGTTAGTGTACAATTTAGTGATTGCAGTGAAACCTCATACTACAGCACATGTGACAAAAGGCTAATTTGTGAAGACCTCTTGACAGTTCAATAAAATGGCAAACAAGGGCACAAGATAAAAATAAGCAAAGGCAAAGTTAGATTGCCATTAAACATGAAAAAAAAAACTATCAATCTTAAATCTTATTGATTGATTGAAGGTCCTGGGGCATGAACTCAGGGTATAGGCCCTGTCCCTGAGCTTTTGTCCTCAAGGTTAGCATTCTATACAACTTGAGCCACATTCCACTTTCAGCTTTTTGTGGTTATTTAGAGATGAGAGTTTCGTAGACTTTTCTAGTTAAGCAGACTTCAAGCTACAGTCCTCAGATCTCAGCCTCCAGAGTAACTAGGATTACAGGTGTTAGCCACTGGTGCCTGGCAACCTCATTTCTTAATAGGCACATGCATGTCAGAACAATATTGTACTATTTCTTACCTGTGGGTTCAGCAGAGGCGAAGCACTTCTCTGCCCACTGCTGGCCATGGTGGGAGCAGGCTCTTTTTTGTGCTGAGTGATGGGAAAATTGTCTCAGTCTCCTAGAAGATGGTTTAACATTACCAGTTGAAATGAAAATTCTTCCAGTTCCTTTACCAGGAGTTACAGAAGAAAGCCAAGATATGTGTAATATCATAAACTATTCTTTTTTGTTTTTTTTTGTTTTGTTTTTGCCAGTCCTGGGCTTGAGCTCAGGGCCTGAGCACTGTCCTTGGACTTTCTCAAGGCTAGAGCTCTACCACTTGAGCTTCAGCACCATGTCTGGCTTTTTTCTACGTATGTGGTACCAAGGAATCGAACCCGGGTCTTCGTGCATGCTAGGCAAGCACTCTACCACTAGGCCAAACTCCCGGCCAAATCATTCTGTATTTGCAAAGGTTATTTAAACTGCCTCCTGTTTTGGGGGGTTGGTTGAGGCTGGCTAAGTACAGTGTGGCCATGGAATGCTACTAAGTAAGGAAAAATGAGATTATCAGTATGTGCTGTTATGGGAAGATTTTAAGATAAATACTTTTTTTGGTGGTGATTGGTCTTAGTGTCTTGTTGCTAAGCAGAGCTCTGCCATTTAAGCCATGCCCCCTCATTCCTTTTTGCTTTGGTTATTTTTGGTATAGGATCTCTCATTTATACAGGGGCAGCCTAGGCAGCCTGTTTCAAACTTCCAGATACTTAGGATATCAGATGTTCCCTACAATACCCAGCTATTGGTTGAGATAGGGAATCTTAATAACTTTTGACCCCGATCAGCTCAATTTCTGATTTCACATAGCTAAGATTACAGGTGTGAGCCACCATGCTTCAGTTAAGTACATTCTTTTTCCCTGGGGGGGAGTTGGCCATGGGACTTGAACTCTAGGCCTGGGTGATGTCCCTGAGCTCTTCAGCTCAAAGCTACCACCCTACCCCTTGAGCCATAGTGCCACTTCCGTTTTCTGGTGGTTAACTGGAGATTAAGAGTCTTATAGACTTTAGTCTTCAGGCTGACTTTGAACCATGATCCTTAGATCTCAGCCTCCTGAATAGATAGCATTACAGGCATGAGCCATCGTGCCCAGCTTAAATACATTCTTTTTTTTTTTTTTCTTCATTCCTGGGGCTTGAACTCAGGGCCTGGGCACTGTCCTTGGACACTTTTTGCTCAAGGCTGTTGCTCTGCCACTTGAGCCACAGTGCTACTTTCGGCTTTTTTCCATATATGTGGTTCCGGCGAATCAAACCCAGGGCTTCATGCATCCTAGACAAGCACACTACCACTAGGCCACACTCCCGGCCCTTAAATACATTCTTAAAAGAAGAACAGTTTATGCTGATACATACTTAAATTTTCTCTAGAATAGCATCGTAAAACTCCTACCAGTGATTATCTTTGAGAAGAGGGGAGAGTTTTGATATTTTTGTATTTTCTGTATGATCTGAATAATTTTTATTTTAAAGATAAAATTAATTTTAAAATTGACCTAACATTGGTGTGAACCTGACATTGCATGCATCATGGGGAGAGATAAAGGCCTTGCAGAAGCCAGTGAGTACCCAGCCCACAGCGAAATTGCCAGTTCATGGGAATAGAAGATTGCTTTTGAACTTGATTTTCCTATGAAAGTTCTGACCCCTTCTATCCTGGGACCATTGGTCATCAGGTAGAGAACTTGTGATTAATTATGCCTTTTGTTCTCTTTAGCCTGGTAATGTACCTACAACTGGGATGAACTGTAAATTTGCCAGTTTTTCAGAAGCTTCTTATTCAAGAGTGTTGTTTGTTCACAGCTCAAAGAAAGTCTTAATCTCATTGTTGCAATGGAAGGAAGTGTTAATGTAGGGGAGAGGAGAGAAAACCACTTCCCTTTTCATTTTGCAGAAAAATGGAATCCCTCTTAAGTGTTAATCATGGTGTGCTGTTTTTCTCGTTAGTGATTTTCTTTCAAGTATAGTTCCTACTTCAGAGAAAATAAAGAGACACTCACTGGCAAGGAGGCCTCCCTGAAATCCACATTCCGTTTTACCTCCTATTTCAGGAATACTTTTTTGTTTTTCTTTGGTCAGGACTCCACACCTTTGGAAAGTCAAGCCCACCCTCATTGCACCCTTTCATCCCCCAAGTCACTATTCAGACACCTTTGTCCTGGAAAAGCTGTAATGGATAGGTGCATCTGACCTGGGTTAGAGGACAGCTGGTTGCTGAAGGACTGTGTCTCATGTTAATTTTTATTTACTTACGAAGTAACTAGGTATTACTTTGTATTTAAAGGCTACTTTTTAAATTGTTTTAAAGTAACTGCTCATCTTATTTGCTGAGATTTCAGAAGTTATATTTTATTTTTATTGATTTATAAGTGTTCTCTGCCTTGTACATTGTATTTTTCATGATTTTCTATCTTCTTGTCAAAGCCATTATGTGTGTGTGTGTGTGTGTGTGTGTGTATGAATGAGTTTTAGTTCTGTAACTAAAAATACAACTTAGAAATTTCTCTTTTAGAGGTTATTTCAGGCTATTCTGTGAACAAAGGATCTAACTACTATTCACTTAAATTTCCTAAGCAACGCCTGTTTAATGATTGCTCCCTTTTTACTGATTTGAAATGGCTCATGTGGCCATCTCAGTTTGATTTCTACTTAGGTGACAGCCTGGTGTGGCCTCTGTTCTTCCTGCATGCCTGGTCCCCATTTTACAAGGACACTAGAGCACATCTTTCCTTTCTAACTTGGATGTTTTTGTCTTTTTGTACATGTAAATCCCTCTGCTGGGCAGTTTCCCTGCAGTACTGCCATACCTTTGCAGATCTAACTATACTTGTCCTTTTGGCCCCATCTTTTTTTTTTTTCAGTCCTGGGCTTGAACTCAGGGCCTGAGCACTGTCCTTGGATTTTCTCAAGGCTAGAGCTCTACCACTTGAGCTTCAGCACCTATTCTGGCATTTTTTTTTTCCTTTTTCTATGTATATGGTACCGAGGAATCAAACCTGGGACATTGTACATGCTAGGCAAGCACTCTACCACTAGGCCAAACTCCTGGCCCCTCTTTTGGGCCCATTTTAAAGAGCATTCGTTCAAGTGGCTTTTTCTGATCATTTACCCCGTTATAAAAGATCTCATAGCTCTTAGCACCATCCCTAGTACTTGGCGTACTCCGTACATATTTACCTAATTATACATTAGTTCAGCTGTATTTTTCCAAATTTCTTTAGTACTTTGTATTCTAGATCTATACTGTTTAGTAGGGTAACAACATGTGACTATTGAGATATAGTTAGTCAAAATTGAGATGTGGCCGGGCACCAGTGGCATATAATCCTAGTTACTCAGGAGGCTGAGATCTGAGGATCATGGTTCAAAGCCAACATGGACATGAAAGTCCATGAGACTCTTATCTCCAGTTAACCACCAGAAAACTGGAAGTGTAGCTATGGCTCAAGTGGTAGGGTGGCAGCCTTGAGCTGAAGAACTCAGGGACAGCACCCAGGCTCAGAGTTCAAGACCGACCAAAAAAAAAACCAAACTAAAAACTGAGATGTGTTCTGTGTAAAATACATAACAAATTTCAGAGAGTATGAGGGGTGGGGGGAGAAGACCTTAAGATGTCTCATGTCTAATTTGATTATATACCATGATAACAGATTTGATGTTAGGCTAAATAGAATGCATAATGATATATATATATATGTATTTAATATTAAAAAAAATGTTAACTACTAGATAGGCCTGAGATGTAGGTGAACATTTGTCTTGTGTGCTTCAGGTTCTGGGTTTGCTTCCCAGAAGTAAAGCAAAACCCCTGAAAACAACTAGAAACATTAAACTAAAAATGTGAGGTTGGGTGCCAGTAGCTCAAGCTTGTAATCCTGGCTACTCAGGAGGCTTAGGATCATAGTTTGTAGCCAGCCCAAACCAGAAATAGAGGTGAGGCCCAATTGGTAAAGTGTCAGCCACGAACACAAAACCAAGCAAATGTCTTGAGTTGAAGCCCTTGTTCTGACACAAAAAAATAATGTAAGGGCTGGGAGTGTGGCTTCGTGGTAGAGTACTTACAACTTGGCATGCATGAAGCCCTGGGTCCAATTCCTCAGTACCACGTACACAGAAAAAGCCCAGTAGCACTGAGGTTCAAGTAGTAGAGTGCTGTCCTTGAGCAAAAGAAGCTCAGGAACAGTGCCCAGGCCCTGAGCTCAAGCCCCAGGACTGGCAAAAAAAAAAAAAAAAAAAAGAAAGAAAGAAAGAAAGGAAAAAAGAAAAAAATATATATATTTCTTCCTTATGGCACTATTTTGCATAGTATTTTATAGTTCTTTTTATATGATTGGCTGTAACTTGTCACTATCTTACCTGGTTTTTGTTGTTGTTGTTGTTGTTCTGGCCAGTCCTGAGCCTTGAACTCAGGGCCTGAGCACTGTCCTTGGGCTTTCTCAAGGCTAGAGCTCTGCCACTGGAGCCACAGCACCACTTCCAGCTTTTTTCTATGTATGTGGTACCGAGGAATTGAACCCAGTTCTTTGTGCATGCTAGGCAAGCACAGCACCACTAGGCCAAACTCCTGGCCCTATTTTACCTGTTTTTTTTTTTTTTTTTTTTATGTACAATTAGTTTTTATGTCCTCTGCTTCTTAGCCTGACTTTGACACAGTGCAAGTCACTTGCTTGTGTGTTTGTAGGATGTTCAGCTTGAATTCGGGGCCTGGGCGCTATCCCTAAGCCTCTTTGTGCTCAAGGCTTAGTGCTCTGCCACTTGGAGCCATGTTTCTGCTTCCATTTTTCTTGTAGTTAGTTGGAGATTAGAGTCTTACAGACTTTCCTGCCTGGGCTGGCTTTGAACCTCAATTCTTATATCTCAGTCTCCTGAGTAGCTAGGATTACAGGCATGATGCTAGGATTACACTGGCACCCGACTTGTCTCCTCTTTTTAGTGGCCATATTCCCTACCTTTTCTCTTGCTGCTTTGGTGGGAGATTCCAGAACAATGTTAAGTAAGAATGGTGATGGGAGGAAACCGTGTCTGTCTTCCAGACCTTCATGGGAATGCCTCTACTGAAGTGTTTACCAGAATGTGCTCCAGGGAGCACTACTTCTTTGGAATATTAATGTGTGTACCTTGAGAAAAGAGTTCCACAGTTAAATGAGTTCACAAACTGCTGAGTTAAACAGAATGCTTGTCTGCAGGACTTTTCAGATGGGTTATATGCTAATATATTTTTAGTCCCTGGGAGGGAGGCATATTGGGGCTAGCTCATGAACTTGTGCACTATTGAGTACATTTGGGGAATAACATACTGTGTTTTTTGAAGGATGATGTTGCCAGTACTTTGTAGTACATACTGTTTATTATATTAACAAAATATTGTTCTATTTCTAGCTTATTGAGGTGCTTTTTTTTACATTGAAAGGGAATTAACTTCCTCATATGCATTTTTTTGGTATAGTACTGATTTAGTTGTAGAAATTTTTTCTCCATTGGCTTTCCATTATTACTGATTACATTAATCTATTTCACAACATGGAGCCATCCTTAAATTTGTGAGCAGCCCTTATTAGTCATACTATATCCATCTCTGAATAGGTTAGATTTCCTGTAGGACTTTAAAGTCTGCTTAGACTAAGTAGAGTGGTTTTTATGCTGTTTGTCATTTTCTGGTGTCAGAATTTATGCCAATGAGATGCTTTAAATGTTTCTCCATGCATCTAGAACAGTATGAA
Organism: Megascapheus bottae; assembly: GCF_031878675.1. Classification (NCBI taxonomy): domain Eukaryota; kingdom Metazoa; phylum Chordata; class Mammalia; order Rodentia; family Geomyidae; genus Megascapheus; species Megascapheus bottae. Next base: position 84,251,297 of record NC_143511.1, read on the forward strand.
CGGCCTGAAGATCATTTGTGCCTTGGCACTTCTGTTTCTTATTCAGCTCTGCCAATGTGTTATCCTAAAAATATGTCCATTCCATACAAATTTCAAATTGATTTAAAAGTCTAGGATAAATAAAGGCACAAAATTCCTCTTTAACTAAAATGTTTTAACTCAGATGTGATTAATAGAGAATTCCGTTACCATCTAGTCACACCATCTGACTGATCCTTTTCTGAAAGACTTGTCTTAAAATTTCTGATTTTTCTGTGACTTAATGTTATTTTTCTGTAATATTCTCTGAGCGTATTTTTTCCCTTTTCTAATAAAGTGAATTGAGTTGTTTCGCTTACCTTTAGTATTGAAGATAGAAAATTAGGTCACTAACTTCCCATATTGCACTTCTTTGTTGATGAATTGAAAAGTTGAAAAGCCAGGTACCAGTGGCTCATGCTTGTAAGGCTAAGATCTGAGGATTATGTCCAAAGTCAGCCCAGGCAGCAAAGTGACAATTTTATCTCCAATTAACTAGCAAAAAAAGCAGACAGTAAGGGTGTAGCTCAAGTGGTTAAACACTAGCCTTAAGCAAAAGAACTTTAGAGTAGATATCCAAATAGCAGCAGTCTCCAGAGGCTGCCATGTTTGCTTTATCTGTCCATCTGTTTTTTTGGAGGTAGGTTTTAAAAAGCATTATTTTGTTGTTGTATACAGAGGCTATAGTTCTGTAAGTTGGGTAATGAGTACAATTCTCCTTTTGGGGGGGGGGGCGGCCATAGGACTTGAACTTGGGGCCTGAGTGCTGTCCCTGAGTTCTTTTGCTCAAGGGCTAGCACTCTCCCACTTTGAGCCATAGCACCACTTCCAGTTTTCTGATGGTTAATTGGAAATAAGAGTCTCACAGATTTCCCTGCCTGGTCTGGCTTTGAACTGTGATCCTCAGATCTCAGCCTCCTGAGTGGCTAGAATTACAGGTGTGAGCCACCAGCACCCAGCATAAGTAGTTCCCCCCTCCCCCCCCCCAGTTCTGGGGCTTGAACTCAAGCCAGGGCACAGTCCTTGAGTTTCTTTTACTCAAGGCAGGTACTCTACCACTAAGCCAAATTCCCAGCCCACATGAGTACAGTTCTTTTTGGAGAATATTACCCCTTTTTTCACTTTCCTCCGAAGATGTACGTTCTTATGCAAGTTGAAGGCACATCAGCTTGACTCCTGCTTTCTCATTTTCTAAGTACTTTAATCCACTTTTATTTTTCTTTGATATTATACTTTTAAGTTGGTTAGATATTTTTTTTTTTTTTTTTGCCAGTCCTGGACCTGAGCTCAGGGCCTGAGCACTGTCCTTGGACTTTCTCAAGGCTAGAGCTCTACCACTTGAGCCTCAGCACCACTTCCGGCTTTTTTTCTATGTATGTGGTACTGAGGAATTGAACCCGGGTCTTCATGCATGCTAGGCAAGCACTCTACTACTAGGCCAAACTCCCAGCCCCAAGTTGGTTAAATTTTAAAGCTAAAATATAGGGCTGAGAGCATGGCCTAGAGGTAGAGTGTGTGCTAGCATACATGAAGCCCTGGGTTTGATTCCTTGGTACCACATACACAGAAAAAGCTGGAAATGGTGCTGTGGTTCAAGTGGTAGATCACTAACCTTGAGAAAGCCCAGGCCTTGAGTTAAAACCCCAGGACTAGCCCAGAAGAAAAAAGCTAATATATACAATTGTTAGATCTAGTGTTTAGTGTTTTAAGTGATCTGTACTGCAGAGAACAGACAGGAGGGAGCAGAGCTGTCCCAGATGTACAGGCTGAGAGCACTGATGGAGGGTACTGCTCATTGATGTGTCCATGGCTCTTTTTACTCCTATTGCCTAGAATAGCTTCTCACTGGATGGAAGGTCAGCATTGCTCTGTCATATAATGCTAAAGGGGAAGAAGTCAATAAGACAAATACAGGGAGGGGTGAGCATGCTGATAAGTGCATATGTTTTATTCTTGAAAAATACCAAGTGAAAATACACAAGTAAAGCAAGACATTTTTTTTTTTTTTTTTTTTTTTTGCCAGTCCTGGGATTGAGCTCAGGGCCTGAGCACTGTCCCTGGATTTTCTCAAGGCTAGGGCTCTACCACTTGAGCCACAGCACCATTTCTGGCTTTTTGCTACGTATGTGGTACCGAGGAATCAAACCCGGGTCTTCGTGCATGCTAGGCAAGCACTCTACCACTAGGCCAAACTCCTGGCCCCGGCAAGACTTTCTTTAAATAAATGTTTGTTTGGATTTTCTTCTTGCAGAGAAGTTTCAATTTTTAAAGTAGGTGGCTCCAGGAAGTATTTTTCCTTAAATGAGCTGAAATAGCCTTGCTATGTAGTGTTTTAGTTTTGCTCAAGATGAATGTATAGCAATGACATTGGGCTGATTGATCTGTTCTTTTGCTTTAGATGATTAAGTGAAAGATGAAAGACTGGGGGAAAAGCGAGAGAAAGCGTGTTCAGGCAGTGTAGGAAGTATAGTAGCTGTGGGGTTGTCTTGACTTGGTCAGCTTGCGTTTATGCCACTTGTTCTGAGGCAAATTATAAAATCTCTTTCTTTCCACAGATTACGCTTCATGTCAGTAGAAATGGACAGCAGCAGTTTTATTCAGTTTGATGTGCCCGAATACAGCAGCACCGTTCTGAGCCAGCTAAACGAACTCCGCCTGCAAGGGAAACTATGTGACATCATTGTCCACATTCAGGGTCAGCCGTTTCGAGCCCACAAAGCAGTTCTTGCAGCCAGCTCCCCATACTTTCGAGACCATTCGGCACTAAGTACTATGAGTGGCTTGTCAATATCAGTGATTAAAAATCCCAACGTGTTTGAGCAGTTGCTTTCCTTTTGTTACACTGGAAGAATGTCCTTGCAGTTGAAGGATGTTGTCAGTTTTCTGACTGCAGCCAGCTTTCTTCAGATGCAATGTGTCATTGACAAGTGCACACAGATCCTAGAGAGCATCCATTCAAAAATCAGTGTTGGAGATGTCGACTCCGTCACTATTGGTGCTGAGGAGAATCCCGAGAGCCGTAACGGAGTGAAAGATGGCAGCTTCTTCACCAACCCAGTTGAGATCTCCCCTCCATACTGCTCTCAGGTACGGCAGCCCACCACCAGCAGTGAGCTCCGGATGGAGACAACCCCCAGCAAAGCTTTGCGTAGCCGCTTACAGGAGGAGGGGCACTCAGACCGGGGGAGCAGTGGGAGCGTGTCTGAGTATGAGATTCAGATTGAGGGGGACCATGACCAAGGAGACCTTTTGGTGAGAGAGAGCCAGATCGCTGAGGTGAAAGTGAAGATGGAAAAGTCTGACCGGCCCAGCTGTTCTGACAGCTCCTCCGTGGGCGACGACGGGTACCACACAGAGATGGTTGATGGGGAGCAAGTTGTGGCAGTGAACGTGGGCTCGTATGGCTCTGTGCTCCAGCATGCCTATGCCTACTCCCAGGCAGCCTCACAGCCATCCAGTGCATCAGACACTTTTGGAAGTTTGAGTAATTCTAGCCCATCAAGGTCCATGCTGAGCTTTTTCCGAGGAGGACGCGCCCGCCAAAAAAGAGCTTTGTCCGTCCACCTGCACAGTGACCTCCAGGGTGTGATGCAGGGGTCTGACAGCGAAGCCATGATGAACAACCCAGGCTATGAGAGCAGTCCCCGGGAGAGGAGTGCCAGGGGTCACTGGTACCCATACAATGAGAGGTTGATCTGCATTTACTGTGGGAAGTCGTTCAACCAGAAAGGAAGCCTTGATAGGCACATGCGACTCCATATGGGAATCACCCCCTTTGTGTGCAAGTTCTGTGGGAAGAAGTACACACGCAAGGACCAATTAGAGTACCACATCCGGGGCCACACTGATGACAAACCATTCCGCTGTGAGATCTGTGGGAAGTGCTTTCCATTCCAAGGTACCCTCAACCAGCACCTGCGGAAAAACCACCCAGGCGTCGCAGAGGTCAGGAGTCGCATTGAGTCCCCTGAGAGAACAGATGTGTATGTGGAACAGAAACTAGAAAATGATGCATCAGCCTCAGAGATGGCCCTAGATTCTCGCATGGAAATTCATACAGTGTCTGATGCTCCTGATTAGCATGGTAAAGAAGTGCACCCAAACAAAGCACATTAATCAATGCATATTTGTGATTTGCTTTGTGTAATCTTTTGTTTTCCCAACCATCTGGAAAGCTCTTGGTCTCTTGGCAGTTCTTCTAAAGTTTCTGGATGGAACACTTCATTGTGTTTATCCTTTCTCCTGTTCTGTCTCCCCCAAGGAGCTCAAAGCATGAAGGGCAACGTATCCAGGGAAAACACAGGCTGACAGTATTTTTCTTTGGCTGAACTCTTAATCCCAAACCTGCCAGTGATTTAGCTATGCCAACTGGTTGACCCTATGTTCTCTGCCAAGAGGCATCCTCTCTTACTGTGGGCACTAGCACCAGTGCATTTATTTCCACAGGGAGACTAGGATGCTATCCAGCTGATACAAATGGGTAACCTTTTCTAAGTTAAATTTACTTTTCGGGGGTAGTTAGACTATATATATATACATATATATATATACATATATATAATAAAGTGATTATTATATATATAGTTATATATGCATTCTGAAATTTGAGTTTATTCTGGTTGAGGTGAATGTAAGAGAAATATATAATTTAATACAATGTGAACAGAGGTTTTAACTCTGTCTCGTCCCTACCTAATATGTTAGTTTTGCCCCTTCCTTTCCCCTACAGAAGAATGTCACTAGGTTTTCATAACTATCAATCATTGTGTCCAGAAGCAGACAAAGCAAATCACAGTGTTCATAGCTCTGCTTCATAGCAAATACATAAACCAAATGCCATAAAATTTCTTCAACTCTAGTTTGAAACCGTTTGGAATTTTTGTTTGTTATCCAGCAGGTAAGCTGGATGATCTGTGGTGCTGACCTTTTTACATAGTATAGTGTTCTATTAGCCAACCCCAAAGGAGCAATGGTTTTCAAGGTTTTTACTGGCCTACAAATCTACCTTCATTCCGTACTGTAGAAACATACATTCCAGGTAACTGAATCGAATCACTCTACCATGAGTTATCACTCGCACTAAAGGAAAAGCATTCATAGTTCTGTCTACAGAATTCTTCAAACAGTGTTGTTTGTTTTTCCTGTTTTATTTTTGTTTTTTTTCTTTCTCTTTTCAGACAGCCAGTTCAGGTGCACAGCAACTTTTTCTATGTGCAGTTCCCAGGGAAACTGCAAAACTTGGAATTTGTACTTTTTGTAAAGCTATACTCTATGGGAATTGCAAGCAATATATCTATCTTAGTATTGTGTGTGCTAATGCGAGCCTCTGGCTCCCCACTCTCTCAGTGTTTCCTGCTGAAAGAAACCAACAGTTCAAAGCCCTTTAAGATACTCTGTATGTCACCAAATCTGTATGTGTCACCGTATTTCTGGTCACGTGGTGCTATTTTTATGTTCAGTGTCTTTTAGGTCAGTATAGTTATAGAAAATGTGAAGATTAATGGTAATAGCAAATTATAGTTATTTTCCTCCCAAGTTCATAACTTGAAAAGAGACCTCAAAAGCATGTGCTGGCAAAGTTTGCTATACAAAGACAAACCTTGGTAGTTCTGTTTGAACAATATTGTATTAGTACTTTATCTTCAGTTTGCTGTTGTACCAACAGGCTTTATAAGATCATTTTGGTACTGTAGACTGGCAGAGAGAACTGTTGGGAATAGGTTGGTGGTGAGTCTTGCTGCAGGCAGCCCAAGGAATGTCAGCACTGTTAGTCTCTCTGCCTGAGAACCTGGTCTCTGAGACCCACAACCAGCACATCTCCACAGCCACCTCAGAGAAAACCAGACAGGCCAACCTCGCAGGCTAGGAGTTAAAAGAATGCAAAGTCAGTGTTTGCTTGGTTTCCCATGCTTTTCTGGCTCTTGAAAATACCAAGAATGATGGGTTGGGGGGGGGTCTTTTGTTATGGATTTAATTTTTTGTTTTTGAGAAGTCATTCAAGCCCTTCCTGTGTGGCAGCCCCCACCGCCCTCTTCCAGTGGTGGCTGAGCAGTAACACCTCTTTAGCACACAGGATTTGTTCACGTGTGAACTGCTGGGCTGCACCTCAGTGTTAACTCACATGGATCACTCTAACCTTGCTGCTCTGGGGAGCAGCTCTTGCTAATCGGGTATATAGTATGCCTTTCTCCTCGTCAAACTGCCTAAGTCGGGGTTTGTTCTCTCCCTGAAGCACTTGCTCAACTTCTGATAAAACTGCATGCCTCAAGGGGAGGCTGGACCCCAAGTGTTTACCCACTTAAATGTGTTCTGGGGTTTCAGGTCAATGTTTGTGATTTTATTTTCCTTATGTGAATAAGTTTGATTGTGATTTTTCTTTTTAAGAGTTAAATGCAAAAAAAAAAATTGTTGTGATACAAATTTAAGTTCGTGACAAGAAAGACCCAAAATCCAAGGACAGGAGAGGTCAAGCTCAGGGAAGGAACCTCCTTTTCACTCAGGCTCGGGCCTTCTGTGAGATCTCCAGAGCTTTCCACAGGATGTGAGACGGGTAGGGAGTGGAGAGCGCTCTTGAGGCAGTACCTCCATGTCCTGGATCTTGTCTCTGTGTCCGTCTGTCTGAACCTTATTTACGTGGAATTGTGTTTGTAAATGTGTTTAGCTGGTTTGAGTTTACCAAAGAGTGACTTATCCAAAATTGTCTTTGACAAAAATATACATTGCTTTGATTGTACAGTTCAGGTTCAAACATTGTAATGGGACTGTTAAGGGGCAGAAAATTGATTGAGTTTCTCTCTAATAATCATGATATCGCATTTTGCAAGTTCCACTTGCTCCCATTCATGTTGCTAACACTTTACCCTCTCTCTCCACTGCTAGCAGTGTTAGAATGAATTCTCAAGCCATAACACAGTACTGTAAAGTTTGCAGGGCTTCAAGGGAGGTGCACAGGCCAGCACAGTGCTGTGGAGCCACTGAGCTGAGCACTCCATGGTCTGCCTCCAGTGGGCGGGGCTGTGGGGTTTTTCTACCCTGATGGGCAGCAGCAGTTGATTGTGCCTTGCCGCAGGAGGATGTGCCAGGAGGTTAACATGAACACAGAACAGAACCATTCTCTCCCTGAAGTTCACTCCACGTCTCCACAGACGAAGGACGCTGTGTAACTAGCTCCTTAGAGCAACTCCTTCTGGAAAGCAAAGTCCCTATTTCTGTACAGTTTTAGGTTAGGTGTTTCATTTATAACAGATGCAGAAATCAACTAAGAGAAAGTGATATGTGAAGAAATCTTTTACAGTAAAATATATCCTGAATTCCTCTAGGCTTGTTCATAATTGAGTCTCTGAACTACCTTTTCCATATTTGACAATGTGAAGACAGTGACAGCGTCCTTTTCTATCAGTGTCTAACCTGTTATTACAAACTGTGAAGACAAACTTTTATACTTTTGCTAATGTTTGTGGTTTTAAACAGTTTTCATTCTAATCAGTTCTCTACCCTCTAATTTCTACTAACGCTGTAAATACATTTAAAAGTATATTTGTAAATACAGTTTATGAAGACAAGTTAATTTTTTGGTTAGTGAGAAAGCCTCCCAACCAATTGGCTATGCCTTGGCATTTATTTTTTATTTTATTTTAATATTTTTCTGTGTGCTGTTTTATTTTCTTTCCTCTTTTTACACCACAGAAAGGATACTGTCAACTCACTGTTAAGCAGAATATACTGTAGAACTAAATTGTTAATTTTTAAATTTTCAAGAGCATGAAATATATGTTTCTTCTAATGGTAGTGGTTACAGCCAATTCTTTTTCCTTTAGCCCAGATCATAAGGCCTGCATATTTTTGTGTGTGATAGTTTTACTTTTATATTAATGTTCTGGAATTTGCAGGAACACAAAACAAGGGCTGGGGGATTCATCCATGTGAATGAGCTTTACTTTAGAGATCAATGTGTTTTATTTTAACTTTTTTTCTATTTGTTACTGTGACATTTTTGTTGTTGTTGTCATTGTCATTACAGTTTAAATCTATAATGGTTTCCTGTGAAGCCTCCACTGAAAGGGACTCAAATATGCAACACCTAAACTATTTTCCAAGGGCACAAGCCCCTTGAATGGTGCTTCTAGACTGGTCAGGGTTATTTATTAAATTTTATATATGAAAGTATTGGGAATTATGTAAATTCTTTATATGAAACTAGTTCATAAGTCATAGATTTCATATTACTCAGTGCAACTGAACTGAAAAGTTCAGGAAAGTCATTCACATTGTTCCAAAATTGTAACGGTTGTCACACATCACATGCGTCTTCTTTCATAAGTGCCAGAGTGGTCTCACTGTTTCTGCTCAGTGCTTGACTTCTCAGTCCAGAAGAGAACCAGCATTCTCTGGTTCCCTCCCTGGATCTGGCACAGACAGGGCTATTCTAGTTCTTCATCAAGTCCCGGAGTCGGCCTTGCGGCCTTGGTGCTCCAAGTGGCAGATTCAGTAAACAGACCTCTTGCTGCCCCTCAGTGACAAGTATGCTGTGAATTCAACCTTTGGACTTGAGACCCAAGCCTCTGGTTGCTGCCCTGACTAGAGTAAGAGGTAGGCTTGCTTTGTTTGAAAATAACCATTTTCCTAATGTGAAAACCATCTCTCTCACCACTTTATTAGTAGGGCTAACATTGTTTTCCGTTATAAATGGTTGAGCAATTTGAATGACTTAACAGTGTCATTATCTTGCAATATAAACTGGTAACCTCACAATTCCACACTTCATTGCCATGTGAAGTAAATGAAGCTAGCTAAGCGGATGCTGTATCAACTAGTAACTTGCCATTAAGGATTATTTTATAGCATGGAGTTAAGACTATTTATTCAAATGATATTTTACTCTCGTATTCATTTTGTTTTAGATTTGTGACATGAATATTTCAGTGCTGCTTTATTTTGTTCTGAATTCTTGTTTCTTGCTTGTAAATGGCTTTTTTATGGTATAAAGTCAATGGAAATTGCTGTTTGTAAATAAAAATGCTGCTAGAGCAACATTGCTGTGGTCGCCTCTGTACTTGCCCCTCGTGGCCTCTGTGTGTTTCCCCGGCTCTCACAAACATTTGCTGTGTCATAGTTTCTGTAACCATTACTGTTTTTGAAAGTCTGGAGTTTCTTAAGAAACTCTTGTAATGCCATGATTGTGCTGAGAAGAGAAGGAAGCAGATGGACTTCTGATCTTTCTCTTGTGCAGCCAGTATTGGATTGCCAGGCTCCAGTCGGCCCCCAGACTTGTCTCCCGTCTGTGGTGCACCTTGCCCAGTCCTTCCGGACTGTTTGTTCTGCCTGCATCACCATGTCCCTCTTAGCCAGTTCCTTCCCCTCCTCCAGTCCAGCTTGGGAGCCCTTCTTTTCTTTCAGCAGCCCTTCTAGGTCAGGCCCCTTTTTAAAGAATTTTTTTGAGTAATGTGGTGGTCTTGATCATTGGAGCACTTACTTCATTTGTGGTTGGGTCATCAGTGGGATTATTCAGTTGATGCTGCCCTTGAGAGCCTGTGAGCTCCTTGCTGCAGGGATCCTACACCCTTACCCTAGTGTCCTTAGTATAGATTCCGGCAGCACAGGGGGTGCTTAGCTTGTGTTTGTAGAACCAGTGAAACAGGACAGTAAGATTGTGAGGTGAGCTCCCATTGGGCTGTCTTGCTGACATATTCCTTGCTGGTAAGTTATGGCCAAGTCCTATTCCTTCTCTCCAAGACTCCTTTATGGTCTGGTGACAGTGAGCTAATGTGCAATGTGGGAATCTACTTTCTTTGCAAGCTGGGCCCAGCAATGCCTGAGGAAGAAACTAAAGAGGTTGGAGAAAGGGCATGGACAGTCCTGACTGGAGGGAAGTCAGGCTTCTAGCTTTCCTGTGCCTCAGCATCATGTACAAATCAGGGAACCATGGCTTCTGATAGGTTTGTTCATTCCTTCAGGCTGGGAAAGTAGCCCAACATTAGGAAACAGGCAGACCTCTAGAGGACCACCCCAGGAGGCTGTTTCATGTCTGTACCATCTGGGAGCAGCAGGCAAGACACCCCAGGTCCAAGCAGATGTCAGATCATATGGAGCTGCATTGCCAGCAAAGGCCATGGTCTTTGATTTGTCCTATAGTCAGACTGGTCTTCACTTTGGATCCATTCTGATTATAATTCATAGGGTTGTTGGCTAAGTCTATTTGGCTTTGAGGAAGTTTATTATGCCCTTTCTAGTGTCAGAGGACACCACCAGTCCCTAATTGCCCATTGGCCATCATCCTCTATGTCACTATTGAAAGTTCCTCAAAGAAGTTCATATTTGATTATCGCTCATGATGCTTGCTTTGGAGTTTTCAAAGCAGCCAGCTAGCTCACCTTTTGTCAACAAATAGGGTCCAAAATATCAGTACTCAAAAATGACAGTCCACCACAAAGGAAATTAAATTAGAAGACACACGGATTTGGCAAACATACCATAAAGCTTGTTCTTGGAGCTCTCATTAATCAAGATAGTGTACTTTTGTTCCAAAGTGGAAGAACACAAATGCCACACTTTAAAAAAATTTTTTTTGATGCATCATGGGGCTTGAACTCAGGACCTGCAGTGCTACTTCTACCTTTTGAGTAGTTAATTGGAAATTAGAGTCCCATGGGGTCTTTTCTGCCCAGGCTGGCTTTGAACTGCGATCCTCAGATTTAAGCCTCCTGAGTGGTTAGGATTACATGTGTGAGCCACTGGCACCCAGCCACACATATGGTTGTACCCAGCCATATACAATTTAATTTTTTGTGGTTGTGGGGCTTGAACTAGGCCTAGACACTTCCCCTTAGCCTCTTTGTGCTCAAGGCTAGCACTCAATCACTTGAACAACAGCACCACTTCTGGTTTTTGAGCAGTTAATTGGAGAGTGTGTCAGTGACTTTTCTGCCCAGGCTGACCTTGAACCTCGATCCTCAGATCTCAGCCTTCTGAGTAGCTATGATTACAGTGTGAGACACCCATGCCTTATAATACACACATGTTTTGGAATGGAGATAAACCCACAACAGTGTGCCACATCCTGTCTTTTCAGTATTCCAAGAGGGTAAGTTCTCAGAACCTTGTCCCTGAAACAGACCAGGGCAGAAGGAGAGCTCATTTTGTTCTGCATCTGCCATTAGGGAATTTGAGCCTTTGTGGGATCTGGAAAAGCCAGAGGTGTTGCTGTTGGATGCCCTGCTCACTCCTGCTATACCAGGGCAGCAGACAAACTGCTGGGAAGACAGTTAATGGTGAAGCAGGAGGGGGTCCCCCTCCCCCCCCCACACACTTGGAGGCTCAGCCTTAATGTGCTTATCTGGCCAAGAACTCTCCTTTTTGTCATAACCCATAACTTACTCCTGGTGGGCTCCCCTTGGCTTATTGTGACTGCATGAACCAAGCCTCTGAGTCTCTGCTAGAATGGACCCCGCAGGTTTTCTCTGACCACCTTCAGGTGCTGTGTGTGTGTGCACATGCCTGTATATACACACATTCATTTAAAGGGACAACTAAGGTGTTAAGTCGTTTCTAAATCTATCTTCTTTCCCAGGGTGCCAGAAATGGGAAAGATCACTCATTCAGGAAGGAATCTCACAATAAGCTATGCCTGTGCCGGGACTCCTACAGTGGTCCACATTTACCTCCACCAGATTCTGCTTATGGAATTATTTCCATGTCCTAAGGCACTCTGCAAGTCTGACAACTTTCAGTGACACAAAGCCTTTCCTTGTCCCGAGTCCCACATCTGCCTCCCTTGGTTCTGTTCTCCTGAAGGTCACGTGCATTGTTGAGTCTGTGATGTCCCATCTCTCGATTGCTGTGTGCTACACATGACCGTGGGCCATTTTGTCTTTTCTCAAGAGACTAGGCCATGGAGACATCCATCTTTGTACCTATCCGTGTCCCTCTGTTCCAGAATTTTAACCAGTAGGACTATGGGGCTTGTTACTTACAGAATCTTGTTGGAACTGAGGAGATAGAACATAGCTTGGAGGAACACACCTTCCACAAGCAAATTACTTTTGTGTGACTTATTTTTTTATGAATTTATTAACATTGATTTTTACATCATATTTCAAATGACATGTTTAACAAACAAGTATTCAAGACGGGAATCTCTATATACAATCACTGGCACTTGGTTTTTAGAACATAATCAAAATTAGGCTGAGGGTTTGTATATCATAGATACATATTAATCTATGTAATACAAATTATGTCTATAGAGTCGTAGGTTTTTATGTCTATGTAGTTGTGTTTATCTCCAATACCATGTCCATAGCATGGGTATGCAGATATTGAGTCCTCACTCTTGTACTGTTTGGATCTAATAGTCACATATTAAGGATACCATGCACCTTTTGTTCCTTTGGTCTTGACTTGTCTCACTCAACATGAATTGCTCTAGATTCATCCAATTCCCTGCAAATACCATTATTTTATCTTGTCTGTTGGCTATGTAGAATTCCATTGTGTATATATACCACATTTTCTGTATCCATTCATCTGCATTAGGGCATCTGGATTGTTTCCATCGCCTGGCTATTGTGAATAGTGCAGAGATGAACATAGCTGAGCAGGTGTCCTTATCATATCTTGGGTTATGATGTTCAGGATAGATACCCAGAAGTGGTATGGCGGGATCGTAGGGAAGGTCTATTTTCAGTTCTTTAAGGAACCTCCACACTGCTTTCCAGAGTGGCTGAACTAGTTTACAATCCCACCAGCAGTGCAGTAGGGTTCCTTTTTCTCCACAACCCCGCCAGCATCTGTCATTGTCGGAGTTCACAATCTTGGCCCTTCTTGTTGGGATAAGGTTGTGTGACTTATTTTAACTAGTCGGTTACTGCCAGACAATCTGTTCATTACACATCTGGGTGCCTGGAGCTTGCTTCGGGGTTGTTAAATGATTTCTTCAGCCCTTCATTTTCTTCCCTCACTTGTCTAAATATCAGCTATCACCTTGACTTTGGGAGATCTGAGCCTGAACCCTGGCGTCTGAATTTTCCTGAGGCCTTACCAAATCCCTTCAGGAGTACTGTCCCCTTTGGTGGCTGACTCCTTCCTCTTTGAGGTACCTTGACTTCACCAGGGAGCTGAGTCAGTGGTAATACTCGAGGTGGGAAGAGGGATTTTGTCCTGTCTGTGTGTCTTTGCATAGGGAAGGCACTGGAGCCTGTGGCTCATCCAGGGGAAGTAGTTCCATCCATTTCCTCTGTCCTTTAATCCTAACTATGCCTCTCTGCTCTGGCCTCTCTTATCCTTCTTGACTGCTGTGCCCTGACTAGGCTGGTGGTGAAATGGGAATGCCTAGGTTTCAGCAACTGAATTACCACTTCCTTCTTTCTCTGCTCTGTGTTGCCTCCCAGTCCCCTGAATGGGCCTCCTGCCCCCAGGCTGTGTTGAAATGCTCCAATTCTGACTGTGATCAAGGGAACCAGCTACATGTCTGGTAAGACTGCTGATTTCCACCCTGATGAGAAGCCCTAATTTCCACCAACCATCTTGGTTTTTGAGTCCACACTTTTATAAAGACACAGGCAGGGCCGGAAGTTTGGCCTAATGGTAGAGTGCTTGCCTAGCATGCACGAAGACTCAGTTACCACGTACATAGGAAAAAGCCGGAAATGGTGCTGTGGCTCAGGTGGTAGAGTTCTACCCTTAAGAAAGCCCAAGGACAGTGCTCAGGCCCTGAGTTCAACACCTTAGCAAAATAAAGTTAATGAGAAAAAGAAAAGTTTGAGAAGGGGAAAGGAATGTAAAGCCACCTAGCTGGGCGTGGTGGCTCACACCTAGCTCAGCTTTCTGAGTAGGAAGCTGAGATCTGAGGATCATGGTTCAAAGCCTGCCCCAACACTACAAAGCCTTGAGACTCTTATCTCCAATTAATTACTAGAAAATGGGAAGTGGGGCTGTGGTTCAAGAGTAGGGTGATAGCAGTGAGCTGAAGAGCTCAAGGACAGTGCTCAGGCCCAGAGTTCGAGCCCCATGACCCTCCACTAAAAAAAGAAAGAAAGAAAGAAAGACAGAAAGAAAGAAAGAAAGAAAGAAAGAAAGAAAGAAAGAAAGAAAGAAAAGATTCAAGCCTAATGAATGCAGTCAAGTCAAATACATTTTACCTCCCTGGAAAGCAATTAAAGCAGAGATGAGAGATGATTTTCCTATACCATCTTGCATTCATAACTGTGAAGAAATTTGACATTCACACCATGCTCTGATATACCATTTCTGGAAGGTAAGTTAGTGTTGTGTTGTAATTTTTAATTTTGTACTAATTTTAAACATCCAACCTAGGAGATACTCAATTAATTTATGGGCCTTGAGTTTGGCCTAGTGGTAGAGTGCTTGCCTAGCATGCATGAAGACCCAGATTTGATTCCTTGGTACCACATACATAGAAAAAGCTGAACGTGGTGATGTGGCTCAAGTGATAGAGCTCTAGCCTTGAGAAAGTCCAAGCTTGAACTGGCGAAGAAGAAGAAGAAGGAGAAGGAGGAGGAGGAAGAGGAGGAGGAGGAATTGCAAAGCCCGGGACTGGCAAAGAAGAAGGAGGAGGAGGAGGAGGAGGAGGAGGAGGAGGAGGAGGAGGAGGAGGAGGAGGGGGAGGAAGAAATTGCAAATGTACAATTTATTTGTCCCAGTGTTGATTATTGGAGCCAGGCATCATGGTGGTGGTGCAAGGCCTGTGATCCCAGCAATAGGGAGGTGGAGGCAGGAATTTGAAGCTTGGCTATAGATTGAGATCCAGGACAATCTGGGATGCATAGTAAGACCCTCTCCTGGCCTCAACAGTTACAAGCTACCACTCAATGAATATGGTACATACTTTCTATACAACACCATAGCGTCATTTAAAATGGGCTTATACATGTGTTACTAAATCTTTATGGCATGTTGTCAAGTATAGCAAGTAGCTTTTTTTTTTTTTTTGCCAGTCCTGGTCTTGAGCTCAGGGCCTGAGCACTGTCCTTGGACTTTCTCAAGGCTAGAGCTCTGCCACTTGAGCCTCAGCACCACTTCTGGCTTTTTTCTATGTATGTGGTACCAAGGAATCGAACCCGGGTCTTTGTGCATGCTAGGCAAGCACTTTAACCACTAGGCCAAACTCCCGGCCCAGCAAGTAGCTTTTGAATATTGTCATATGAGATACAGAGATTACAGTATGTACATGTATGTATAATGCATGATATATATATAGACACACATAATAGCCTTTACTTAATGCCTACAGATACCATCTATTTGTACTAAGTAAGGTACTAAATAGGATAAAGTACAGTAGATACTTTAAGAAGCTTCCAGGAAATAAGCATGGATAGGGTGTTTAGAGCCACTTGTGGAAGTATACCAAATTTCATTCCAAGCTGTGACATTTAGGCTTGATCCTGTGGCCATGGGGAGGCAGTAGAATGCAGTTCATTGAACACTTGATGGGGCTACCACTCCTTTTCATAGGGAATATTGCTGCAGAGACTGACGCTTATATCAGGAGAAGTCAAAGTTAGCAAATTGCCTCCCTTCCAAGATAGACAGTTGAGGAAACCTGATGGTGAGTTGGCTAGCTAAAAGGAGAGGAGGAGGAAAGATAAATATTTCAGGCAGTGGGAACAACCTGTAGCAAGGCTTTGAAGCTATAGGAATCTTGGCATGTATAAGTGGCTGAAAACGGTCAAGACAGCTGAAACACAGGAAACTGGCATGAGGTGAGGCACAGATAGGGCAGTCCTTATGTTTGGCTCTGCATTTCCATTGAAAATCTTAGTGACTTTCTCACCAATGTGGAGAAAGAAAGACCATCAGATGGGGCTGGGAATGTGGTTTAGTAGAATGCCTGCATTTCGATTCCTCAGTACCACATACACAAACATAACTGGAAGTGGTGCTGTGGCTCAAGTGGTAGAGGGCTAACCTGAGCTCTCCTTGAGAAAGCCCAAGGTTCAAGTTCCCAGGACTGGCAAAATAAAGTCTGTCAAAAACAATTTAAGTGGGGGAAGATTTACTCTGGCTTATGGTTTTAGACATATCAGTTTCTCATGGCAGAAGTGTATGGCAGAGCACAGCAGTTCACACCATAGTAGCCAGGAAGCAACAGGAAAGTTCAGGCAGGATAAGATATTGTCCTTGAGGACACACTACCAGTGACTTATTTCCTACATCTAAACAGGAAGTTTCATCATCTCCCAACAACCTATTTAAACTCTGAATTCACCAGTGGATTAAACCATTTATCAGAGCTCTTATGATCTAATCTTCTCTGGAAATGCCCTCACAGAAGAATGTGTTACTAATCTCTTAAGTGCTTGTTGAAATTGAACATATAACATTAGGCTATTGAATAACCATGTCAATTATACTGTTATATCCACTGAGCAAACTGAGATACACCAAGCCAGAAGGTTGGGAATGCAATCAAGAGCAATCCATCTATCAAGTGGAATTGACAGAGAAGATAATGGACTTAAGACTGTCCTGAAGGTATAAGTTGCACAAATAGCTGACTCAAGTATATACACACACTCAGGCTGTATTGCTTCCTTTATAATCCAAATTTAGAGCTTCAATACCCCATTCAAAAATATCTCTGAAAGATGGTGTGATGAGAAATCTCCCTCGTAAGGCAAATATTTGGTTATTCATTTTGTATGGATTAAGAGATGGTCAGAAGTGCAGATATAGATAGATTTATCATCAGTGGCTCATGGTTTGGCTGGAGGTCAGGAATTTCAAAGGACAAGGACTAGATGATAGTTACAAGAGAACTTTAGGAAAACCAATGCAAATAAGTCTTTCATAATATTCCCAGATGAAGGCAGAATTGGTTATCTGTTGCTATTTAACTAATAGCAATGTAACCATCACCAAAGTTACTTATTGTAAGCAATAATGATTTCATTTTCTCATGATTCTGTGGATCAGCAATTTGGGTTGGGCTCTGCAGATTGGTTCTCCCATTAGAGATGCTGGGAATCATTAATGCAGCTGCAGTCATCCAGTGGCTGAACTAGGGCTAGATCTATGATGGTCTCATATGTATGACAGTTGAGGCTGGCTATTGACTGAGCCATGTTTCTCTACAGGCTAGTTTAGGCTTCTTCATAAAGAAGTGGAAGGTTTTTTTTAAATTATCTAGAAAGGGGTTTCAGTTCAACATGTCAGTCTTAAAGAGATGATCTATATCACCCTTTCTATCATTTTCCTGCATCTCTCCTAACTACCAATCCCCTCACATTACCTGGTCCCATTTTCAGATATGTACATTGAATTTTGTCACTGTATTTGCCTACACACTCTCTCTCCATTTGTCTGCTCTATCTCCCCTTAACACCCTGTCCATCTCAAGCATATTTAAGCCTCTTTTAACTTGGTAAGCTATAAGTTAATTGTTCAGGGACTGGGAACATGGCCTAGTGGTAGAGTGTTTGACTAGCATGTACAAAGCCTTGCGTTCGATTCCTCGGTTACCACATACACAAAAAAAGCTGGAAGTAGTGCTGTGACTCAAATGGTAGAGCGCTAGCCTTGAGAAAGCCCAGGGACAGTGCCCAGGTCCTGAGTTCAAACCAAAAAAAAAGTTAGTTGTTCAAAGGAGTTACACCATTGGAATTCTCCCCTGTGTCTACCATACTTTAGTCAGTTTGTATATATTTACATATGACTCTATATGTTTTCATAAGTTTATAATTTAGATCTAACATCTACATATGAGAAAAACATGTGCCCGTTGTCTTTCTGAACCTGATTTACTTCATTTCACATCTTTTTTTTTTTTCCTCAGGATCCTCTATTTGATAGTGGAAGGGTTTTGAGAGAGCAAGTATAGAAGCTGCAAGGCTTCTTGAAGTGTGGGCTGGGGATACCCATCATGTTATCTCTATTGCATTCAACTCATCAAGCAATTTGCAATCTAGCCCTGACTGCAGGGATAGGAAACAGACTTTTTCTCTTGCAGTGGACTCTTGCAAAAATAGTCATAATGCAGCATGGAAACTTCCTGGGCTGTTCACCATATAGACTTCCTTCATCAAGGCTGAACTAGTTATAGCCATTGTTGAGGACCTAACTTATCAATGTGGTACTACTCCCTGGGCTTGAGCTCAGGGCCTGAGACTCTCCTTGGATTTCTCAAGGCTAGAGCTCTACCACTGAACCACCAGTTCTTTTGCATTATTTTTAGGTAGGGTTTGTGTTCCCCTCCTCCTCACTACTCCTGGGGCCATCCTGGATTCTGAGTCTCCTGCCAACTACCTCAGGCATCGCTACAGAGTACAGAGTCATGGAATCAGGCCCAGCTTGTTTTGATGTATGTATGGAGTCTTATTTTCTGCTCACACTGTTTTGGAATCACCATCCTCTTGATCTCAATCTTCTAAGTAGCTGAGATTACAGGTGGGAGCCATTGTGCCTAGCTTTCAAATGTTTGGTAATTTTAGGCGTGTCTGCAAAAGACCAACAAAATACTGAATCTATTCATTTGGAAGTTATATACAAACTTTTCAGAATCTGTGACAAATGAGAATCAAATGTATGTTCTTTTAAGCATGCTCACATCTACTGTATGTCAGGGAAGAGAAGATGGTAGAGAATTTATATTTCCCTGAGAAATATAATCTGTTTTCCTCAGGTTTCTATGAGCCATAAGAATTGCTAGGACACTTACTAAAGTTTTAAGTCACAAGCTTTGAGAATAAGACCCCCTCAATCCATGATTTCTTATTAATCTGATCCTAGATATCTAATCAAGCATCCTGAAAATCCAAGAGCCTTGCTAATACATACCAGCTAATTCTTGCAGTTCCCTCCTTCCTTTGGCTGGTCCCGTGTATCCTTGGTAAAGTTATTCTAGCACTTAACCCTGGTTACCATCCAGGCAATCAAGAAAGGAGTCAGGGGCAGCACCAGGGTGTTGGAGGCGGGAGGATTATCTGTTGCTTCTGTGCTTGCAGAAGCCACACAGACAAATTGAGCCCCTGTCAGGTGTCAGGCTCTGTCCATATATTGTCTCATTTCATCTTCCTAATAGCTTATCTGTAGAGGGATTTTTTTTTATTATTGCATTTCAATTTTCAAAAAAAGAAACCACGGCACAGAGAAGTAACTTGCTCAAGTGCACGGAGCTTGCTGCTGCAGACCTAGGGCGTGGATTCAGGCAGGGTCATTTGCTCTCATCTTTTACCCTGTAACTAGAGTCTATGAGCAGAACCATTACATTTTGCATCTCTTGCTCTCTTTAAGGAAAATAATGAAGAATATTCTTCAGTGCCTATTGTTTTCTCAATACCAAACAGCAGAAAAGCTCCCTTAGAGTCCCCCGAGACTCAGAAAAGGCTTCATTTTTACCTTTCGTTTGTTTCTTTCTCCTACAAGTTTTAGGAAGCATGGTAACCCAGCTTTTCCATATTTCTATGTTATTGGACAATGAACTTTAAAATGGCCACCTTGGACTTGTCTACTTGTCCAAGACGCATTTGACCTTCTTTCTGAGGGAATCGGAACCGCTCTGGCTTCAGAGCTGATGCTTTCCGTGTCATCTATTGAGTGAGTTAATCTTTGTGCTTACCAGGTCGTGCCTTGGCACAGAGGGAAGGATTTGAGAGCAGGGGGACAGAATCCAGGGTCCTTTCCTAGCTTTGCACTTGTATGGTTTGGCAAGACCCTTCACCTCGTTAGGCCTAACTTCGCCAATCTGTACAACAAATGGGTTGGGCTCAAGGATCTCCAAGATGTTTCCTGGCTTTGACAAGTCTGTGCTTACCTGCAAGTCGTCATGTCTTGCTCATTAAATCATTTTGTTGTTGTTGTTGAAAACAATAAATCCTAGGTAAGGATTTAAGAGGGAGTTGGTTGAGGCCTGCACCAATGTGTAGGGAATGGGATGCACGGCCCCTTCCGGGCAGGATGGGCGTGGCGGGTCGCGAGTCGCCAGTGCGGACAGCAGAGCATCCTTGCAGGTTGAGCAGGCGTCCGCAGCCGAGCCCAAAGGCCGAGGCTAGAGAGGACCGCGGCCGCAGCGGCTGCGCACTGGCGCGACTAAGCCAGTCGATTTGTGTGTCTCCGCCCCTGCGACGAGCTGGTTGGGGGGGGGGTTGATCCGGTGCCACACGGTGATTGGCTGTGCCGCCCGCCGCTCAAACCGGGAGCGGACGGTTCCTACTGCGGCTGGGCACAGAGTCGGCTCCCGCGTCGGCCCGCGCTCCAGCTGCGCCCGGCCCGGCCCCGGCCCAGCTCGGCCCAGCCTCGGCCTACGAGCGAAGGCGCCGCTGCCTCTGGGCCGTTCCCAGGGCCATGAGGAGGCGGCGGCAGCCACTGCGGCCCGCGTCAAGGTGACCGGCCAGGACTGCGGCAGCGGCGAGAGCGGCGGTGAGAGAAGCGGCCGGCGGGGCGGGGCGGGGCGGGGCCCTGAGGGCCGGCCGGAGGGAGCTGCAGGTGCGGGAGGCGGGGTCCGGCGCGCCTGCTGGGCCCGGGGGGGCGGGGCCTCGGCGCAGGAGGCGGGGCCGGGGGGGTCTGGGTGGGGAGCCTGAGGTACCCTGGCCCCGGGGGTGGCGGGAGGCGTGAAGGACCGCGGGTGTGGGGGGGGCGGCGGGAACGGGGCGCAGGTGCAGGGGGCGGGGCTGGAGGAGGCAGTTGGGGGGGCCGAGGGGGCTGCAGGTACGGGGGCGGGGCCTAGGGCGCCAGCGGATTTGACAATGGGAAGGGGCTTGGAGGTGAAAGCTACAGCTGGCCAGGGTCTAGGGAAACCACAGGTGCAGGGGCGGAGCTAGGGAGACCTGCAGGGGTGGAAGGGCGGGACTCCCAAGGGGTGGCAGGTCCGGAAGCAGGGCCGCAGGTGAGGAGCCGGGTCGGCTCGGTTGTCCCTGAAGAAGGGAAGGCCGCTTTCTCTGCTCCCCGGGGGACTGGGGCGGGGATTGGGTGAGAAGGGGGGCCTCGAGCTCTTGGCCGATTCTGGAGGTGTGTAGGGTTGCCAGTGGAGGGAAGTTTCAGACCTGCCGTTGGCCTCTGCTGAGCCGGGACTTGGATCTCAGCAGCCCTGGCTACTAGGCCGGCTGCTTCCCGTATGCAGTTCGGTGCCCTCAGTGGAGCGCCCTGTGTTTTTCGTGTTACTGTTGGAAGGGTATGCCTAGATTGAGGGCTGAGGGGCCTTCCCTGGATGGCTGGCTTTTAAGAAATGTGTGTACTTAAAAGAATGGTTGTGTGGTGCTTGAGAGTGTCTTGGATTATTGGTCCCTGGTACCAGATGCTGCTGCATCTCTTTGCCATGCTAGTCTCAAAAAGGCTGAAATGGCAGCCAGGTTAGGAGAAAGTGGGAGGATGAGAATTCAGAAGCCTTTGCCTCTGTTACTTGGAGGTCTTGGAACGGCTTTTTGAGCTTTGTTTTCTCCTTGTGTAATGAGCATCGTGGTGACTGCCTGAGTCCCTCATAGATTGCACGAATGAATAGTAGTCCTAAGCAAATTGTGGGCAAAGTTATCTCTCTTTTTTCTTACCTGGATGGACAGGCTGAATTTGCAACCAGGTTATCCAAAGAGGACAGAGTTATTTGTCAACAGGCAAGAGTAGGTCAGTTTCTTGTTCTAGTTGGGATAAAGTTTGTGGCAAGGAACCACCTTTTCCCCTCCCCCCAAAAAGACTAGTGGTATTTTGAATGATGGTTGCTTCTCCGTTTGGGCCTCTGAGAAAGCTGCTGCAACACAGGGATCAATGGTAAATGGAAAGTGAAGGAAAATTTTGTTGTTGGCTGACCTTTATACTACAACCCCAGTGAGGACTCTGAGCTGGTGAGACTGTGGAGCCCGATGGAATTCCTCCACCCCCATACAAGCATGACCCCATTCTACCACATTCTAGACGGAAGGTACCAAAAAGAAAGCATGGCAGATCTTCATTAGCTTCCTGTGGTGGCAGAGGGTAGGGAAAGAGATGTCAGGATTCTCTTGTGCCCCAGAGCAACATCCTCTGTCCATGTGGCTGACTTTGTGGAGCCCGGTGTCAGGTCACTAGCAGGTTGACGGATCTAACTTCCCTGCATTGCTTCTTCCTGCACTGTGTGGACAAAAGAGAACATAGCAGAAGCTTCTCTGCTGGCCTGATCTTTCTTCACTGTAGCAACATGAGACCACCATCATAATGCTGGCATTTCTCACTACCACTGGTGTGATGTTAACCCAGTGGAATTGTGAGAATGGCATCTTAGAGATGGGCCCTTTCTGGGGCCAGTGCTTGTGAGGCAGGTACCAGGGAGTCTTGAAGCAACATGTATGAGTTGTCCCACTCTGTCTTGTCAGAAGCTATATGAAACCACTGTCCTCGGTGACCATCATGCAGTGTGTGCTGTAAGGAAGTTCTGAATGTGGTGGCAGGCAAGAACTAGCTCACATGCTGGATAATGAGTGTTTGGGTTTTTTAAATTTTTCTTATTATTGTATGACAACATTCAATGTCTTGAGAAAAACTCTATTAATAGAGAAATAGCAGCCCAAGGCCTTCTGTGACATGTGCCCCGTCTATTTTTAATGGGAGTTTCCTTTCAGCACAGAGGGTAAGAGCTCTTAACGTTTTAGTCTGCCATGTCTGCATGGAAGCCTCCAAGCAGGTCTGGCTGTGTGACTCTGCAAGATTTCTTAGGTGCTCAGATCTTTGATTTCCTTATTGGTGAAACAAGAATAGCCACAGCCACCTTGAGGTTGTTGTGAAGAGTGAGACAGGGTATTTGAAAAAATCCTGTGTATGTAGCATTCAACATTAAGGGCCTTTTCTCTCCCTACCCTTACATTCTATCCTTCCTATCTTTCAAGTCCAGTTATTCATAACAGTATGTAGCATGGGAAGAGAGCAGGACTGGGGATTCTGAGATCTCTGCTTCCCAGGTAACCACAGACAAGTCTCAGGTATTCTTCTAATTCTAGGTTGGTATGCTGTTACCTCTTCCTGAAAATCAGGAGGGTGGAAACCTTTCATGTAGTTCCTCTTATCAGTCTTGTGTCTTCCTGGCACATCATATGTGCTCATTAAGCACTTGTTGAAGGACCAGATGAAGGGTTTTCATGAGAAGGTTGATATGGCTGGATGTGCTACACATTCTCAAAATTCCAACACTCAGATGGCTGAGGCAGGAGATTGTGAGTCCTAAGCCAGCCTTGGCTATATATTGAGATCTTGCCTACACATCAACTAACCAACCAATTCACCAACCAGCCATAGACTGGGGATATAGCTCCAGAATGTATAGGGCTCTGAGTTTGATTCTTAGCATTACAAAAACAAAACAAAAAAGATAGGTTGGGCTGGAGGTGTGGCCCAAA
Organism: Megascapheus bottae; assembly: GCF_031878675.1. Taxonomy (NCBI): domain Eukaryota; kingdom Metazoa; phylum Chordata; class Mammalia; order Rodentia; family Geomyidae; genus Megascapheus; species Megascapheus bottae. The sequence continues at coordinate 84,274,627 of NC_143511.1, forward strand.
TGTTAGAGCATGTACTTAGCAATCTTAAGGACCTGAGTTCAAACCGCAGTGTATCAAAAAGGGGGTGTCAAATTGTCCCTGCTGCATTATGAATATTGTGATTATATCCTCAATATTTTTTATTCATTGCACAAAAATATCATTACATTAGTGGAGATAGTGAACCTCAATGTGAAAGACAAGAATTGCTCTGCAGTCCTATTTTACCACATACAAAGGCGATCTAGTTTTGGTTCACAAACATACTTAGTTGTCACATAGTAAAATGTATGTGAGCACTTAGAAAAGGCCTCACAATAAATGGTTCCTTTGAATGGCATTTTTATTTAATTTTTAAGAAATACAAATAAATCATACATGGATTATTTTTAAGGCAAGGGTAGGGGTCATAACCAGCAAATATCCAGGCTGGAGGTATATATGGTCAAGTGATGTAACTCTAGCTGGATAAGCAAGTAAGCACAAGGCCCTCCATTCACCTTATTTCCTCTCTTCCCCTCACCCCAGAAATGTTTTTGACTGATATTGTAGGCACAGTTTTTTTTTTGTTTTTTTTTTTGCCAGTGCTGGGCTTGAGCTCAGGGCCTGAGCACTGTCCTTGGACTTTCTCAAGGCAAGAGCTCTACCACTTGAGCCTCAGCACCACTTCTGGCTTTTTCTACGTATGTGGTACCGAGGAATCGAACCCGGGTCTTTGTGCATGCTAGGCAAGCACTCTACCACTAGGCCAAACTTCCGGCCCCTGTAGGCACAATTTTATATCCTCATCCCCATGATGTTTGCTCAGTAATAGCTAGCATTGTGAGGAAGAGACATCGCTCATTCTTTCATAGGAATGAAATGGCTTTGATCCCACTAAACATTAGGTTAAAGGGAAGTCCATATATGTGGATGCAAAGCCAAGAACTGAAAGAGAAAGGAAAAGGATTTGTTTGCTGGTAATGGAGAACTGATTTTCCATTCAGCCCATGATTCAAAGTCCATCTCTGTTATTACTGGCTGTGTGACCTGGGACAATTTACCTAATCTTGGCATCTCAATTTCCCTGTCTGTAAAACTGATGATGATAATAGGATCTGCCTTTAGGGATTTCTATGCAGAGAGATGAGGTCATGCATGCAAAGCACACAGCACAATAGCAGGTCATGTACATGCTCCAGAAGGACAGGCTGCTATGGTTTAATAACCTAAAGTAGACTGTGTACCTTGTCAGCAGATACATGTCAGGTAGTTAGGGGTGAGCTGTGGAGAATGCCTACAGTTACTGCCTTTGAGAGGCTCACGTCCTGTGTGCAGACACATAGGAGCTGCTGGTTACAGAGTAGTGTGATCTGCCCAGAGGTGGGAGGTGGGCTGTTTGGGGTGTCACAGAGACAGGGTGCCTCTACTCCAATTTCTCCTTCTTTGTGAAGCATTCTCAGCTCTTTCTGGAAGAAGTGACCCTTCTCCCATTGTACTCTCTTGACTATCCTTCTGTGCATATCTTTTTTTTTTTTTTTTTTTTTTTTTTGTGGGTCATGGGGCTTGTACTCAGCCGGACGTTGTTCCTGAGCTCTTCAGCTCAAGGCTACTGCCCTACCCTTGAGCCAAGCCCCACTTCCCTTTTTTTCTAGAGGTTAATTGGAGATAAGAGTCTCAGGTCCTTTTGTATGCTGGGCTGGCTTTGAATTGATCCTCAGATCTCAGCCTCTGAGTAGCTAGGATTACAGGTATGAGCCACTGCGCCCGGCAAAGTGCATCTTGATCCAAACTTGTGTTGCATTATAGAATGCATGGCTTTATGCCTACATTTCCTCCCTGCAACAGCTGAGTGCCCTGCATGCTTTGTTGTTGTTGCTGGGTTTCCAAGGCTCTACCCGAGGTCAGCTCTTGGCATGATAGCCCTCTGTTCAAATGAGTCATACGTCCAAACATCATCCACATTTACAAAAGTTGGCCCATCTCTGAGATCCAGTCCCTGGACTTTATCCATTCCCTCTTCAAATATTTGAGTGTTGACTCTGACATGGGCCTGTGTTCTGCCACACAATAGCTGTGGGTTCTGGGAATGGCTGGTAACAGTTGTTCTGCAGTCTTTAGGGTGGGAAAAAATAGACATATTTCCTCCTTATGTTCCATGTTTAGAGGGGGATGGAGGCAAAAGCACGAGCCTGAGGATGGGCTGCTGGAGCATGCCAAAGTGGGATTAGCAGTATTACTTTACAGATAGACAGTGACTTAATGCAGCATAAGGTAGGCACAAAGCTCCTGTTTAGATTTCTCTATGTCAGAGGATCAAGAAGTTCCTCTTAGGCCAAGTGCTCGTAGTTCATACCTGTAATCCTAGCTACACAGGAGGCTGAGATCTAGGATCACAGAAGTCAGTGAGGGCAGGAAAGTTGTCTGTGAGACTCGACTCCAATCAACCACCAAAAAAAAAAAAAAAAAAAAAAGAGGGCTGGGAATTTGGCCTAGTGGTAGAGTGCTTGCCTAGCATGCGTGAAGACTCAGTTACCACATACATAGGAAAAAACTGGAAGTGGTGCTGTGGCTCAAGTGGTAGAGCTCTACTGTTGAGAAAACCCAAGGACAGTGCTCAGGCACTGAGTTCAAGCCCCCGGGCTGGCAAAAAAAAAAAAAGAGAGAACCAGGAGTTTGGCCTACTGGTAGAGTTCTTGTTTAGCATGCACAAAGACGTGAGTTCAATTCCTTGGTACTACATACATAGAAAAAGCCAGAGCTGGTGCTATGGATCAAGTGGTAGAGCTCTAGCCTTGAGAAAGCCCAAGGACAGAGCTTAGGCTCTGAGTTCAAGCCCCAGGACTAGCAAAAAACTAAAATAGAAAAGAAAAAAAGGGACAGGAGTGGAGAAGTGTTCTAGTGGTAGAAGGCTAGCCTTGAGAGAAAATGCTCAAGGACAGCACCTTGGCCTTGGGTTCAATCCCCAGGATTGGCACACAACCACAAAAAAAGAAGCATCCCTCAGGCCATTTCCTCGGGCCCTAGTTTAATAGTAATTGAACCAGTTAGGCCAAGGTGGCCAGGAGCCAGCTGAGAAGTCCCTGTGTTTAAGGAGTCCTGGGGTTCTCCTTCTGTGAGCTTGCCCCAGTTCTTCTCAAGGAGAGGTTCAGCCCAGCATCACTGTGAGCACCAGCTCTTCGCCTGTGCACTGGGCTCATCAATTCCACGAGATTCATGAGATCTCCCCAGGGGAGGCATTAGTCAGGCTTGTCTCACCTGCACTTACTGAGGAGAGCAGAGGCCCTGCAAGACTTTCTGCTTTTCTACAGAGCTTTTGAGTCCATTCTGCTCTTTGTGGCAGATTCATATCCCGACCCTTAAGTGGATAGAGAGGTGTTTAGCCCACTGGCAGAATGCTCCACTCATAAGCCAGGTGGCCTTGAGCTTCCACAGGGCTTCCACCAGGTGGTGTGGAAGGGCACTTAGCGGGGTGTTTACACATTATGAACACTAGTACATGTTAGTGGACAAAGGTCTTATCAAGGCCACCGAGTGTTAGGAAGTTACAAGAGCCATTACATAAGGATGTGTTGAAACCCAAGTGAGCTTGGTGATGGGACTGGAAGAATTCACCCTTCATTGGCATCACAGGCATAAGCCTCGGTCTCACCAGGACAGCACAGTATCAGTGAGGGAACGATGCTCTCACCTCAAGTAATTGGAAGAACATTTAAATTGTTGGCCTTACTATGCATAGGTTTCTTTAAAAATTACCTGATTCGAAGGAAGAATAATGAAAATCTTTTTGTCCATGTTTATTAGATATAGTAATTCTTACCCACTCTTATATAAATCTGATAAGTAGGGCAAGGGAAATCTTTCAGTACATTTATGAATTAAATATTAATGGAAAAACAAGTTAATAAATCAAGAAGATTTTGCTTTGTCTTTTTTTATGGCATTAGAATCTGTTTTTTGAAATTATTCACTCTTACTGGTTTCTTACTTTTCATCTATTTGGTAGCTTTTATTTTTCCACTAGGCACCAGATCTCCAGCTCTGTCAGTGGTGTTCATAGACTGACTTGCGCCAGGCCCAGAGTGCACTGCTCTGATCCCAATGGGGTAACTACTGTGGGGGAACAGGACAGGCCCACAGAGCAGCTGGAAGGAACAGAGTATGTTATTCCCTTGGCTTAAAACCCTCCAGTGACTTCTTACTCCTCTTAGAAGGAAGACCAAAGCGTTAGCATGGCCTGTGAGATATGAGGATGTGCTCTTTAGAGTGGCTCTTGGCTGTGTCTCATGGTACAGTGTTCTGTGTCTCATTTGGATCATGGACTGTGGCTGTTTTGTTCACCAACAGGTCTTTAGAGCCTGGTGTAGCACCTGGCACTTAGTAAATACTCCATAAATGTTTGTGAAGTGAAAGGATGAGGAAAATGAATAGGTGCCCAGAAATGAGTTGAATCCCTTAAAATGAGGCGATATTAGATCAGAGGTCCCTTCGATTGTTCAATATCTTAACACTTCACAACATTGAAAAGGTCTCTTGACCTGTTATTTCAACCTCAGATTGATTTGGCAGCATCACTGGGCATCCCCAGGGCAGGCATGATGAGAAAGGGAAGCTTAGCAAGTTTGTTTGCTCAGGAAGTGGCTGTGGGAGAGCTGAGGGTTCTGTTGGAGTCCCAGCTGAGAGAGGGGTGTACTTGAATAGCTAGTTATGACAGTTTATTGTAAAATACAATTATTATTAAGTTACTGTATGAGGGACTTACCATTTATTTCATAAGTTAGGTAATGAGTACAATTCTTTTTGGAGTTTGTCACTCCTTCCTTTGCTTTCCCCCAGTTTCCCCCTCTTGTCCCTGCCTACAAGTTACATAGTATATTTTCCACATAATGTATATTGAATATCATGATTACATTTGTTCACCTTCCTTTCCCCCTTTCTGTGCCCCACTTTGCCCTCCCTAAAAAGACAAAAAAGAAAAAAATCAACCACCACCATCACCACCAAAAAAATAAATTCCTGGAATTAGTTTCCATAAATAGTATTTTAAGTGTTCAGAGATGTTAAGCCTTTAGGTTCCTCCTATAAGTACTCTTCCTTTAGTCTGACTATGAATGTCTAGAGTCCTGTATAAGTTATCATGTCCAGTTGTTTTTTAGATCAAGCTTTCACATATGAGAGAAAATATGTGCTGTTTGTCTCTATGAGCTTGGTTTATCTCATTTAACATGATTTGTTCTAGGTCTATCTATTTCCCTGCAAATATCATAATATTCTTTCTAATGGATGAGTAAAATTCTACTGTGTATATGTACCATATTTTTTGGATCTACTCATCTATTTTAGGCCATCTAAGCAGTTTCCATAACTTGGCTATTGTGAATAGTGCTGTAGTGAACATGGGTGTGCAAGGGTCTTTACTGTATTCTGGGTAGATGCTCAGGAGTAGAATAACCGGATCAGAGAGAAGTTTTGTGTTAAGTTTTTTTTGAAGAACATCCTGACTACTGTCCAGAATGGTTGTACTCTTTTTACGTTCCCACCAACAATGCAAATAGTAGTGTTCCTTTTTCTTCACATCCTCACCAGTATTTGTTGTTTGGAATCCATTTGTGGTTGTTGTTTGAATTCTTGATATTGACCAATCTAACTGGGGTTTTGATTTTCATTTCCTTTATGGCCAGGGATGTTGAGCATTTCCTCATGTGTTTATTTACCATTCATTCTTACTTCCTCTTCTGAAATGTCTTTCTTTTTTTAGTGCTTTGCCCATTTAGTATTGGTTTGTTAGTTTTTTGAGGAGAGAGTGTAAGTTTTTGAACTACTTGTATATTTTGGACATTAGGCCTTCATTGGATGCATCGCTGGCAAAGATCTCCCAGTTTGTTGGCTGTCTTTCTAGTTTAGTAACTATGTTCCTTGCTGTGTAGAAACTTTTTATTTCAATATAATCCCATTTGTCAAATCTCTCTTCTTTTTGTTGTGCCCCAAGAATTCTTTTCCAAAAATTTCTATTTATACTTATAAATGTTTCTCCTTCTTTATCATGCAATAGTTTAAAAATTTCACGTCTAACATTGGGGTCTTTGATCCCCTTTGAATTGATATTGGTACATACTGACTCCCCATGGATTCCAGTTTTCTCAGTACCAATTGTTGAAGAGACTATATTTTTTCCACTGTATATTTTTGACACTCTTGTCAAATATCAATAACTGTAAATATATGGCTTTATTTCTGTGTCTTTTAGTCTGTTCCATTAATCTCTGGGCCTGCTTTCGTGCTACTGATATTTTTGCTTCATTTTTGATATTTTAATTTCCTGATAGTTGAATTTGAGGAGTTTGTAATGAGTTTGGGGTCCTGTTTCATAACCAGGGAGCATTCTGGTGTTATATTCATGACATTCTTGTAAATATTGAAAGCATAGTGATTTAACTGCTTATGTATGTGTTGGTTGGTTGTGCTCTTTTTTTTTCTTTTTTGCAAGTCCTGGGCTTGAGCTCAGGGTCTGAGCACTGTCCTTGGGTTTTCTCAAGGCTAGAGCTCTACCACTTGAGCCACAGCACCACTTGTGGCTTTTTCTATGGTATGTGGTACCAAGGACTTGAACCTGGGTCTTCGTGTATGCACTCTTACCACTCTAAACTCCTGGCCCTGGTTGTGCTCTTGTTGGGAAGATTTGCTTTTTAAAATTTAATTTTTTTTGTGCTTGTCTTGAGACTTGAACTTAGGGCCTGAGCGCAGTCCCTGTGCTTTTTTGTCAAGATTAGTGCCACTTAAACCACTTGAGCTATATTATAGAAAGATCAAGACTATGGAGTCTGAATGCCTAAAATGCCACCCTGCTTAGAGACACCTTCAAACACTAATATCCCTGATTTGGGTGCAACATTTCTTCAATAAGAAAGCCTTAAACTGGGCAACAGTGGCTCAAGCCTGTAATTCTAATTACTCAGGAAACTGAGATCTAAGATTCATTTTTCAAAGCCCACCCAGGCAGGAAAGTTGTAAGATTCTTATCTCCAGTTAACCACTAGAAAACAGGGAGTGGTGCGATGGCTCAAAGTGGTAGTGAATAAGCTCAGAGACAGTTCTAAGCCCTGAGTTCAAGCCCCACAAGTGGCAAAAAAAAGCCTTGAAAATTCTTAAATTTAATATTTGAGACTGCTTGTGAGAGCACAGTCGGAGTAAGGGTTGTTGGAGGATAAAGAGAATTATACCAACATAAAGGCAACTTATTCCTCATTCTTCCCTATTATTTCAGATCTGCTAGTATTCCTGGCTGTCCGTCCATCCATCCATCCATCCATCCATCCATCCATCCATCTATACTGTTCTTGTTCAGGGTATATTGAGTGCCAGCGCTGTCCTAACTATGATGTCATTATGTGGGAAGCATCAAGCACATTCATGACTTTCTTGTTGGGTTACTGACTAGTAGCAAGATTAAATGAGTAGAAAAAAAAAGTATGTATGTAAAAGGTTATTTGCAGCCCTGCTACTTGCTGTAAAAGAGGAGTACAAGGTGCCAAGAGACCTCACTGAATGGCTTTATCTGCTTTAGAGCAGCTTCTGAGAGGAACGGGCCTCTAGGCTATCACCTGAATAGACAGCTGGAGCAGGCCAGGTGCAGAGATGGCAGCTGCATGCAGTAGTTCCATTCTTCCAGCTGAGAAAGGACCTGATGAACCAAGAAGTAGCAGGGTGCTTGTGTGCCAGAAGCATTGAGAACCAAGGGAAATTAGTGTTCGTACCTTGGGTGCAGCATTGCTCTTGTGAACTGTACTAGAAATCCCTGATATGTGCTGTCCTAGCTGCTGGTATATTCTTTTTCAGAACTCATTAGTTGTCACCCAAAGCATCTGTTTCTGAGCCATTACCTGCTCTGGCTTCCAGGGTTACAGTTGGCCTTATTTCTATTACTTTGAAGATTGGCAGCCTCTCTTGCTTCTTGAGGAGATGGAAGGACATCTCAATCTCATAGTGCTTTTTAGTCATTAAGTACAGATTCGCTGAGTGTAAATGGGCTTGATGCTGCATCCCTGCCTCATGGGAGCCCATGGCTTGACAGGTAGAAGACAGTAAACAGGGAGGCAGTGTGGGGAATGGTAGAGAAGTGGAAATGGAAGCTTGCGGGGCCACACAGGACTCTAGAACTTAAAGAAAGATGTCAGCTTTCCCGGAAAGGAATATGGGCAAGAGTTGAGCTGGCTTTTTGGCCCATAGCAGTGCATGTTACATCAGTGTGAGGTTCAAATAAGAGAGGGGAGGAGCTGGCAAGAGGGGCTAGCCTAGCTGGAAGGCAGCTTTGGGTGTATTCACAGAGAGGCATGAGGCAGTGAGGTCAGTGGAGAATTGTTCAGAAGTTGAGAGAATCCTTATGACCCAGCCATACCACTCCCGAGCATCTACCTAGAACATTACAAGCCAAGATACAGTAAAGACAGTTGCATATCCATGTGCATTGCTGCACAATTCACAGTAGCTAAATTATGGAAACAGCAAGGATGTCTTACAGTAGATGAATGGATCAAAAAAATGCGGTGCCTTTACACAATGGAATTTTACATAGCCACTAGAAAGAATAAGATTATATCATTTGCAGGGAAATGGATGGATCTAGAACAAACCATGTTAAGTGAGGTAAGCCAAGCGCAGAGAGACAAACAGCACATGTTTTCTCATGTGGCAGCTAGATCAGAAATACAACAGGACTTGATAAATTATACAAGACATTAGGCGTTCACACCCAGTGAGACCAACGGGGTTACTCTTAGTGGAGGTGCAGTGTTTGTGTGCCTCATCATATAAAGTAACACTTACCAAAGTGAACCTCAGGAATTTGGAAGCAAGCGGTTTCTCTTCCTTGTTGTTTCTCTTGCTTGTTCATTTTTCTGTCTTTGGGAAGGCAAAAGGGCCCAGAAATGAAGCGACAGAGGATGAACAAGGGCAGCAGTGGTTTCACTGATACTGTGTTGAAGTGTACTATGTAATTTGTGGGTAGGGATAGGAGGAAAAAACTGGGAGAGAGTGAGGGAAGGGGTGATAAAAAGAAATGTACTCATTACCTGACTTATGTAACTGTAACTCCTATGTGCATCATCTTTATAATAACAATAACTTTTTTTTTGGTCAGTTGTGGGACTTGAACTCTGGGCCTGGGTGTTATCCTTGAGCTTTTCAGTTCAAGGCTGCTGCCATACCCTTTGAGCCATAGCGCCACTTCCAGTTTTCTGGTGGTTAATTGGAGATAAGAGTCTCACGACTTTAGTGCCCTGGTGAACCTTGATCCTCAGATCTCAACCTTTGAGGAGCTAGGATTACAAGTGTGAGCCACCCCACCTGGCAATAACATTTTTAAAAAATGAAATTAGATTTCAAATCTGTGGTAAAGCACAGATTTGTATCTGCTGAGACACCTAGTAATAATGAGAAAGATAGTGAGTTTGATTTTGGCCATTTTGATTCTGGTTGCCTTGTGACTTTCCAGTGGCAATGACCTGCTTGTTTGGAGGAGAGAGAGAGAGAGAGAGAGAGAGAGAGAGAGAGAGAGAGAGAGAGAGAGAGAGAGAGAGAGAGAGAGAGAGAGAGACAGAGACAGAGAGACAGAGACAGAGAGACAGAGAGAGACAGAGAGAGACAGAAAGACAGAGAGAGAGAAATCTGGGACATCTGATCGGTACCCTCTGTGGGCTAGGGAAGGAAGGTAACCATTCTCACACTTGCTTTGAATACCGCTGGCTAGAAGGGCAGAGTCGGATCATCCTTGTGTAGATGGTCCACGAGGTCATATTACGGGAGGCGATAGGATTGCCTGTGAAGGTTGTGTTGTGAACAGAGGAGCCTGGCTGCACTCCTGGGAGCACCACTGTGGAGAGCATCTTAGGACCCAGTGGAAGGCCCAGAGGAGAGGCAGGACAAGGAGCACTAGCTAGGGAAGGCCCTGGCACAGGCACCACTGCTTCCTCATTCTCTGCAGGGCCTCGCCCCTGCCCCTTCCCCTGTGCCAGGCCCTCTTGTGGGTAACAGTGTCACAGTCAGTTTCATACATTGTTTCCTCAGTCAATCAAATCCTGATTCTTCAGAGAAGTTAATTTCATTGGAATGTGCAGAGGTTCTTTGCTGCAGTAGCCATTCCCTCCCCCCCACCTCATGTAAATCACTGTCCGTCACTGCCCCTTTACTTAAATATTTAGATCCTGAGCAGGAAAATTACCCAGCCCCTTCTATCATTGTGGAGGTCGGGATGGACCTCAGGCCCAGCAGGAAGATGTATATCAGATCCTAGGAGAGGTAGCTGGTCAGGACCCTTGGAGGACTTGGGTTAGAGCTGTTCAGATTGTACTGATGTGACCTGGGATGGGAAGCCCTGAGAACCAAGGGTGTATCATGGCCCTCTCTGTACTCTGTGCTTGGAGAGCAGAGAGAAGCGTGTTGTAGGGTTTTCAGAACTCATGGGTGTGGTCTCACAACATGACATTTGCCCATATTGCTATTGGGGACCAGGTTGGGGTCCTAAATTGGCAAAATGGCCCCTTCTGATAGACTAAGTGCTGACTGAGATCAGCTTACAGAACTCGGTGATGAGTGCTTCATCTGAAACACTGGTCTTCTTCCATTTCCTGGAGTGCACAGACCTTTAAAGTGCAGGCAGAGGCCCTGACCCTGGTGCTGAAAGCCGTCCTTGAGGAGTAGGGTGTGATCAGGTGTCTCCAGGGAAGTAGCTGTCCTTGTCTCCAAAGCCCACCTTCCTGGTGAGGTCCACTGCTCCTGAGGAAAAAGTGAAGTATGGATGTTGCTTGAGCTGCGAAACCCATGTGCTTGGGAAAACAGAAGGGACCAGCTCAAAAGAAGGTGTAGGAGTGTGATGGGGGCCTGTGGACCAGTACAAAGCTTAAAGTGTTCTTAGCTCTTGTGGGACAGTTTGAAAAATAATTCAGAATAACGACTTCAAATCCTGCCTTTGCCCAAATACTGCCATTGAGGATACCACCACTGCTTATGAGTTCTTAAGACTCAGTGTTCTCTGGTCTTAGTTTTTCATTTTAAATAGGTATGATTGGTAGTACTTATCTTAGAGGATTATTAGAATTCAGTAGCTAGCTGGGTGCCGTGGTTCACCCCTGTAATCCTAGCTACTTAGGAGGCTGAGATCGGAAGATCTTCGCTCAAAGCCAGCCTGGGCACTAAAGAATGTGAGACTCTTATCTCCAGTTATCCACTAGTGGCACTAGTGGAAGTGGCTGTGGCTCAAGGGGTAGGGCAGTAGCCTTGAGCTGAAGAGCTCAGTGAGTCCAATCCCCAAGACTTCCAAAAAAAAAAAAAAAAAGAATTCAGTGGCATGTTTTATGACAAGATGTATTTAGCAAAGGATCTTTTCACAGAGTGTTGGTGGTGGTGATGAAAGTACCAGGGCATGAGCACCTCAGCAAGTCTCCCCACCAGATCAGCCACAAAGGCATTCAGCCATGTGTGCGTGAGCAGAGGGGAGGGAAAACCAGATCTATTAGTGAAAGGATTGGAATACAGAGAATGATTTGTAGCAGGGAAGACTCACAGAAAATGTGGTTCTGCAGAAAGCAACAAAGCACAAGAGCCAGGAACCTTGATCAGAGAAGGGCCTCTTTGGCTGTGAGGAAGGGAAGAGAGGCGAGAGTGGGAGGTCCTCCTGTTTGCCTCCCTGCTGTCTTAGTTAGTGGCATTGGGAGGAATGTTTATTTGTCTTTTAGCCCCCAAACCTCAACATGCTTGTTACAGAGTGACTTCTTATCAAATTATTGGATAGCTAGGATAAAATTAAGCAAGCAATCTGTTCCTGGCTCTTCCCAGAGAAGTTTAAGTATGATATTAATGACAATACCTCCAAATGTTACTTTGTAAAGGTTTAATGCAATTCTAATGAAATATTTATAAAGTATAACAAAGTAGCCTTGTTCATTTGAAAAAATAAGTTGGTTAAAAAGTTAATTTTTTTCAAACAGTGAAATAGCCTGTGTTCTCTCACATTCCTGGTGATTTTTAACAAATATTTGAATTTCTTGCTGTCTGTAAAGGGAGTTGCTAGATCCTTTGTTGAAGAAGTTCAGAACTGTCTGTATTTTTGTGTTCCATTTCCTCATTTTACCATTATCATTCACCTCAAGAGAGAATCATTCTTTAATGACAGAAAACTCAAGACAAAGATAACCTCTGTAAGATAAAAATGGTTTTCCTCGTATGTGAGAATTCAGGAGGTAAGTGTAGAGCCTTTGTGGAGAGAAGCACGTTCCTTCTGAATGTGAGGTTGCTTCATGGCTGAGTGGCTGTGGGAGCCCTAGCATTTGAGGGGTAAACTTCTTATACCTTATTAAACTAATCTTGGTCATAGGACCAACCTAGCAGTAAAGGAGACTGGGAAAATGTAATCTGAATTCAGGAAAGCCACATATAAAACATCAGAATCCTACTGCTAAAGAATGGAGAGAAATCCTATCTAACAATCAGGCATCTCTCAGAGATGCTATGAAAGAAGAGAACAAACTTGGATGAGAAAGGAGCTGAATCAAAGAAATAGAAAAGCAAGCAGCAATGTAGAGTGACCTGGGACCAGCAGGAGGACCAACCAGCTGATCTGGGCAGGGACAGCAGCATGGCTAAGGAGTTGCCAGAGTAGGGTGTGGGAGGAGTGGCCATCGTGGGACTGGAGAGCTCTTAAGGTGGAGCTCAGGATAGGTGAGAGAAATGGAGTCCTTAATTCCCCTGACCTGGAGGAAGATCCAAATCTATAGATAATAAAGGCTCCCCATCAGCTAGAATGAATTAGCAAATTTTAATGCCTAACATGTCCAGGTGATTTTTTTTTCACTTTCAAGGGTAAAGAGGAGATACCATTACTTGCAATCCAGGCAAAAGAAACCTTTCAAAAGCAAGAATTTTAGGCTGGGTTCAGATTTGTCACAGTGTAGCGCCAGAGAGCAGTGGAGGGGCATGGCCTTTGGAAGAAAAAAAAAATCACCATCCAAGAACTTTATAGCCAGCTGGAGTTAGCCCATATTTGATGATATGCTTTCAGTTTTGTGTGGCATGCCTGTGCCTGTGTGTACCTAGATGCCTTTCCTGGAGAAAGTCCTCTCAAAAGCATGCTCCAGCAGTTGAGAGGTGAACTGGAATGAAAGAGAGAATGGCAGTGACAGTGGAGCCATTTCAGTAGAAAATGATTTCTAAGTAATTGTGATTTGGGGCCCAGAGTTTGGCCTAGTGGTAGAGTGCTTGCCTAGCATACATGAAGACCTGGGTTCGATTCCTTGGTACCACATACAAAGAAAAAAAGCTGGAAGTGGTGCTGAGGCTCAAGTGGTAGAGCTCTAGCCTTGAGGAAGTCCAAGGGCAGTGCTCAGGCCCTGAACTCAAGCCCAGGACTGGCAAAAAAAAAATAAAATAAAAATTAAAAATAATTGTGATTTTGATAATAAAATAGAATAGTAATTCTCAGAAAACATAACAATAAATAATAATTGTAAGAGCTATAAATCATAATTAATTGTAAGAATTCCAGTTTAAAGCAGAGTTCATGCATGTGAACACATTCTATGCAGACGTGAGTGATGAAGATTTGAAAATTGTTGGATGCCAGTGGCTTATTCCTTGTATCCAATCTACTCAGGAAGCTGAGATCTGAGGATTACAGTTTAAAACCAACGCAGGCAGGAAAGGTCATGAGACTCTTATCTCCAAAAAAGGACAAGAAAGCTGGAAGTGGAACTGTGACACAGGTAATAGAGCTGCAGCCTTGAGAAAAAAACTTAGCTAGAGGGCAAGGCCCAGAGTTTAATCCTCAGTACTGGGGGAAAAACATTCCATACTATCTCTATCTCTATGCCCTCCAGTATGCTGGATATGTATCTTTTAGCTAGCAAAGAACAGTTCAGGTGTGAACCTACCTTTGGTTACTTTTATGGTAGTACTTCAGGGTATCATCTTTTCAAACTATTCTGGGAAAGTTTACTTGGTGCAAATCTAAAACAATGGTACTATGTATGTAGAAAAGTTCAACAATTTCTCAAAATGTTAAATATCAAGTCACCATGTGACGTAACCATTCTACTCCTACATGTGTACCCGAGGCATGTGTCCATAAAAATCCCTGTATATGCATGTTCATAGTGACAGTATTCCTAAGAGACCGAACTGAAAACAACCCAAATACCCATGAGTTGAATGGATGAATGAAATGTTCAGATATGGGCCCCTAGAGCTTTGTATAATGGGTTACTATTCAACCAGAAAATCAAGTACTGATTCACACTATAACATGGATGAACTTGAAACATTACAAGTGAGAGAAACTAGACACAAAAGTCCATATACAAGTGTGATGAAGTGTCCAGAAGACACAAATCCATAGACAGGAGGTAGCTGAGTGACTGTGGGATTGGAGAGACTGCTTATGGGTTCGGTGTAGGGTGTTCTTGAGGAATGGATGATGGAATATTCTAGAATTAGTGGTGATGATTGTGCAATTTAGTGAATACGTTAAGAACTACTAAATCCTATGTTTTGAAAATGAATTTTAGGGAAATAAACTACCTTTCAATTCTTTTGGGAGGTGGGACGTGGGGCTTGAACGCTGGGCCTGGGAGCTGTCCCTTAGCCCTTCAGCTCAAGGCTACCACCCTAACCTTTGAGCCACAGCCCTATTTCTGTTTTCTAGTGGTTAATTTGGAGATAAAAGTCTCACATTCTTTAGTGCCTGGGCTGGCTTTGAACCTCGATCCTCAGATCTCAGCCTCCCGAGTAGCTAGGATTACAGGTGTGAGCCACCGTGCCTGGTGTTACATCTCAATTTTTTTAAAAACTAGTTTTTCCCATTTTAAATATTCACTGCGGAAAAATGAAGGAAAGAAAGGTAGAAAACAAAGGAGCAGCCGCCATCTATTTTGGGACCTTGTGTCTGTCTCAGATTTGGATGGAATCTCACAAACTTTTCTGCCTGAGCTGACTTTGAACTGGGATCCTCCTACCAGAACAATGACAATGAAGGAAAAACGGGATAATATCACATCATGGAAAGATTGTGGAACAACCGCTATCTTCATGTGCTACAAGTTAGGGCAGCTGCTTTGGAAATCTGACCTCACACCAGAGCCGGACACACGCCTTCTGTGGCCCCTCACTTCCATTGTTTGGAATTGATCCAGCTCCCAGCTTCAAACCCAGTACACAGAGTTGTATAGGGTCAGGAGACCAGCAGGAGTGATGAATAGCAGGCCTTTCCTCCCTGCCACTGGACTCCTTAGCTATGCACCAAGGACAGGGACTTCCATGCGGGACACATCCAAGGCTTTGGGTGGTACCTGAGGCATGCCCAGTGTTCAGCATGCCCAGTGTTCAGCCTGCCAAGTACATTTTCCATGGAACTGTTATTTTCCTCAGACAAAACTGTGGATCCAGGCCACCTTGAGGAAAGAGGACAGTGACTACTGTGATTTTTGGGATAGGTACTGCCACCTGACATGCTCATGATGGTAGCAGATACTGAGTGTGGGAAAAGTACTTGACATTGAAATCAGATCTTGTAACATGCTAGTTGGTCTGACCTGGTTAAGCTTTGAAAAACAAGTCTGACTGGGCCATAGACCATCAGAGTAAATCAGATTGTTTCCCCTGCTCTGAGGATGGTACTTCTGGGAAGAGACAGGCTGGCTATTGGCTGGACATCTGAAACCCATTATATGTTCTTGGAAAGTTAGGCCTTGCAGACCTGTGCTCTTTTGAGCAGGTGGCCATGCTGCATGGGCAGCCACAGATATGCTCTAGCACCAATGAGCCACAGGCCTGCACTTGGGAGCCTTCTGCCACATGGAGCCTGGTGGGCTGAGGGGCACATAGTGGTTTGGAGGGCACATGCAGTGGGAGGCTCTGGGCTTGAGTGCAAGTGGGAGCCCAGCGAAACTCATTGTGTTAATGACTTGGTCTGGGGTTGAGGCTGTTGGGAAGGGATGGAAGTTTTGGAAGCAGACCTAGTGGGCCATCCTTAGGTCGCTGGGTGCATGTCCTTGAGGGGGATCATGGGATCCTGGTCTCCTCTCCATTCCTGTCCTGCTTCCTGGCTCATGAGGGGAGTGGTTTGCTCTGCTAGGGAACCTACCATGCCAAAACACTGGGTTACTTGACCTTGGACTATAGCTGCTCAAATTTTGAGCCAAAATGACCATTTTAGTAGTTTATTATTTTATATATTGTTGTAGTAGCTGAGTGGATTGGCTCTGGAGTTTTCTCTTGGCTTTCACATCAGGGCTTTTCACTTTCTTTTCCCTATACAAGCTGGTGGCCATTCTGCCATGCAGCCACCCTTTTGTTTCTGTAGGTATCAGATTCCCCCACAGCTGGCCACTTTTTGTTTCTGTAGGTATCCGATTCCCCCACAGCAGAGTCACCTTTCTGTCTTCCTCGCTGGGTTTCTGTGCTGTCCACAAAGCCCTCTTCTCTCTAGGTCAGTTCCTTCCCCAGACCCCTAATCAGAGAGGGCTTCTCACTGGGGGATATGGTGGACCCTGAGACACTAGGGTAAAGGAGGACCAACACAAGGAAGGTGGGATCCTGTCCTCAAGGACCTGTCTACCAGCGGCTCCTCTACCCCACTGGCATTCAGTTTCTTCCTACCTTTGCTCACAGGACCTCTCCTTTCCTTAAACTCTGTTTAACCTCTTGTGGTCCTGGCCACATTCGGCATCATGTCATGCTCTCTTTCTCTTCCTCCTGGAGGAGAATCCAGGCTAAAAGGATAGTTGAAGGATTGCTCACTTTTAGTAGGAACCCTCACTTTTAGTAGGAACCCCATCTGTATGGCAGTTTCCATCTGAGTTCTGCAGGAGTTCGATTGGAATGCTGCTTCCTTCCCTTCCAGGATGGGCCCCAAGCCACATGTCACATTGCTCCTCCACCCCTGCCCAGTCTCACTGGAAAGCCAGCCATTACCAGAATACCCTTTCCTCCTTGGCTTTTGGCACTGTTGTCCTGGCCTCTTGTTTTGGAAGCAGAATCAAGTGGCTGGGATGCTGGTATGGTGGCTTAAGCATCATTCATAAGCTAGGGTGTGTGGCTCACTTATTTTTATTGAGAACATAGTTGACTGTGCTGGCATTGGATGAAGTAACCCTGGGCCAGGCGCCATGACCAGCACTTCCTTCACAGTGTGGCTTCAGCTAAGCTTGATACATAGGAAGCTGTCAGAGAAGTACCCAGTACCTAGAACCTCCTGATGGCCAGAAGCAGCTATTAGTTAATCTCTACAATGGCCAATTGAGGGAAAAGGGGAGCTTAGATACAGCATATCCAGGATTCACACTCAGAGCTGGTGAGCTACTGAGCCAAGTCCCTCAGAGGGTGACTGAGATAGACTGACCCTTGGTGGACAGAGGTCATGACTGGGCAGTGAAGGCAGCTGTTTCTGGTATACATGATAAGTGATAGGTGCTGTGGAGGGCTAAGGAGAGGCACTAATTGGGAGTACTTAGGCCAGACTGGGGTCTAAGGACACAGGGAAACACCAAGCTCCTGGTAGTCACGATCTGTTAGTTTCTGCTTACCTACACGTGCCTCAGTCACTGCTGGGCTTTAGCAACAGCCATCAAGTGTGGGAGGAGGCTATCCATCTTAGCCAGTCTCTTGGTCTTACCTCTGGCTCTCCCACTGAGGCAGGTCCATCCTTCTAGGCAAGTATAGTTTGCCTTTACAAATCCCCCATCTCTTAAGGGCTGTGTGTGCAAATGACCAGGATTATTGATTTGTCCCCTACTTCTGTGTAGTGATGAGTACATTTACTCCCATGACTGTTCCATTGCACAAATACACGTCAGTTGCCATCGACAATAGAATTAATAAGAACAAGACAAATCAAACATTATAACCTGATCGAAAACTCCAGCTAGCTAAATAAATTCCACCTTTTCTGTCCCTGTTCATAGTGGCTATTTTTATATTAATTGTATACAATCCTATTGGAGAGATTGCGCATTTACAATACTGGCCACCAGGTGGCGGTGCATTACCAGACATGATCCCCAACTTCCCTTGAGCGGATACTGAAAGAAGTGCATGCTGTAGAAGCCTGGTTTCCTATCTCCTAGATATTGGGTTGCTCATAAGCATTTTCCATTCATTTTAAATTGGACAACATGGAAATGTTCAAAAAGTAGAAAACGAAAGCATTATATGGTGATGCCTTTAAGAAGTGATGATATTAAATTTAGTGAATATACTGTGTGTTCATAAGAGTGTCAAAGATCATAAAAACTTAAAAAAAAAAAAAGCTGGGCACTGGCAGTTCACACCTGTAATCCTAGCTACTCAGGAGGCTGAGATCGGAGGATTGCTGTTCAAAGCCAGCTGGGGCACGAAAGTCTGTCAGACTCTTATCTCCAATTAACCACCAGAAAACCGGAAGTGGTGCTATGGCTCAAGTGGTAGAACAATAGCCTTGAGCTGAAGAGCTCAGGAACAGTGCTCAGGCCCAGAGTTTAAGCCCCACAACCACCAAAAAAAAAAGGGAAGCATCAAGGGGGCCGGGAGTTTGGCCTAGTGGTAAGGTGCTTGCCCAGAATAT